>NW_012103776.1:1400106-1442413 GCF_000951045.1 Mandrillus leucophaeus
ACAATAGCCTACTTAGAGGTTTCTGATTGTTGATTCTGTCATCTTGCGTATGTGTGATCCCGCTTGGTTTTGACTTTTCTAAAAAACAGAATGAACACTCCTAGCCTTAACTCATTGATGAAGTCATTAATTTCAAAACAGTGAACAGGAACCTAACTGGGTCATGATGTACAGTTCTAATCCAAATTACCTGCTCAGTTAGGAAAATATGAGAAGTGACGAGGATATCCGGAAAGCCTTCAACATTCACAAAGATGAAGCTGCAGCGCCTGAGGAAATTATCTAATAAAGGAGGGATGCAGGAAAGCATTCTCCGATCTTACCACGAGCGAGGCGTCCTTACGTCTTCTCTCTCGCCTGCTCCTGCCTGCCTCGTGCCTAAGAAGGCGGGGTGTGGCCGGAAGGGATGGGTGGGACGGTGGGGTAGGTGGGTAAAGTGAAGAGGACCCTAAAGGAAAAGCGGCTCTGCCGCTGACGGCGGATGCTTTGCCGAGTGTTACCACCAGGTGGTGCTGTCCCCCAGCCGAACATAACTCAGAACAGCCACATCGGATCAGGGCTCTCCAGGACCTGAGACCCGCCCAGGGAATCCAGAATTCCCGTTATATTAATCACATCTGCAAAGCCCCTCTTGCCAGGGAAAGTGAACCGCTCTCAGGTCCTAAGAATTAGGACGTTATTTTTTGGAGGCATTATTCCGCCCACCATATCTCCATATTCAGACAAAATTGCAGAATGCTCTTGTGCCACATGGTCAGGTCCCACAAGGGTCTTTATAGGAAGGAGGCAAGAGGGTCACAGTGGAGAGAAGATGTGACAACGGAAGCAGAAGTTGGAGTGATGTGAGGAAGGGGCCGAGGAACGCAGGAGACTCTTAGAAGCTGAAAAAGGCAAGGAAACAGATGCTCCTCTCAGAGCCTGCAGAAGGCACCAGCCTTTCTCATTGACTTCAGCTGTTTGCGCTGCCTGCCCTTCTGGCCTCTGGAACTGTGAGATAGTAAATGCATGTTGTTTTAAGTCCTTAAGTTTGTGGCGATTTGTTACAGCAACACTGGGAAACTAATACAAGAAATTTAGGGGGGGTGGGAGAAAAGACCTTGTACAACCCCAAACCAAAACATCTCTTTCTCCCAGCAATTTCTTCAGTAACAGCGTTAGCGTTCTCCATTCTTCCTGCCTCCCAGATGAAATGCATTAAGGGGCCCAATAACTGAATTAGCCGTGCTTTTCTGAGCGCACCCAATTGATAAGAGACACCTGCTTCCTTGAACCCTCCTCACCATAAGCCTGATTCCTAAAATAAACCCTTCCTGACTCTTAGAGCCACCCCGTCGTTCTCTAAGGTATACGGGTCTCTTTGCGTCAATTATCAATCTACTTGTTGCTTCCTGGCTCCCAATGCACCCTTCAATATAAGCTCTATGATAAACAATGGAATTCCTTAAAGCATTTTGCTGTTAAAGTGAGCACAACGTCAAGCTTTCTCAGTAGCGTGCTCTGGAGGGACACTGCAAGAGGAAGGGGCTTACCGCAATTTCCAGCACAGGCTGGAGGAGGGGAATAGCAGAGGCTCTGCCCAGGGTCTGAGGACATGAGGTGAAGCCTGTCCGAGTCACAGGCCTGCAAGAGATCCCTCTGTGACCCTCGCGTCTCAGCCGTGGCAACCTGTCCACAGACCTCTGGACGTGTGTCTGAGCCGCCCTGGTAGCCCCTCACTCACACCCCCACCGCCGTTGCCATTGCCTGCTCCCTCACCTGCACTCCAGAGGGCAGCCAGCCTGTTGCTCCCCCAGCCAATCCAGACCAGCTCCAGCTTGGCCAAGCAGGAGGAGCCTCTGCTCTCTGCCAGGCAGAGACACCTTCTCCAGCAAGGTCCTGAAGGGCTTCAGAACGTGCCATCTCCAGATATGCTGGCTTGGGATAGGGACAATTTTGAGCTAAAGGCACTTAAAAAACAACAGATGCGGCCAGGTGCAGTGGTTTACGCCTATAATCCCAGCACTTTGGGAGGCCAAAGTGGGTGGATCACCTGAGGTCAGGAGTTCGAGCCAGCTTGGCCAACGTGGTGAAACCCCTTCTCTACTAAAATACAAAAATTAGCCGGGTATGGTGGCGCACACCTGTGGTCCCAGCTACTTGGGGGGCTGAGGCAGGAGAATGGCTTCAACCCGGGAGGCGGAGCTTGCAGTGAGCCGAGATGGCGCCACTGCATTCCTGTCTGGGTGAGAGAGTGAGACCCCGTCTCAAAAAAACAAAAACAAAAAAAGAAAGAAAGAAAGAAAAACAACAGATGCACAAAGGACACTCTGACCTCGCCTTTTCTTCCTGAAAGCAGGAGATGGAACTTTCCTATGGAAGATGCCCTCCCTCTACGAGGAAGAACAGAACATTCTCTCCGGAGGCGCGGAGTTGAGGCCAAGAGAAATCAGTACAAACAAAAAGTGTTTTGACAGTTAAAAAGCTCTTGTTAAAATAACCGTTGTCTTTAGCCTTTCCATATATTTAGTTACTTTTTCACAATTAGTACTTTTTGTTCAACCATTGCATAAGCCCTTAGGCCTGGCTGCTTTTGGATCTTGGTGTTCCTGCGAAGGCCCTCACGTGCCTGTAAACATCGGCTTGCGTTTCCTCCGTTAATCTCTCCTATCTGAACTTAACTCTCAGGCCCAGCTGGAGACTGGCAGAGGCGACAGGAGCAGCTTTGCCTCCACTACGGTCAGACACCCACTGAGGTTGTCCCTTCCTGAACGGGCTCCCTCAGCCCCAGGGGGCCTCTAGGAAACTCTACAGGGGTTTCCTTACATCTTAGAGTTGCTGTTGGCCACAGTTAAGGCTTCTGTTTTTCACCCCATTTTAACCGACTATGGTTTCCAGCTCCTGTTTGACTCAGATTGCTAAGCCCTCGCTGCAACAAGGGATAAACCCAACTTTGTCCGACTGCAGATATAGTTCTGGTCTTGGCTGGTGGGATTCAGTAGCAGGAAAAAGGAGGAAATATATATTGAGCAACTGCTGTGTACAAGGCTTCGTGCTGGGCTTTTAATATATATTATCTTATGGAATAGATATTAGATAGGTATGATCTTGCATCTTTGATATTATGAAGTGTCCAGTCATGGCCGGGCGTGGTGGCTCACGCCTGTAGTCCCAGCACTTTGGGAGGCCGAGGTGGGTGGATCATGAGGTCAGGAGTTCGAGACCATCCTGGCTATACGGTGAAACCCTGTCTCTACTAAAAAATACCAAAAATTAGCTGGGCGTGGTGGCAGGCGCCTGTAATGCCAGCTACTTGGGAGCCTGAGGCAGGAGAATGGCGTGAACCCAGGAGGAGGAGCTTGCAGTGAGCCAAGATCTAACTTGGGCGACAGAGCGAGACTCCTTCTCAAAAATAAAAAAAAAGAAAGGAAAAAAAAGTGTCCAGTCACAGAGTAAGTACCGAGGCTGACACTCTGACTCCAGAGACAACACGGTGAGCTGCAGGCCACAGCCTCCTGTACTAGCCCAGTCACCTCAATTAGGAGAGGGAGAGGATCAGCTACATTTAAATTATTTACATTTAAAAGAGAAAATGCATTAAATCAGATATAGCGAGAAAAGCTCAACCTGAAAAGCCTAAGGAAATGACATATTATATGATTTCACTCGTATTGCCAGGTGGCCACCTCTTTTCAAATGAACCCTGGTGCATTTGCCACGGTTAAGTGTAATAATTTCAAGGTAATTTCTTTGGGGTCCAAGTGAGCTATTTTGTAGAATTGTATTTTGCTGTACATTTAGCTGGTGGTCATTTCACTGGCAGTTAAGAGGCGATAAGAGATTGTGTAATAGAGGCTCATTAAAATTAAAGACTGTGACTCCATGTGCCCCAGGACAACCTTGAGGGAACACTAATTTGTTCAACATTTACCATTAAGCCATTAGAAGCATACTGATTCAGGCAGGACCTTGTGTCTTACACGTGGAGCTGAAAGCTTTAATGTCTATTCAGGTATTATTTTGCAATTTCCATTCATTTCCATTTTTAAGCCACAGTTTGCATTGGCGGAGTTTGAAGGGATTTAATCAGCCACTTATGCTTTGGGGATGCAGTGGAAAAGCTAAAGAAGAAATACCTAAACGGCGTGGGTTCTCCTGGACCAGTGGAGGGGCGGGGCCTCCTCCTGAGATGAAGGACACGATTTCAAGGCCGACCCTGCTTTTTCCGTGGCCTAGACAAAGGCCGAGGATTTCTTGCGTTTTTCCTAATCCTTAATTTTGGGGAATACTTGGAATTAGCTCAGCGATATTGAATTTAGAATATATCATCTTTTTTCTTCAAAATATCATTTTATTACCAATAAAGTGATTATAGAGAGATGGGCTTTAGGTGTATGACTAAGGAGTTTCTTTCTTTCTTTTTTTTTTTTGAGACAGGATCTCGTTCTGTCAGCCAGGCTAGAGTGCAGTGGCGTGGTCACAACTCACTGCAGACTCCACATCTCAGGTTCAAGTGATCCTTCCACCTTAGCCTCCCGAGTAGCTGGGATCACAGGTGCATACCACCATGCCTGGATTTTTTTTTTTTTTTTTTGAGATGGAGTTTTGCTCTTGTTGCTCAAGCTGGAGTGCAATGGTGCGATCTCGGCTCACTGCAACCTCTGCCTCCCAGGTCCAGGTTCAAGCAGTTCTCCTGCCTCAGTCTCCCAAGTAGCTGGGATTACAGGCATATGCCACCATGCCCAGATAATTTTTGTATTTTTCGTAGAGATAGGGTTTGGGCCAGGCTGGTCTTGAACTCCTGAGCTCGTGATCTGCCTGCCTCAGCCTCCCAAAGTGCTGGGATTACAGGTGTGAGCCACCGCACCTGGCTGCCTGGCTAATTTTTAAAATTACTTTTAGTGGAGATGGGGTCTCACTATGTTGTCCAGGCTTGTCTCAAATTCCTGGGCTCAAGTGATCCTGCCTCCTCAACCTCCCAACATCCTGGTATTGTAGGCCACCATGCCCAGCCTAGAACATATCTGATGAATGTTTTCTTTACTCCAAGTTGAAGCCCAAGGCTGAAGATAAGAAGAGGCTGATGCAGACAGACTTTAGGTAGGAGAAACAATTATCAGCTCAACTTGCACCCCTTATCTGTGTCTACCTGTCCTTCTAAACCAGAAATTCCCACAGACTTCAAAGAAGAGAGGGTTTGAAGAGTGGAAACCATATCTTCTTCCCCATCAGAATCTCCATTCTATGAAGGGTATGCACAAGCCTAGGGTCATTTGCAATTGAAAATACAAAAGAGCAGGCCTTGACCCCAGTATCAAGGATACGTTCATCTAAATGTTTTCTGCCTCTTCCTAACCCTAGAATCACTTTTTTCCTGACAATGGAGAGGACATGGAGCAAATGTAA
Source organism: Mandrillus leucophaeus (assembly GCF_000951045.1). Classification (NCBI taxonomy): domain Eukaryota; kingdom Metazoa; phylum Chordata; class Mammalia; order Primates; family Cercopithecidae; genus Mandrillus; species Mandrillus leucophaeus. Next base: position 1,405,489 of record NW_012103776.1, read on the forward strand.
ATGTGTGGGCGAGAAAGAAGTAGGGTTAGGTGTGGCTCTCCCACTAGTCCAGGGTTGCAGCTCTGTTCCCAATCCTCCCTTGGTGAGACTGTAACCCTGTGGGTTCAAGGATGCTGCCTCAGTTACCACTCCTGCCCCAGCAACCTGGCATAACACACGCTGGTTAAACACTGATCAGTGGGGCTCAGCAGGTGGAGTGGAAGTACACCTGGTTGTCAGAGCCCTGTGGCTAACACCTCACCTCTGGACTTTCAGCTATTTTTCTCTGTAGTGTTATCTAATAAAACTTCCAGTTAATTTATGATTCACATGAAAAGGGCCTGTGATATGCAAGGTGCTCATTTAACATATGTTAAGCGGGTCAGCACTGGCTGAGCCATGTTGGTGTATGTATCTGTACGTAGATCCGTCCGTGTGTGTGTATGTGTATGTGTTTAAGGTGTGGATTCCTAGCTTTTACTTCCATTAGAACTTCTGTTTGTAGATGGAGGAATCTCTGTGAATGACTCAGTGGACTGAAGCCCTCATAGTGTTTTATGGTCATCGGGTTTGAGTGAGTGAGCTTGGCTCCATCCTCACAGGCCGCATCGATGGGGAGACTGATCGTTAATCTGGGACTCTGAATTTTTATGTAAGAGACACTTGTCCCTGCTCTGAGAGTCTTGATTTCAGTGCAACTTGTTCTTGGGACCACATTGCTGAGAGCCACAAACCCACCAGGGTGAGGGTCAGCAGGGTGAGGGTCAGCCCCCTCCCAGCCTACATTGCCAAGCCCTGCGGCCATTCCTCCAATCCCAAGAACAGTGATGGCTGCAGATGAGAGGACATCATTTGGGAGGCTGACCCATGTAGAGGTCACGTTGTCTACCTTTATTTGTTTTTGGTTGAGCTACTCATAAATCCTGCTGACTTATAGAGATACTTAAGAAGAAGAAAGAGGCCAAGAAACACTCTCCCCTAACAGAACTCTGGAATAAACGAGCAACAGCCATGCTTTTGTCACTGGGTTAGCGATGCATGCCGGTCCTGGAGGTGCCTGGTGTGTTTCATGGCAGATGCCTTTATGAAGGAAAAGTTAACTGAATCCTGCAGGTAACTGCAGTTGGGTAAGTCAGGGAGCCTTTGCCTCTTTGGGAGAGATGAAATGGCCCTGGGGAGATCAGAGGGGAAGGGGACGTCTTCGTAGAGTGGAGAGACGAGAACACAGTGCCCTTGCCTAGACCTTGCCCCTCTGCTCTGACCTGACTCTCACAACTGGGGATGCACTGTGCACTCCCAGGTGTGCTCAGGGCTTTAGACCAGCTATATCTTTTGCCCAGAATACTCTTCTGCTGTCCTTTCACCAAATACAATAATCAATTTGTGCTTCTTCTGGGAATTATTCTGTAAACCACTCACTTTATTACCAGTCCCAAGCTGGGCTCAGGCACGTTGGAGGACTTTGACTTAATAATTCATTCATTAATTAAATGTTGGCAAGGACAGAGGTGGCCTAGCCTAGGGCCAAAGCACACAGATTTGTCTCCTGAGCCCCCTTTTCCTAAGCCTACGCTGGGGGCTCTCTAGTCCAAGAGCAAGAAAGAAAACTGGCCGCAAAGTTAGAAGAGATCCAGGTGAATCCACTGTGCCTAAGTCTTTCTAGTACAGAAAACACCTTGCACATGGGAGCTAAGACTCTCTCCAAACCCGAATCACCTGGCTGTGGGAATGCAAAAAGAGAAAAGTGGCTGGTTTCAGTATGTGTTTCCTCTTCTCAGTAAGGCACTGTCCTCTATGGAAGGTCATTCAGGGACCCTTTGCAAACCAGCTTCTAGACTTCCAGTGTAAGAGAGGAGGGGAGGCCTGGGGGAATGAGAATGGGGCCAGGAGATGGGTCCTGGCTCTGCCACATGTTAAATGGATGTTTATCAAGTTAGGAAGCCTTCTTGGACTTCAGTTTCCTCATTTGTAAAAGAGGAGGTTGAACCAGCTCTGTGAGGTTTCTTTGAAGATGTTCTGCTACTATGGCCCTAAGGAATAGTATTTTCCCAGGTCTCTGGGGCATTGAGCAGAATCATTGTTAAGATCCAACTCAAGGGTACCATTTGAAGGTGCGTTTTCAGGGCACTATTCAACTTCAACCAATTTTGGTGATGGATGGAGGGTGGGAGGAAGTGTCCACCTGCCCTGGAAAGGCATCATTCTATGACTTTCAATTTTGAGATCCAGACCATGTAACAAGGGCCATCTTTGCCATATGTACCGAAATATCTCTGCAGACTTGGCTGCCGACATTCAGCCATAAGATTGTCAATTTCAGGTTCAGTTGGGAATTTTCAGGTAGGGAGGGGCCTCAGAGAGGTAGTTTATCACCGTCTTTTCACAAACGTAGAAGGGGAAGCAGAATCCCAGGGAGAGGTAGTGATCGTCTCAGATTCTTGGACTGGAAGTGGTAGCATCAGCCTTGAAACAATATTCAACTCACAAGGAACACTGTTTCCCAGAAACGCTTAAGGCTTGAGAGAGAAAGGATTTAAGAGACAGATCTTTCTTTGTTGTATAATTTCTGTTTCAGAGATGTCAGGAGGTTTCACTAATGGCTTGATAAGCAATTTTAAAATGAGAGGTATAATAAGTACTTATTGCTATTGTCATTATGCCATTGTTATTATGGTAATGTAATCAGTAAAATATATCTGCCTCTTAAGGTCTAGAGTAATTGAAATCATACCATATTGATGCAATTAAAATAATTAGTGAACCTATTAGGTGATTTATGTTTTATATCAAAAATTTTTCAAAATAGTAGGAAGAAAAAAATTAGCTTTCACACAGTGATCTACTTTCTCTAGACTAATACTCCACCTACTGGAAAAACACTGAATATTATTTAAAGCATAAGATGTTTAAAAAGAAACTGAGCAAACGGATTTTCTATCAATAAATTCATAAAATTTTTATAAACATCAGTGAATAGGAGGAGAAATTCTCATTTCACAGCTGATATAGCATTTCTTTAATAGCATTGATTTCAAAGATATTTATAGCACAATGGCTCAAGCACTATATAATTATTTCAGAGAATCTGGTCAGAAAATATTTAGCACTTTTAGTTTTGTGACTTTGACTTGCAAATGAAAATTCAGAAGATGATTGTAAATCATTAAAAATGATATCTGAACTAGTTTTCTGGTAAATTTGAAATTTACTAGAAATTTACTAGAAATTTCAAATGTCCTTGAGATGTAGTATGAGAATAGTTCATGGTTTTCATACACTTTCATATTTAGAATCACTTTAGTAACAATCACCTTTAACCATTACAGATAGTGATAATAATTTACATAAAATAAGCATGAATTAATTAATTTTATATGGCGTGTTTTCCCTGAAGAGCTCGAGGAAAAACACATTTTGATAACTTAGAACATGACTTTCCAGGAGGAGGAAAAACAAACAAATGTGTGGAAAAGGGAGGAAGAAAACAATAAAACTAGGAAGAGTCACTTTTGAAAATAGATATTAACAAATACGATGCTGCTTAAATTGAATAATGTTATGGTTAAGTTTTTTGGTTTTTTTTTGAGATGGAGTCTTGCTCTGTTGCCCAGGCACGATCTCGGCTCACTGCAACATCTGCCTCCTGGGTTCAAGCGATTCTCCTGCCTCAGTCTCCTGAGTAGCTGGGACTACAGGTGCCTGCCACCATGCCTGACTAATTTTTTGTAGTTTTAGTTGAGACGGGGTTTCACCGTGTTAGCCTGGATGGTCTCGATCTCCTTCCTGACCTCATGATCTGCCCACCTCGGCCTCCCAAAGTGCTGGGATTATAGGCGTGAGCCAACGTGCCCAGCCTAAGTTTTTAATTAAATAAATGAAAGGAATAAAGAACTTTGAATGAGAATAATTGTGAGAAATGATGGAGACATGACAAATATGATTGAGGCCTTTCTTATTTTAGTCTTTATTAACCCTTCTGCAATCTTGATTTGTTGAGCATGTTTTCAGGGTTTGATTTGTTTAAATTTGGTTCCTGGTGAATTCCTGGGTGAGTTGTGTGGGGAGCACTTTAATAAGGCCTTCAGTAAAATGAAACGACAACCAGGATAACTGTATTAGCCTGGTGCGGTAAGTGGCCGTTGATGTCACATCGTCTACTTGCCAAGGGTAGGACTGGTCAGTTTTGAAGTGGGTGGCTACTCTGACCATTAAATTCTCAAAGCAGGGCCTCTGCTGTAACTGGTACAGAAACAAGGACTTTATTTGAAGATGAGCCCCTCACAGAAATGTAGTTCACCCTTGAACAACACGGGTTTGAACTGCACCACTTACATGTGGATTTTTTTTCAACCAAATGCGGATCAAAAATACAGTATTCTTGGGATGCGGGAGCTGTGCATATGCAAAGTCGGCCCTTGCTAGATGCAGGTTCCTCAGAGCTGACTGCCAGATTTGAGTGTGCATAAGGTTCGGTATACTTGGGGGTCCTGAAACCACTACCCCGAGGATATTGCGGGATGATTATATATGATTAGTCAAATCTTGGGAAGTGAGTAGGTTGTCATGTCAGCTGGCGACGTCTGTTGTGTGCACTCCTGAAGTTATACCTGCCCAGTAGTACAATCATCCTATGGGCCACCCAGGGCACAGATGAATGACTGTCACAGCGTAACCCAGCTGCTGGGGGCGGGGGGGTGTGCAGACCCCCTGTGGGAAGACAGAGACCTTGGTGTATGACTCAAATCATCTTGATGACACCTCCTAACATTATGCAAGGGCTTCCATGTGGTTTTGAGGTCCAGCCACCTTGAGCACTGGGACTGGAGTCCAACTAATGACATGTAGATGTCATAAAAGGCTCAAGGCACTTTAGATTCTTGTTTGGAAAACATGACATGAAACAATGAGGGAATAATATTCTAAGACAATATACTAAAATTAAATGTAAAATGTTACCCCCAATTCTAAAATATGTAATATGGAGAATAACTGTCATCACGTTCAGTAGATTGGCAGAGTGGAGGCATTTTAAAGGAGGAATAATAAACCAATTTTCTCTAAGGGTGTTGAGGTCACTAGCCTCATTGATCTTTAGGATGTGTTTTGGAAAAAAATGGTAGAAGACACCAGCCTCGCTGGTCCTTAGGATGTGTTTTGGAAAAGAATGGTAGAAGACAATAGAAGGTAAATGGAAGATAGATTGTGGAGGGCTTCGAATGCCAGGGTGCAAAGTTTGGATTGATCTATACAAAACTAAGGTTACAGTTTTTTATCTATCAATCAATATCTATCTATCTATCTATCTCTCTCTCTCTCTCTCTCTCTCTGTCTATCTATCTCTGTTATTCTGGCATAGGATCACCCCCAAATTCTTGTGGATGTTGTTATTTGTAACTACAACTCCTTTATAAGGGGGTCAAATCCAAGTTTTTGCATCTATTGAGCACCTGACTACTCTGAGCCAGCAAGCTTGGACTCTGTTTTGGGAAGATTCAGCTTGTTATTGTACACAATAGTGGGGGAGACCTGGAGATGGGTGACGAAGCAGGTGGGGAGCCAGGGAGCATGAATCAGGAGAAATCAAAATCCTGGCACTGCCTGGGGTGAAAGCAGAAAGCCTGATGCTGCCTGGTGTGAAGAGCTATGCGAAGCCTCTATAGAAGGATGGGTAAAGGAACTATTGAGGGCGTGAATATCTACTCTATGACTTGCAGTGATTTGTTAATGTGCTGTGTACCCCTCTCCCCAACCCTGAAATAGTCCATAGAGGCTACTGCTCAGTGAATGCTTTAGGTGGTTGTGTGTTTGTGCACCAAAGAAAGTGCTGAGCTTCATTCTGGGTGGATATTCTCTGGGTCAGAGAGATCACCCACAGAAGAAAGCACCTGGAAGCAGAAAGGACCCTTGAAATCCCAGGGAGGACTTTAGATTTCCATCAGAGAGGAAAGGCTGGTGAAAATTGTGGCTTAAGGTGATCTGATCAAGACCCTAAGGGGCTGACGAATTAGTTCACGTGTAGCTATGCTGAGACTCAAGCACATGTTGGTGTGTCTGGAGAGACCCCAGGATCTCTCTCCTTGAGATAATGAGATTCTTCTTGAGAGAAATAATGTATTAAGGGATGAAAAGATCTGGATGAAGAAACAGTTCAAAGACATTGGGCAAGAGTAGGGTGATTCTGGGCCTAAAAGTAGGAAGAAACTGACATTTAATTCCCAAATTGGATGTCTGCTCAATGACAGGGCCTGCTAAACTAATCAGGAGTACCCGTCACGTATAGGAGAAAGTGTACTGAAGACAGAGAGAACATGAACATGGCCTGGAGGAGAACTTTGCTTGGTTATCTGAACCCAAGAGGTAGAGAAGATGGATTCTGACTGTACCCTACAGGCTCCTGTGTTGGTGGCTGTGGTACGTATATGGAATTGGGGCTACAGCGTGGCTGGGGACTTCTGCAGAATGAGGCAAGGCTGCACACTCCTCCAAGCAATGTAGCATAATCATGCCCCTGGCATTTAGGTAGAACATATGACTAGTTCATGCGGTAGGATCACCAATGCCTGAGGCTGCTGCTTTGAACTGAACATGTCCAGGAATAGAGAACCTGCTGGAGCCACCATCTGTGTACTTTGGGCCAAGAGAAAGCTAGCTAGCAGAGTAGTGATGAGAACCAAGGAGAGAAGGGCATTCACGTAAGGAAGAGGGCTTTTCTGTTTTCCTTCTCCCTTCCTTTCATCAAACATACAATTAGAGTTGGGAGCACTGAGCCCAAGCCCCAGATAAGGGAGAGGGACTGGGGATTGAGTTCGTCTTTGTGGCCAATGATTCAATCAACCATGTCTATGTAATGAAACCCCTACAAAAACTTTGGACACCGAAGCTCAGTAAATGTCCCTGGTTTGTAAATACTCTGGGCATTGTCACATACTGATGTGCAGGGAAGGTAATGTGTCCTGAGGACAAAGAAGCTTTGTATTTGGGACAGATCTTGCCCCCTGCATCTATCCCTTTGACTGGCCTGAATTGTATCCTTTATAATAAAACTTGATCATACATGTAGTGCTTTCCTGAGTTCTGCAAATCATTCTAGCAAATTATTGACCTGAGGGAGTAGAGGGAACCTCTGAATTTGTAGCCAGAAGCTTGTAAATGAGGGTCTCCTGGAGACCCCTGGGCTTGCAGCTGGGGTTTGAAGTGAGACCAGTCTTATGGAGGACTGTGCCCTTGAGCTGTAAAGTTTGGCCTAACTCCAAGTAGTTGGTTCTAGAAGTCTTTGCGGAGAGTGAGGTAATAATAGAACAAGGGTTAAAAAATAAATAAGGGCTGAGCATGGTGGCACACACCTGTCATCTCAGCACTTTGGAGGCTGAGGCAGGAGGATTGCTTGAGCCTAGGAGTTCAAGATTGCAGTGAGCTGTGATTGCATGACTGCACTCCAGTCTGTATGATAGAGTGAGACTCTGACTATAAACAGGGAAGAAAAAAAATATGACTAGATTTGAACCTGTGGCTACAATAAGTAAAATGAGGCCGGGTGTGGTGGCTCACTCCTGTAATCCCAGCACTTTGGGAAGAAGCAGGATAGAGGTGAGGACAGGACAGATCCTGGTCTCTTGTGCCTCCCCCTGTGTTTTCCTGCAGCGTCTTGCTAGCTGAACCCAACCACAAGCTGGTGGCCAGGGAGCTGAAGATGTCAATCTGCAGGGGCAGAGAAAAGAGGATGATGGAGCAGTGTTGCTGCAGGACGCCTGGCACTCGCTGGGTGGGAGGAAAGGGGCCTCTGAGCGTATCGTGTGAGAAGGAATCTGTAGTCATATCACAGGTCCATTTATTCATTCAAGAAACCTTTGTTAAGTGCCCATAAGGTGCCTTGAATGGACTGTTCTAGGTACTTAGGATACATCAGTGAACAAAAAGCCCCAAATCCTCACCCTCATATCATTTCCTTCCTAGTATAGAGAGACACAGAGAAAAAGTAAATGATGTAATATGGTAGGAGGGGATAAATGCGAAGTCTTTTCCCTCAAATTAGAGCCCAATAAGAGATCTGGCGTAAGAGTCAGACTGCAACCCTAAATAAGGCGGTCAGGGTAGCCTCACTGAGAAAAGGAGATTCAGTGAAGACTTGATGGATTTGAGGGGTTAGCCCTGCAGACACCCAGGGAAAGAAGACTCAGGCAGACAGAGCAGCCAAGGTGGGAGAATTCCTGGCATGACCCAGCGAGGTTCAAGTAGCATGAAAAGGGGAGGGTCGGGGGCTAGTTCCTGTGGGGTCCTGCAGGTCACTGGAAAGACTTTGGCTTGTCCTCAGAGAAACGAGGACTTTCAGTGGGTGTTGAGCAGAGAACTCATATTTTAAACAGATGGGGTAGTGATGTCAGAGACGTGCCTGCAAGGGCAAGGGAGGAAGCTTGGAGCCCCATCCGGAGGCCTCTGCGGAACAGGATGGAGTCTGGAGCCCGAGCAGCAGATGTGCAAGGTGGGAGGCTGGTCAGAATTTGGATGTTTTCAGGGTAGAACCAGCATGAGGTTCTGAAAAACCAGATGTGAGGTGTGAGAACCAGTGAGTGATATTCTAGTGATATTCCAAGGTTTTAATCCTGACCAGTTGGAAGGATGGAGTTGCCATCAGCTGAAATTGGAAAGGCTATAAGCAGGACAGGTTGTGGGAAGGGGCAGATCAGGAGGTCAGATTTGGAGAAACTCAGAGTGTTTATCAGACATCAAGAGTCAGTTAGATGTCCGGGAGTCAGTTTGGTGTGTGAGTCTGCAGTTCATGGTAAGGTTTGGGTTGAGATAATAATTTGGAGTTTGAGGCACAGAGATAAAATTTAAGAGCATGACATTGGATGAGATCATCACAGGAGTGAATAACAATGGAAAAGCACTGGAAGCATGCCCACTGAAGGAGGTCAGGAAGGCGAGAAACAGTGAAGGAGATGGAGCAAAAGGGGCCCATGAGGGAGGAGGAGGACTGGAGTGGTGTGCCCTGAAAGCCAAGGGCTCCCTGGTTTCAGATGCTGCCTTGAAGTGGAGCAGCAAGAGGAATGCGAAGTAGCCAGTGGGTTTGGTGGTGAGAAGGTCATTGATAGTATCCATGAGAGTCGCTTTAGGCAGTGGTGGGGACAGGAGCCCAGTTAGGAGTGGGAATAAGAAAAAATGAGGATAAGATATTCACAGTACATGCATCTGGCAAAGGAGTTGTATCCAGAATACATAAAGAATCCTTATAATGTAATAATAAGGCAAACGATCCAATTTTAAAAAGGGGCCAAAGGCTTGAAGAGACACTTCACAAAAGAAGATTTATCAGTGGTCAATAAGCACATGAAAAGTTGCTAAACATCATCGGTCATCAGGGAAATGAAAATTAAACCCAATATGAGGTACTACCACATACCAGTTGAATGATTATAATTAAAAAGACTGACAATATCAAGTGCTAGTCACTGTTTGGAGTCACTGGAATTTTGCTGCCTTCCTAGAGGGAATATAGCATCAAAAACAGTTGAAGATACACTTACCACACAACCCATTCATTTCATTCCTATTTACTTGAAAGAAATAAAAAAAGTCTGCTCTATACATGTGTATGCAAATGTTCATAGCAGGTATGGTCACAACATCCCCAAACTGTAAATGATTCCCATATCCAGCAAGAGGTGAATGAATAAACACATGGGGGTATATCCACAAATATATTACTACCCAGCAATTAAAAAAGCAGCTACAGATACACACGACAGGAATAATGAACCTCAGAATCATTAAGCAGAATGAAAGGAGCTGGACATTTGTTTAAAATTATAGAACAAGTAGGCCGGGCGTGGTAGCTCCCGCCTGTAATCCCAGCACTTTGGAAGGCCGAGGCAGGCAGATCACGAAGTCAGGAGTTTGAGACCAGCCTGGCCAACATAGTGAAACCTCATCTCTACTAAAAATACAAAAATTAGCCGGGTGTGGTGGCCTGTGCCTGTAGTCCCAGATACTTGGGAGGCTGAGGCAGGAGAATCGTTTGAATCCAGGAGGTGGAGGTTGCACTGAACTGAGACTACGCCATTGGACTCCAGCCTGGATAACAGAGCAGGACTCTGTCTCCAAAAAAAAAAAAAAAATTATAGAACAGGTAAAACTAATCTGTGATTTTATAGAAATAGAAATTTCATCAGTAAATGCCTGGGGGCAATGGCGGGTGGGAAACAGGCCCAGGGGAACCTTCTGGGATGTTAGAAATATTCTAAATTTTGAGTGTGGTGGTGGTTACATGGGTGTGCACGTCTCAGTCTGTACATTTAAAGTGTGTAAATTTCATTGCATGCAATTTACACTTCAGTAAAGTTGATTGAAGAAAGAGGCCAAGCATGGTGGTTCATGCCTGTAATCCTAGCACTTTGGGAGGCTAAGGTGGGTGGACTGCTTGAGGTCAGGGGTCCAAGACCAGCCTGGCCAACACAATGAAACCTTGTCTCTACTAAAAATACAAAAATTAGCCAGGCGTGGTGGCACACACCTGTAATTCCAGCTACGGGGGAGGCTGAGGTGGGAGAATCGCTTGAACCTGGGAGGTGGAGGTGGCAGTGAGCTGAGATTGTACAACTGCACTCCAGCCTGGGTGACAGAGTGGGACTCTGTCTCAAAAAAAAAAAAAAAAAAAAAAAAGAGAGAGAGAGAGAGAATGGGAGAAGCTGACCCGAAACAGCAAGCATAGATAACTATTGCCACGGGTTTTATTGCAAAGAAAGATAAAGATGTGGGGAAAGTGGTCTCAGGAGAAATTTTTGTTTTAAACTGAGAGAAATATCTGCATGCTTATTTGCTGATGGAAATGAGTAGAGAATGAAGACAGAACTGCTCCACAACGCCCTGGAGTAAGCAAGATGGGTTTGGTGGAGAACGGTCGGGGGCTGGCTTTAAACAGGACTCACAAGCAAATGTATTCTCTTCTGCACTTTCTATAATAAACGTATTTAAATGTATAATTAGAAAAACACAATAAATGGTATTTTAAAAAGAAAAATAGCATGTTTTCCATATCTAGTAATATCAGCAGGGACTGGTCAAGGGTTGGACTCATGGCCAATAAGGACCATCCTGATTCTAAAATTATTCTAAGTACATATTACCACTCAAGTTTATAATTTGTATTATAGTTTTTAAGGAAGAACTTGAAGAGGTTTGTGTCAATCATTTTTGTTTTCTTATCCAGAGAAAGAGGGAGAAAAGGATATTAACACGTTCTACCTATGGGGAAACTGAGGCACACACAAAGAGGTGTATGTCTAATGCATGGGCACAGAATTGGTAGTAAACATTCAATTTAATACAAATGACTGTGTTCAAGATACCACGCTCAGTGAGGTTAGAAAGAAAATTTCCTGACTCCCTGTGAGTCTAGATCTTCCCTTCACTATAGCCTAATCTTGTGTTTATTTTTAAAGAAATGAAACTGTATGTTCCCCTAACTCAGGGAGCTAATGGCTTTCCTAAGTAAATGGTATTCATTGATCAATACGTCTTTGCCAGATGATGTTTTAAAATACTGAGAGAAAATTCAAATGCAGTATGTCTAATCAGACTAAAGTTAAGGGTTTTATGGTTCTAAACCTATGGAATGAAACAGCGTTTTCTTCTTTATTGGCTGGTCTCCTAGGTTATAGGTTTGCTCAAATTGTGATTGTGGAATGATTCTCGTATGTGGGGTGTTTAAGTAAAGCAACCCCAGTTGCTTTTACTTTATTGATCTTTTTAATGCACCAGCTTCAGTATTTAAATAAGTTTGAGTTTGTTTCTTTAATGGTCTTTCAATAAAGCTTAAGTTGACCTGGTTGCTTTTGCAATGACAGCATTGTAATGGCAGAAAAAGAATAATACTAAAAATGAACTCATTTTATGTGGTTGAAAAGGTTACATTTCTATTGATTTTAACTGTAATATAGTTAAAGTCCTTGATATTAAAGAAAACAACTCAGCAGACACATCCTTTTTAGCACAGTGGCTCCATTGATACTACTTTACCAGGAGGTTTTGGCAGCAATAACAATATTCAGGATGGAGTCTAAAAATTGGCATTATCAGAGGACTGATAACCACATTCTTCAAATTCTTTTCCAGCTGAAAGAGCTGAAAGGTGTATCAGAAGATCATTATAATATAGAGAGTGACTTCAGAATGTGGGGGAATGCCTGAAAGTTCCATTTAACAACCGGTTCTGCCAGTTCATGGAAAGCGCAATGCTCTGTTCCCTGGAAACACTGAAGCTTTTTTACGCTATGCTTGGGGCTCATTCCAGAAGTAGAAGGTGGAGAGGGATGGGAGAATTCAGTAGAGATGGCGAGGAATGGAGACTAGAAAAGACCAGAAGTGAAGGGAGATGACGGACATTTGCTTCTCTTGTGACCCAGCCCTGTACGAGTGCTCATTGTGTGCATTGAGTGAGTGTGTGTGTGTGTGTATACGCATGTGCATTAAGGCTCTAACACAATTGGCTGAGATGCATTCTCAGTAGCAAAGCCTATTAGATTTGAATCTGGACTTGGATCGTGTGTTCAAATCTACTCCAGAGAAGGCTTGGGGGAGTCTGCAGACCTTCAACCTCGTGGTGAACCTGGGCCCACTCTATCTTGCTCAAATCCCAGCTCTTCCTCCGTCAATCTTCCAGAGAGGTTTAGTTCCTGACATTCTGCCTGGGTTCCCTTGGCAATCTCGGGAAGAAAGAACATGCTGCTGAAAGGATTTGGGAGAAGGAAGAGCAGCGTGCCGAATATGCCAGCAGCAGGAAAAACGTGTGGTCCTCCCCGTCGTCCTCCTCCACATCATCAGCATCTAACATTTCTTGGAGGCGAACTGCAGGTGGGATCCCACTGGAGGTACTTTGCACATATTATTTTGTTTAATTGCACACAACTCTGTGGGCACATACTCTTATTTGCCCCATGTTACAGTTGAGGAAACTGAGGCACAGAGATTAAGTTACAGTGTCTAGAGGACACATAGTTGCTGAGTGGCTAGCCCAGAGGTCTGTGGGCTTGCAGAGGCCAAGCTCCTCCATATGCCGACCTGTATCCTTTGCCATAGAAGAGCAAGGCTGGCACCATGCCCACAGGAAATGCCTGAGACAGCCTAGTTGTTATTCTAGATTCTTCTCTAAAAGTATTCTTGATCAGTTCAAGTCCAAAATTGCTTTTCATCAAAAAGACTCATAAACATAAATACAAAAACTACAATTAGTAAAAAATATACCAATGCGTATTCTGATTTTATTGGTTATAGTTTTTCAAAATCTATAAATCATTTTAATACTATTAAATATGGACTACTATATGTAATCTATAATATCCTTATAATGTCCTATTAAGATGTTACATTAGATTAAAAAAAAGGCAACAGCCTGGCATGGTGGCTCATGCCTGTAACCCCAGCACTTTGGGAAGCTGAGGTGGGCGGATTGCCTGAGCTCAGGAGTTTGAGACCAGCCTAGGCAACATGGTGAAACCCCATCTTTACAAAAAATACAAAAATTAGCTGGGTGTGGTGGCTCATGCCTGTGGTCCCAGCTAGTCGGGAGGCTGAGGCAGGAGGATTGCTTGAGCCCAGGAGGTGGAGGTTGCAGTGAGCTGAGATCATGCCACTGCACTCCAGCCTGGGGGACAGAGTGAGACCCTGTATCGAAACAAAAACAAAAACAAAAACAAAAAAACACAAAACACACACACACACACACAAACCCCAAAAAGGCAACATCAAAAAACCCTACCAAATCATAGTAATTAAAACATAAATAAAATCCAAAACATATTTTCCAATAAATAAATAAATATACACACTGGGCTCAGAACTTGAGAGACAAAATCACATACATAGGAAGCCATGTTTGCTTGTCTCTGTGTGCAACGTAATTTCACAGAGCCCCGATTCTGTGATGACATACAGCTCTCCAAAATGACAACACAAAATAGAACACCTGGCCCGCATCTCTCCTACCTAAGTCACTAAATTCCTTAAAAGACAAATGAACCTAGTCCTTACCTTCTGCTACACATAAAATAACATCTGGGGAGATCAGTGATGACACTTCTATAATCTAGAACCAGATATTCCCTTACACCCAAACCTTAATGTAGTTCTACTTTAATGTCTAAACAAGTTTCATACAGCTTTGCACATACTAAACCCCTACCACCTATATATACACAGTGGGCTAACATACTGTGCTGGTGCAGTCTCATAAACCTCTGGAAAAGATTACTGGTGGGTCATAGGCCTTAGTGTACAGTCCCCAGTAGGAGTTCTAAATAAAACCAACTTTAATTCTTTAAAAGTTTTTTCTTTTTTGTCTTTAGTTGACATTACATTTCCTTTTATCCATTGATATGGTTTGGCTGTGTCTCCACCCAAATCTCATCTTGAATTCCCAAGTGTTGTGGGAGGGACCTGGTGGGAGGTAATTGAATCATGGGGGCAAGTCTTTCCCATGCTGTTCTTGTGATAGTGAAGAAGTCTCACGAGATCTGATGGGTTTAAAAAGAGGCAGTCCCCTGCACAAGTGCTCTCTCTCTCTTGCCTGCCTCCAATCCACGTCAGATGTGACTTGCTCCTCCTTGCCTTCTACCACCATCGTGAGACTTCCCCAGCCATGTGGAACTGTGACTTCTCCATTAAACCTCTTTCTTTTGTAAATTGCCCAGTCTCAGGTATGTCTTTATCAGCAGCGTGAAAACGGACTAATACATCTCTGATTTGCACAGCCTCTGTCCCCTCTGCTAGTGGGACAGGTTTTCAGAGATGGTCAGGATGTTGGATGTTACTGCCACTGTGCATTTGTGGTGTTCCAGTGTTGGGGTTAAGCACACAAGCCCTGGCAGAAGCTATGACGTTGGTAATCTAGATCCTAATGCCATTTCCCCAGGAGACCAGGAATCAGACCGGTGGAGTGGGCTAATTTCTACTGTCTGTTCTCACCATCTAACCTCTGCCGGTGGCCCTGGGTGACAATATCAGGAAGGATGCTTGGATAGGGTGGCAGCCATTCGCTCATGTGTTTTATTCAGTCTCTGACTTCCACTTCTTTTTGGATGTCCTTTCTTCATCTTTTCTTTTGAGCTGCCAGCCCAGACCTTCTCTTCTACCCATAAAGGGGGGTTGATTGGCCCTCTCTCCAACATTTTGATTATATTTCCTCAGCTCAAAGATAGGAGAGTAAAGGCAATTCTTTTGGCTCACCAAACGACCACTGGGGAAAGGATGCAAATCAAATATATTTAATACTTCAGAAAGCAGGAAGAATTTGTGCACTTTCAAATAGGCCAAGCTCTTTGAGTGTGTACAGAATCCGTGATTCATAAATTGGATTCCTTCATGTATTCAGTCACTCAGTCAACACTTCTTGAACCTCTGCTGTGTGCCCAGGGCTCAGGGACAGAGCAGTGACATGTGCAAGTGTAAGAAAAATCCCTGGATTGTACCCTTTGAATGCAACGGCAAGCTTCCATTTATATAAGGAATACCAAGTCCTACCACCATCACGGTATCCACGATAGATGCACGTAACCCACGCTATAACCTAGGACTCTGATTTTGGTCAGTGTTTGTAGAAAACCACACCCAAGCTAGTTTCACAAGCTTTTCCCTTCCCTGCGCTCACTGGTTACAGCTAATGACCACTAGAGGGCATTTTAACACTAGCTCCGAACTCGCTCTAGGACCCTGTCCATCAAAATCCTCGGACTCAATTCCAGGACTGACTTCTCCCTCCCTGAGTGGAAGGGCAGCGTGGAAGCCTTCAGAACCTCAGACTGCATGTTGAGATACATTTACTTTTCAGAGAGAAGATGAATTTAGGTGAGATAGGAACTTGCTTCAGTTACCTGTGCAAGAAACAAGCCGCTCTGCCTATGGTACTAAAAGTTCGCTCCAAGAGTTACGATCTTTGAGAGTGACTTTGGTGCACTGCAGATGGATATAACAATATAATGCCTTGCAGATTGGACTTTAGTTTTCATGCCAGACAAAATAGAAATCCAGGAACCTTATCTTCTCTCTGGAGAGATGATTTATGTACTTAATGCACTTGGAGGAAAAAAAAAGTGAACTCCCAACCTTGGGCTTAAAGCTTTAGCCGTATCCTGGAGAAAGAAAGGGAGGACTGACATCTCAAACCCTAAACTGGATCAGAAATTGCATTGCAACTGCCTTCCCACTGAGCTGCAAGAAATGTAAAGCGAAGTAAACAATTTTTCTGCAGTGTAGGAATGGGGGTCCTGTCTAGCCCTGGAGTCCATAATTCATCTGCAGATGAAATTGCTTTAGAAAAGAAATGAAAAATGTGGAAGTGCTGACATATTCATTACGAGTCTTTTTCTGTTTCAGATCAGATGGGCTTGATGGCTTAAAACTTTTTAGAGATATATATTTTTTCTGTATAATTTCTATGAAGGGCAAATGTTGAATGTCTGTAGTAAAAAATAAATAAGCTAATGTGATCCTCTCCCCTCCACCATGGAAACCTTGAAGAAACAGCTCAAATGCCTTTGTAAAGCTGCTCTGATCCACTCTTTCCTCCTCAGAATTATTCATTCCCCCACTTTTTTGTGCTCCCACAGCACAAGCTTATACTTCAATGGACACTTGGTTCATATCTGTATGACTTATGGTCTTTCTTCTACTGGACTGGGCTCATGGAGGCAACAGCCATGCTGCATGCTGGTAATGCACTAGGTGCTGAGGATATGCTTAATAGGTTGAACTAGAAATCAATGGAAAGAAACCTTAGTCCCAAAGAGCCTGCTGGTACTGATCCTGACATCTGCTATCTTATTTTTTGCTTTTAAGAAAGAGAAGGGAATTGGGAATGAAGGAAGAAAACCACCGTTTTATTGGGTCATGGACTATGCTGGATATATTTTTTTTTGTATTTTCGTTTAATATACACAAACTGCATTAGAAAAGGTGGACTTATTCCTGTTTTAGACATTAAGACAACAGAGATTTCATTAACTTGCTAGAGAACACAGAGCTATTAAGTAAGTGTGAGAGTTAATATTGAGTGTCAACTTGATGGAATCGAAGGATGCAAAGTATTGTTGCTGGGTGTGTCTGTGAGGGTGTTGCCAGAGGGGATTACCATTGGAGTCAGTAGACTGGGAGAGGCAGACCCACCCTCACTCTGGGTGGGCACCATCTACTCAGCTGCCAGTGCAGCTAGGATAAAAGCAGGCAGGAGAATGTGGAACGAGTGGACTGGCTGCGTCTTCTGGCCTTCATCTTCATGCTTCCTGCCCTCAAACATCGGACTCCAAGTCCTTCAGCTTTGGGACTCTTGGACCTTTGACCACAGACTGGAGGCTGTACTGCATTGTTGGCTTCCCTTCTTTTGAGGTTTTGGGACTCGGATTGGTTTCCTTGGTCCTCAGCTTGCAGACGGTCTCTTGTGGGATCTCACCTTGTGATCGTGTGAGTCAATATTCCTTAACAAACTCCCCTTTATCTATACATCTATCCTATTAGTTCTGTCCTGCTAGAGAGCACTCATGTAGTAAGGTAGCCTATCAATAAAGACTCTTTTTAATTTATGTCTTAGTAACAACCTCTGAATTCAACAGCTTGTAATCCATGGGGTCTCTGTTTACACTGAAATTGTCCTCAAGGGGAAATCTCATTATGTGCTATGTCCTTATC
Source organism: Mandrillus leucophaeus (assembly GCF_000951045.1). Classification (NCBI taxonomy): domain Eukaryota; kingdom Metazoa; phylum Chordata; class Mammalia; order Primates; family Cercopithecidae; genus Mandrillus; species Mandrillus leucophaeus. Next base: position 1,423,141 of record NW_012103776.1, read on the forward strand.
ACCACCCCAAACTGCTAATATTCTCTTTCTCTGGATACCCTTTTTGTTATTTACATGTTGATAAGGAGACTTGCCAAACTTGCTTCTCCTTCTAGAGAAGTAGGTGGAACAGGTTTCTATTATCGACAAAATGCATATCGAGTGGACACATCTTTTCTCCCCTCCCAGAATACAAACTCCTTGAGTTGTAAAAGATACATTTTATTCATCCCCGTATGAGTCACCCACTGCCTCACCAACTCATCATCATCTATCCAAATTTCTTTCACATCGTAGATACTCAGCACTTATTTGTTCTCCTGAAAGTTATTTTGATTAAAGTTGAATGAATTTTAATTGGATTCCACATCAGTGAATGGCCTAATGGAATGGTTCTGGTGACCATCTGGTTTTATCCAAATCAGGTTTAAGAAATGATTGCTGTTTGGAACTTTCTCACCATGTGGTGGGTTTAGTGGTAGGCAGGGGTAAGAGAGATGTCAATTAGATATCATCATGTTAAATTCTTAGGGATCCCATGTGGCTTTAAGCAGAAGAAAAGTACATTGATAACAGAAGAGTCCTGGACATCTTGAGAACCGTCTGTCTTCTTCAGCAGGATCTTCACCACACACCTCCACCACACTCCTAGGAGCCACGTCCTTGCCTACGGGCTGACCAGACCTCTCAGGGTGGAGGTGGCCTGAGTTTAACACTTCAAGCTGGTTTGAAGGTACTGGGAGGGAGAGGAATCTGAGGCTCTGGTAGTTGGGCATCTTGTTTCCTCTTTTCAGAAACAATTTGTCAAATACTGCTACTTTCTGAACCAAATAATGAAAACCTGCTCAAATACTTTCTCGGGGGCCAAGAAGACACAGCTCAACCCAAAACCAGAGGTGACATTACAAAAGCAAATGAGGTCTTGAAGTTTTTGAAGTGTCTCTCAATCATGAACAGGCTTCTCTGGATACACAGAAATATAGAAGAAAAAATGAACTGTGACTCATATACAGACCAAATTAATGGGCAAGTTCCCAATATATGTAGCCCTCTGTCTTCTCTTCCCACAGATCTTCTATATCATTTAGACTCAAACCATTGTAATACTATCAGAAACTAATAAAATATTGGCCTATGCTCTCCATAGAATTATACATGTCAGTCTTTCGTTAAAGTGGAAAGTTAAGTACTAATACACTTGCTGAAAATCCCAATAGAGAGCCAGTGAATGGGTAAAAGTTCTTCTGGAAGGGAAGAAGCCAGAGAGTTCAAATGGCTCATCACTATTCTTGCGATTGCCTGCCTTCTGTCAAGCATGCTTGTATTGCACAACCCAGGCTGTGAGTTTATCATCCAGAGTAGATAAAAACTAAATTAGCCAAAGGGAAGGAGTTACAGTAAATGTAATTTCAACAGGCAGTGCCCTAGGCTAGCTAGGTCAACTTTCTTTATTTGTTCTGACATCCCTAAAAAATGTAATGCGTCCAAACTGTGTTATTTCCCTTAATAAAGGCTTGAACAACCTCTGATATTAAAATTTTGGGAGTGTTTACATCCATATGCTTTTTAGTATTGTTTTTTATTGGCAGGAAGTTCAAGGGTAATAAAGGCACACATTTTTAAATAATTTATTTGAGCTTCAGTATCTAATTTCAGTCTGGGCTCCATGTTTCTACAGAAGAGAAGGATGCTAAAATGGACAGACAGAAGGTTATGTTCATGTTTACTTAAAGAATGAGATGGAATTTTTATGGGTGTATGATACTGTGTGCCGTAAAAACACTAGCCTCAACATTGGACCTCTTTGTTCTCTTTGATTATAAAAATTAGGGTTTTATGATCCCCTAGGAAATGCTATAAAGCCATTGCTTTTAGTAACTCCAAAGAAAACACAAATCCTCAAAAGACTTACTTTTGTGTAAACATTTAAAAAAAATTTTGAAAGTTTATAAGGCAAACGAACAGGAGTGAGCTGGCTTCTCTTGCCCGCTTGCAAAGACAACAAAGAGCAACTTAAGTGGGGAAATGGAGTCTGGTTAGCTGGGTTCTAGAGAAGATCATGTCTCTTGTGAGCACTGGGACCTTATTCATCATTGGGAATTCTTTTTTTTTGAGACGGAGTTTTGCTCTGTCACCAGGCTGGAGTGCAGTGGTGTGATCTCAGCTCATGCAACCTCTGCCTCCTGGGTTCAAGCGATTCTCCTTCCTCAGTCACCTGAGTAGCTGGGATTGCAGGCATGCACCACCATGTCCAGCTAATTTTTGTGTTTTTAGTAGAGATGGGGTTTCCCCATGTTGGTCAGGATGGTCTTGATCTCTTGACCTCGTGATCCACCCGCCTCGGCCTCCCGAAGTGCTGGGATTACAGGTGTGAGCCACTGCACCCGGCCTGGGACTTCTTAATCTCTGTTTTCTTATGTGTATAATGGGACTAATAGCACCAGCTATTTCCAATTCATAAGGCTGAGAGTGGCAATGTGGGCAAGCATTTAGATATGTAAGAAAGGGCTTTGAGCACTACCTAACGTGATCATTAAGGCCCTCTCAAGTCTAGAGAGATTTTCTCAGGGCTTGAGGAGGTTATGTGAAAGTCCTTACAATTGTACACTTTTCCACATACAGAAAGTGGTGAACTAGAGCTGCCCCCGGCCACCAGTGTTTCACGTCAATTAACATTTGGTGCTGCCCTGGGAGTCCATAATTGAATTACTCTCATTTTGCTGCTGATAAAATTCTTCCAACAATTTTTGACACCACTCTGCATGTGCCTCAGACTACTGACTTCACAGCATCCAATATTCATAAATGACTTCAGACCATTTGATGTTACATATTTCGGAGTGAGAATTTCTCCAGGTAAGACTTTTTACTGAGTCTTCTCCAGTGGTCTTTTATATTCATGAGATAGAAAGAGGATGAAACCTATGAAATAGTCACTCTGCTGGCATCTTTGTTTAACATCATGTTCTCTTTTGGAACACACATCCTCCCTCTCCTTCTCCCTCTTCCATAATAAATATTCTTCCGTGTCCTCTCTTGCCCCCCATTCACCTGTTAACATCTTATCCTTCCTTCAATGCCTTATAGTTATAGCATAGAACCACAATATCTTTTACTCTATTATTTTTGGACATTAGTACAAACACCTTTTTTATCAGCCTATTTATATATTGATTATGATTTCCAGCGAGAAATCATTTTACTGTTATGTGGAAAAGAAAGTTATTTGTATTAAGCCTCTGAGTTTTTGTTATAGCAGCGAATGCAACCCTAATGAATACATAAATTGGTATCTTAAGGCAGGGTGCTGCTATAACAGAAACCTAAAATATGTAGCATTGGCTTCATGGTAAGGTGGCAGGTGGTGCAGGAATGGATATTAGGCACTTGAAAGACAGAGGAAGAATGGTATGTGATGTGGTTTGGATATGTATCCCTGCTTAAATCTCTTGTTGAATTGTAATTCCCAGTGTCCAAAATGGGGCCTGGTGGGAGGTGATGGGATCATGGAAGCAGAGTTCTCATGAACGGTTTAGCACCACCCCCTTGGTGCTATCCTTGTGATAATAAGTGAGCTCTCATGAGATCTGCTTGTTTGAAAGTTTGAAACTTCCCTCTCTTTGGTTCCTGCTCCTGCCATGTAAGACAAGCCTACTTTCCCTTTGCTGTCCACCATCTAAGCTTCCTGAGGCCTCCTCAGAAGCAGAAGCTGCTATGCGTCTTGTACAGACAGCAGAACTGTGAGCCAATTAAACCTTTTTTCTTTATAAATTACCCAGTCTCAGGTATTTCTTTATAGCAGTGCAAGACAGACTAATATAGTATGCAATAAAATATTTTGTGAAACTGTCACCTCACATAACCTGGAAGGCAGACTAAGTGCCTAAGTTACTTTAAGGAAAGTGCTTCCAAAGAGACAGAATGGTCATGTGTATCAGTTGCTTTTTGCTCCTCATGTCAAGGAGCAGATGAGTTCAGGAAAGAATTGACCAGTTTCCAATTATCAATGAAAGGAATAGAGAAAAATCTAGATATTTAGAGCTTTACACTAGAGAGTAAGAAATAACACCGCAAACAGCTTTGACCACCAATAGGGCAGAAGATTTCTGTTTAGCAAACTGACTTAGCCTCATAGGTAACATATAAATTAAGAGTCTTTACTTCCCACCCAAGCCTTTTGTGTCCACTGGCCCCAAAGTAGCTGCCATTACCTTGAGAGAGAGAGAGGCATGGGTGCCTGGAGTCAAATGATTGAGTAGGTCTAAGATTGATGTCTAGGGAAGAGCTTAGGGTGCATTTACCAGCACATGAAACTTACCAGAAGCAAACTGATCAGAAGTCACCTTGGGTTTTGAAGGAATTGTATTGGAAAAGAAAGCACAGATCTAGTCCATAAAAGGCTTATGAGTGTAAAAAACCCTTACTGTAATTTGAACCTGCAGGAAATGGGCCTTGAAGCTGCACAGCTGTAGCTGGGTGCGGTGGCTCATGCCTGTCATCTCAGCACTTTGGGAGGCTGAGACCGGTGGATCACGAGGTCAGGAGATCGAGACCATCCTGGCTAACACAGTGAAACCCCGTCTCTACTAAAAATACAAAAAATTAGCTGGGCATGGTGGCATGTGCCTGTACTCCCAGCTACTCAAGAGACTGAGGCAGGAGAATCGCTTGAACCTGGGAGGCGGAGGATGCAATGAGCTGAGATCGCGCCACCGCACGCCAACCTGGTAACAGAGCAAGACTCTGTCTAAACAAACAAACAAAAAACTGCACAGCTGTAAGGAACACATTATCCATGGCACATAATTCAGAGAAGGCCATGGCTGATCACACACAAGGAAGAGCCTCCCAGAGGATGAAGCCTGGGAGGGCTTCGAGAATAATGGGCAATAATTTGGCCTAATCCAGGGTTGAGGAAGCAAGGAAGTTGGTGGCAGTGGCAGGTCCTCAGAGTGCCTGTCCAGCACGATTTCATCACTGCTGGAGACCACAGAACTTTCTTTTTCTGAAAATATATCTGATAAAAGACAGACTTTTATTGGGTTAAGACATGGAGATTTGAGGGCTAATTTGTATAGCAACTGGTATAATCCTAGTATTTGTATCCTTTCTTCTACTTCTAGCACTTAGCACACTACATGTTGCTAATGTTTTTGACATTTATCTGACAGTTCTTAACATTTATATACAGGACCTAGTTCAATTAACAATTGATGCAATTGTTTTTATACGATTTAGTTGAAATTCGGATTAGTAGTAGGTAAGAAATTACCATGCTTATGTTATTTTAAGGAACAGAATTCAGTGATATTTTTGAACGTTTGTTTTGAACATTCCCAGTGAAAAGAATCAAAGTCATCATCTTTTTGGTATAAGATCCTGGGGATCTAATCATCATTTGTTCCTGAGGACCTAGAATTATTTTCTAAGAAAGGCCTTATTTTGCTTGCAGAAAATCTGTTAGCTTCTTCTTGGCAAAGATAGGATGGCCCTCTAGTTAGATGAAAGCCAAAATGATACATCCTTCCCATCTGTTCATTTGATTTTTAGAGAATATGGATTCTGAGTATCTGTGCCAGAGAATATATCCCTGAACTCTCTATTGTCTAACTCACATCTAAACCCAAAAATGTGTGATTGTCATGGATAATTATTCAAAGAACATGTAGTTTATTCATTATCATTTTCCAGCTAGTTTTATCCTTGGATCAGGTCAAAATATCAGAAAGCTGCATCATCTCAGCCTTTGGCCTCTTCATCTGTCCATCATCCTGCTCTACCTCACTCTCTACAGACTTGTTTGGGCTGAATTCCATTTTGAAGTTATGCTTTGCTTTCCCAAGGAGCTTCAGCATGTGACAGCCTTGTAACAAATACATTTGCAGAAATGCTGTTGAAGGCATTAACTCTGACTTTTCTTGGGACCCACTATGTGACCAGGAGGACAAAGGGCTCTCAATTATTGCTGTGTTTTAAAAAAACCTGAAGAAATAGGGCAAAATGTCAAAATCTGTAATGTTTCAATGGTGGGTACATAGCAAATGGTTTATTATTCTCTGTGTTTTTGCATATTTTGAACTATCTTATGATAATAATATCACTTAATTTCTTACCAGCCAGAGGTATCCACTTCGAAGATTTTGTGAATATCTTTCCAGACATCTGTCTATTAAGTAAGGGTTAAGAGCCTGTGTACACTTTGAAGTATGACAGATCTGAGTTCGACTATGCTGTGGCCATTTACCGCTTTCTAACTTTGGGCAGGTTGCATCTTACTTTTTGAACTTTAATTTCCACATCTGTAAGATGGTATATTAGTCCATTCTTGCACTGCTATAAAGAACTACCTGAGACTGGGTAATTTATAAAGAAAAGAGATTGAATTGACTCACAGTTCCACAGGCTATACAGGAAGTGTGGCTGAGGAGACCTCAGGAAACTTACAATCATAGTAGAAGACAAAGGGGAAGCAGGAATGTCTTACATAGCCTCAGGAGGAAGAGGGTAAAGCAAGAGGTGCTACACACTTTTAAACAACCAGATCTCATGAGAACTCACTGACTATCCTAAGAATATCAAGGAGGAAATCCACCCCCATGATCAAATCACCTCCCACCAGGCTCCTCCTTCAACACTGGGGATTATAATTTGACATGAGATTTGGACAGGGACATATTCCAAAACACATCAGATGGGAATAATGATGGCACATACTTCATAAAGTTTTTGTGATGACTAAATGAGAAAATGTGTACAAAGTGCTTAGCACATTGCCTTAGGCACAGTAAGCACCAATATATGTGAGCTGTTATCGTGTATGTGGTATCGTGTAAGTGGAATATGCTATGGGCATTTTCTATGTCAGTAAATATAATCCATGGAATTAAATAAAATAAAAGTGATATAATAAGAAAAGGTTAAATTCTCAAGAGGAACTGGGTTAGTTTATCCTTATGGGTTGCATACTTCTGGCTGACGAGAAGTTCACAGTCAAATGTATCCAAGTGGTAAGACCTTGTGACCTGAATAATCATGTTCTATTTTCTCTGATCTTGGGGACTTACTTTTTGTGACTTCCATTAACTCTCTATTTCATTTAATATTCTCCCTGTAAACCCCTTAGATCCCTTGTTCAATGTGGTTGGGAAGAAAGAAAGGAAAAAATAGGAAGGAAAATAAACATGGATGGCAAGACAGAAGGAAGCAAAGGAAGAAGAAAGGGTTATTTGCACAAGACTTTGGAACTGTTGATTAGAATGTTTAACTTTTGGATTCATGCTAATTAACATAATTTTTCACTGCATGCCAGACTTTTTCAGGTGCTCTCTGGCTGCACCTTGTTTGTTTATATTTTGACTGGCATTAAGCCTTAAGCTATTCTCCCTGATGCAACTGTGAGTTTTCACAAATGATGCCACTTGAGGTATGCCATGGGTTCTGGTTCATGCTGGTGTCTGATAACTACTATGGTCAGTTCCTTATTATCTATGTGGAGATCGGGCACTTTGTCTTTTGGCAGCAAATGTTTCATCCAAGGTCAGTTTCCTTCAAGTGCTCAGTGCTGTTTCAGAGGGTGTGTGCTGAGGGAATGCAGATTAATTTAATGTTAGCTTTAGCCAAACCCAGCTATGAAAGTAAACCTGCTTTTAAAGACACCATAAACACTGATGAAGATCATCTAAATTGTATGATGTTTGAGCATGTATAAATGCATCAACATTCACCTTAATTCCAAAGGCATCATTCCATAGCACTGTGATTCATCATTTATCTTTGCATTAGTCTTATTTTTGTTCTTTGACTATAAGTAAATGTAAATTTGAAATTATTGAAATACCTTTGTTATCATATGTTATTATAACTGGGGGCTACCAGAATAGGTTGAGAATATATGCTGTTTCATATTTCTGTTTGATTATAAAAATGCAGCATGTGCTTATAATAGAAAATGAGGAAATAGAAAACTCTAGAGGAAATCAAACCATTTATAATCCCTTCACACATAAATGATCACTGTTAACATTTTATTATATCTCTTTCCACACACAGTTGAGGCTGTAGAAGTTCTCAAGATGGATTTGTAGATTGTTTTAAGAAAAAATTGCAGTGCTTTTTGGTGTTGCAAAGCACTTTCCAAATTACTTCCACGCTCTGCAAGGCCTCCCTGCATGAAAGAAAGTGGGGCATGGGAGTGAGGAGCCCTGGGATCTGCTTTTCCATAAGGAGGAACTACATCTTGTCTTCCTCTACTACCTCTAGCTTTACTTTCCTTTTGCCCTTAGGGGTGGGCAGGGCCCAGGGTAGATGGGACAGGCTGGGCTGAGAGACTGGAGCTCCCCTGGCCGCAACATCTTTCCTACTTGCCCTCACATGGGTTGGGGCATTCAGAAATCTTAGTGCAGTCCGTTACATAAATGACAGAGAAGGAGGGAGAGCTGGATCTCCCAACACCTCCAGGTGCAGAACCTAGGGCGGAATCGAGGAAGCACTTCCCAGGGTCTTCTCCTCTCCTACCTCGGAATTGTGCATCCAAAGTTTTCACTCCCGTCATCCTGTCTCCTTCCCTTTTCTGGAACTGCGTTCTGTTCTCTTGAGGGAGTTTCCCAAGTTCCCCACGCTAATCAAGAGATGTGATTAGGGACTATGGGTCTTTGTTCGCACTTCCACCCAACCAGGTGAGCACATGACTCAAGCCAGGCCTATCAGAGATTCCCTGGGATTTCAACATGAGTGTCAAGAAACTAGGACCCTTTCTTCTAGTAGCAAAATCGGGAAGACATGAGCCCAGTCCTCCTGTGACTATGTCCCAGGATATGTGAAAGATGGAGCTTGCAGTAAGACGTAATGAATCCAGTCTTCAGAGAGAGGCAGAGATGAGAATGAAAAAGAGGGAGGGAAGGAAGGAAGGGACAGAGAAACCCAGTGGTATTCTAGTCCATAGTTTTAATTCTCCAGGCTCCCTAGATTCTCTTCCCAAAGTTTGGTTTTACCTTTTTCAAATTCTATATTTCTATGACCTATCCTAGGAATTTCCTCAACAAATTACTTCCGAATTGCTTTTCTGTCATTTGCAACCAAAATAGTCTTCAGCAATAGAACCAGACCCTCCCCGAAACCATTAATCCCCTGGATTCTCTGCAGGTCTCTGGCTGCTCTACTGTCTTTATATCTGGCTTTTGGTGCCTCCAAAGTCCCAAGTCTTAAAAAATCATCCACTCCTCTCCCCTTCCTCAAGTCCTTCTCTAATTCACTGTGGCAGAGAGTGAGGGTTAACTCTACACGATTCTATGGCTGTGGTGGGTCTCCACTGTTATACTGTTTGAAAAGCCCATTGTTTAGGTCTTTTTAAGTTTTAATATTATTTTGCAACGGTACAATGGCAAGATATGTCACTTTCTTTAAAAGAGGTGACAAATTGGGTGACTTAAAATGGAAAAAGTCTCTAATCAAAAGCCGAGGGAGACAATGTTGATGAAATTGTATAAAATGATCTGTCTCCTGGACTTGCTGGCTTTGCTGACTAAAACTTGGTTAAAGACGGGCTTGGTTTACTCCATAAAGAATTGGCTGCCCCTAATGTGTGCCAGGCACTGTGCTGGGCGCTGGAACTCTGTCAATCATGGTGAGAGAACTTTTTTATGGCACCTTTGGTTGATGGTGCAGTAAGCTGAAACAGCGTGCGTCAGTTTCCTAGGAAAGACCTTTCCTTAAAATGCCCTCTAGCATATACTGCTAAAGGCCACGCACAAACTCCATATCAAGTTATGAATCTGACATCCACCAGTGCTCAAAAGAGACAGGGCTTTTGCCTTTTCTTTGCAACCTGAACTTCCCACAGCATCCAGCCGAATCAGAATGAGGTCTGAGAGGCTGCTGAACCCCTGCCAAATGACACTCCACTTTACTGACAAAACAGCGTCCTCCTGCTGTTCTTTCTCCTGACAGGCATCTATTTTGAACTCCTTCTAGAGAATGCAGTGACAGCTCCCATCCTTGATCTCTTGGCCTAGCTCCCAGGGAGACCTCCTCACATTATGTTTTATTCATGGTGTTGCCCAAGCTGGTTTCTTCACTGTAAAAAACTGTGGTGGGGGCAGGGGTCATCAATGAACCTGAAATAAAATTTGAGTGTCATAATAAAACCATCGCTTTGTGTGCCGAAAGCCTACAAGCAGAGTCGAGATTCTGGGGAAGGACTGTGTTTTGAGGATTTTTAAGGCAAAAGCTCTGCAGAGAGAGAGGGGGAAGAAAAAAATACAGCTCTTCGTATTGTGTTGGAGTAGTGAAAGAAGTAGGTCAGAGAAACCAAAATAACCTTTGCTGGGAAACACGGTAAGTTTCAGATGTCTGAGAGCTTGGCGAAGAAAGATGGTGCGATGGATAAAAGCAGTAAACTGATAGATATGTGGGTCTAGAACTGGGAAAACCAGAAAGACTATATGGAATAAACATTCATTCTATTTCCCCCTAAAAAAATGTCATCAACTTCATCGTTGTCTTTCCTTGTCAGAATTATATATATTTCTACTTCACTAGTTATGCACTTGTAGGAGAAAGTGTAAAAAGCATCTCTTCCACTTCTGTCCCCTCAAAATGAAACCAATGGCCAAGCATTACAGGGACAGGGACCATAATGTGATGTTACATGTAATTTATATGTACACGTATGTATACCTTGAGAATGATGGTCTTCTCGTGGCGGGTGATGTTGACACTGTGCGGCTGTCCATTGGCCATGTTCCTGTGGTCTACGTCAATATTGTATGGCTCTCGGGTGCCACCCAGGTTGTATCGAATCTGTAAGCTTCCTATAGAAGAAAAAAGAAAGAAGCTCAGTAATTTGTTTGCCCTGAATTTCATTTTAATATCACATCCCCCCACCCCTGCTCTTTCTTTTCTCTTCTCTTCTCTTCTCTTTTCTTTTTGACAAAGTCTTGCTCTTGCCCAGGCTGGAGTGCAATGGTGCGATCTCGGCTCACTGCAACCTCTGTCTCCCAGGTTCAAGCGATTCTCCTGCCTCAGCTTCCTGAGTAGTTGGGATTACAGGCACCTGTCACCACATCTGGCTAATTTTTGTATTTTCAGTAGAGACGGGGTTTCACCATGCTGGACAGGCTGGTCTCAAACTCCCAACCTCAGGCTATCCACCTGCCTCAGCCTCCCAATATGCTGGGATTACAGGGGTGAGCCACCACGCCCGGCCAATTTCTGATAAACTTTCCCCCCTCCCTTGACATCCACAGATAACATTCAAGATTTGAATTTGGATTCACGAGCTCAGAGGCCTACTGACCCATATTGGCTGACAGCACCAGGCTCGCCCATATTTACAATCTGCCCACAGTGAACTTCAGTGACCGTCGTCTCAAAGTTGAAGATGCAAATGGTTTCAATGATCCAGGCTGGGATTGTGCCTGGACACAAAGAATGAGAGCGTATACAATATAGGACTGCAGGGAGGAGACGTCTGCAGGCTCCACGAAATACTATGTGAAATAAAAAAACCAATGCAGAGTGCAGGGATGATCTCAGCCCATCAGCAAAGTGTGACATTGGGCATATAAAAGAATCATGAGCATACAACTGTAAAAATAAACATAGTTTTAAAAAAAATTTTTTATTTATTTGTTTATTTTTTTGAGACAGAGTCTCGCTCTGTCACCCAGGCTGGAGTGCAGTGGCGCGATCTCGGCTCACTGCAAGCTCCGCCTCCCAGGTTCACGCCATTCTCCTGCCTCAGCCTCCCGAGTAGCTGGGACTACAGGCACCCACCACCACGCCCGGCTAATTTTTTTTGTATTTTTAGTAGAGACGGGATTTCACCGTGTTAGCCAGGATGGTCTCGACCTCCTGACCTGATGATCTGCCCGCCTTGGCCTCCCAAAGTGCTGGGATTACAGCTGTGAGCCACCGTGCCCAGTCAAACATAGTTTTTAAAGATGAGATTTTGGGTGGCCTCATTGAGACCAAGTAATAAATTTTATTTCAGGTTACAGACTAACCAAATGCAAATCAAAGGGCAAGATGGCTTTCCCAGGTCCCCTCAGTCCCTTTTTGCCCTCAGTGATAGTTCACTTTGCCTCAACAGCATATTCTTTTTTTCCTCCTTGCTTCTTCCCAACAATCAAAAAAATTCAAAATGACTAATATGACAATGCAGATTCTGCTTTTAGTTAATCTGCAAGCATAAATGTTGTATCTTAGTTATGAGTTTTAAATACATCAATATTTTATCTCATTTGTTACTCAAATTGGAATTTTCATGTTGACATCTCAGAGCTTAAAAATGGAGCCAGCAATCTAGCAAGAATTTGACCAGCTGTAAATCACCCAATGGATTATTTGTCACCTTTCATTTGCTTTTTAGGGGCACAAAACTGATATTCTGATTTTTAAGTTACAAAATAAAACATGCTAATTAAAACATAGAAAGTAAACAGAAAGAAAAAAAATAAGAGAAAGTCACCCGAAATCCACCACCCAAAGATAATTTTTCTAAACATCTTGGGAGTATCTGCTTTCAGACTTTTCTCATGCGCACACGCACACACACACACACACGCACACACACACACACACACAGTACTCTTCCTTATTTAGGCATTTTAACACTACACTTGCCATGTTCTTGGATTTCAAAGGAACATTTGTTAGAATAATCAAGAGCTAATTACATTTCCTATTTTTGTTTTCTAAACGAAATTCAACAAACCTTCACTATTTTTGAGTTTTACTTTAGTGTGTCATCCTAGACTCCTTTGCCTCTGGCATTTAAACTAAGCACCGTGGATTGGATTTTCGTCTCCTAAATCTATCTAAATTCCCCCACTCTTTTCCACTTCAGTAACCACAGGCTTTCTGCTGGCACCCGCGGTGCCCTTGTGTGAATTCCAGAGGGAGCCTGCTCCCTGGCTGAGGCAGCTCCACACAGAGCTCCTGGTTCATCCTCACACGTGCTTTACCTGCACCATCTTCGGCCTGGATTGCAGAAGACGGTGGGTCTTAGTCAGCCTTCTCTTTAAAAATGACTGCTCTTGACCTCATTTCACTCTCAAATGAGGCCTCTCTTCCTTTGCTTTTCTTTGCTCCGAATCCCATGGAAAGAGATGGGTACACTCGCTGCCTCCAAACCCATCCCAATTTTAGCACGAGCCCTCTGTCTCACTTCTGTCTTCCCTGCTCCATGGTCTCTTGCTGGGCCCGTGACCCCTGGGGAAGTAGAGGCAATGGTCCCTCTCAGGCCTCATCTTCATTCGGCACAGAGTTCATTCACCTCCTGGAAGCACCTGGCCTCCAGCACACCCTCTTTTGGTTTTCCTTCTCTACCTGTTTTTTCCCTCATTTTGCGGCACTTTACTCTTGCAGTCACCAAAGACAACCCTGAAGCCTAGTCTCTTTTGTATTCATGCCTGTTTCCATGGTGATCCTGTTACTGAAGGCAAATCCCTAAGGGTCTGCAGCAGACTTGATCCTTGACTCCTCGAAAGAATGCGGCTTGAGGGGTAGAAGTAGGTTTAAGGCAGAGGGCGAGACTGCGGCAAGTTTTAGAACAGGAGTGAAAATTTATTAAAAAGTTTGAGAAAGGAAGTACACTTGGAAGAGGGCCAAGCGGGCGACTTGAGAGATCCAAGTGCCTTGTTTGGCCCTTGATTTGGGGTTTTATACATTGGCATAGTTCTGGGGTGTGGTTTCTTCTCCCCTGATTCTTCCCTTGGGGCGGGCTGTCTGCCTGCGCAGTGCCCTGCAAGCACATGGGAGGGGCTGCGTGCACAGGCGTTTACTGAAGGGGTGCGCATGCTCATTTGAGGCGTCTTTCCTTTTCTAGTTGAGTGTTCCTAGAGGAAAGTCATATACCCATTAAACTCCACCATTTTGCCTCTTAGTGTGCATGCTTGGGCCCGCTCGCCCAACTCCCAAGATCTTACTGGGAAGCTGCTGCTCACCAGCTCCAGATGTTTTCTATCTGTTGAGAGACGCTTGTTCCTTGGTGCCAGCTGCAGCCAATTATCATTTTAGAGAGAAGACAGTTTAGCAACTGCCTGACCATCACCCAATGGTTGTCTCACATTCTTGGTGGTTGGCAGGAGGGAGCACCCTCTTCTGCCCTGCTCGTGTCTAACTACCTACTTCAACAATCCTATCCCATGTAGGACCTTTGAATAAGGTGTCAGCCCATCAGACACCAAATTCGTACCCCAGTCAGACTTCTCTCTTGAACTCCAGACTCTTTTCACAAACCGTCTACTTGATATTTCCCTCAGATATCTTATTGGCAACCCCAAACACAACATATGCAACACAGCATTGATCTTTTTCCGCAAAAGTATTCCATTGCAGTTTTCCGCATTTCGGTTAATTGCCAATTCATCCTTCCAGTTATTCTTGCCAAAAGTCTTGACTGTCCTCTTTCTCCTATATGACATGTGTCATCTGATAGTGTCATCTGATGGCAAGTCTTCTTGGCTTGATCTTCAAAACATGCTCTGATCTTACCAGTTGTCACCATTTCCATCTCTACCCCCTGGACCAAGCCACCAGCGTCTTTTGCTGGGATTATACTAGCTTTTGTCCTACTCCAACCTTCCCTGATCTCAACTGGGCCTCTGACCCTGAGAGACACAGGGTCCTCACCACACGGTGGTCAGAGTGATCCTCTGCTCAAAATCCCCGTGGTTCCCCGTCTCACTCAGAGTAAAAATCAAAGTTCCAGCAATGGCTCACCAGGCTCTATGTGATCTCCTTATTATTGCTGACCTAACCTCCTTTTACTCTCCTCCTTGCTCACTCCTCACCATCCACATTGGCTTCCTGTTCCTACCCCAGGGCCTTTGCAGTCACTGGTTCTTCTGTTCAGAATGCTCATTCCCCAGCTCTCTGCATGGCTATGCCCTCATGCCTTTAGGTCTTTGCTCTCATGTCCTCTTCTCAGTGATCATTTCTGTGACCTCCTCGTTAAAGTGGAATTTACCCTCTCCTTTCCCATAGCCAGGCACTCCCTTTTCTGCCTCATATTTTCCCCATAACAGTTTTTGCACACAACAGACTATAGATTGTACCAATTTGTTTATTGTCTGCCTTCTCCTATTCAAAGGTAAGCTCCATGAGAGCAAGCATTTTTGTTTCTATTATTTATGACTATTCCCAATGTCTAGAATAGTGCCTGATGCACAGTAGGAGTGGAATAAATATTTGTTGAATAAACGAAGGAATGGTCTCTGATATGGTTTGGCTGTGTCCCTACTCAAATGTCATCTTAAATTGTAGTTCCCATAATCCTCATGTGTCATGGGAGGGACCCAGTGGGAAGTAACTGAATCATGAGGGTGGTTACCTCTGTGCTGTTCTCATGATAGTGACTGAGTTGTGATAAGATGGGATGGTTTTACAAGGGGCTTTCCCTCCTTTGCTCTGCACTTCTCCCTACTGCCACCATGTGAAGAAGGATGCGTTTGCTTCCCCTTCCACCATTACTGTAAGTTTCCTGAGGCCTCCCCAGCCATGGGGAACTGTGAGTCAATGAAAACTCTTTCCTTTGTAAATTACACAGTCTCAGGTATTTCTTCATAGCAGTGTGAGAACGGACGAATACAATCTCCTTGCTTCTATACCTTCTTCTTCCCCGTGTTTTCAAAATGTGTAACTGATTATTTTATAGGGTCATTTAAGATCCTTCAAAGCCTTCCAATTCTTTACAGAATGAAGATGTACTTTCCAAATAGAGGTTGCAATGCCCTGTCTGATGTGCGTTCCTCCTGCTACTTTGTTTTCAAATCATGCCACTCACTCTCTCACTTTTTACATTCAAGCTACCATGAACTTCTCTTATTCCCTGGAAAATATGATCTCCTCCGACCTTAGGGCCTTTGAATATGCTGCTCCTACTTCTTGAGCTGCTTCTCTCTCCACCCTTCAGTGTTTACTCTGTTTTTCCTTTACCCAATAGCATTAAGATAATCAATTGTTTGGGAGTGAAGGAGATAATCAGGCAGTTGTTTGGCAACACACAGAAAAAACAAGTTGATTGTCTTAGGTTTTACTCTCTGCCTTATTTCTGGTGCTCTGACATCATATCATCCAGCCAGTTTTCTTAAATATACAACTGTCTTGATTCATCTCTTATTCATTTTTCAGCACACATGTATTTAGTTTCCTGTGCAAAGCACATTTTTTTAAGGTCTGAAAATAGGCTTCTGCCTGGTTACAAGTGTAGACTCCACTTACAATACATAAAGCCATGCCCATCCCCTCGCATGGGTCAGGCAATATGAGTGTCGCTCTGAGGATACAAACACACAGAGGCCTAGAGGTCGGAGGAACCAGCAATTATGCAACACGCTGGACATTTCCCTCTCTGCTGTCATTTTGTCACTGGCCCCTTTATGTTCCTCAGCTCTATTAAAATCAGCATTGTTTTCTTTTTTTTTTCTTTTCTGTCCTTCTTGGCCTTTGTAAATATGATTTTAAATTATTATAACTGCTTCACTTAATGGCAGCGGAAATTATTTGCTTTGAGAAAGAAAGATGAGTCGGAACTTTAAATTTATATATAAATTATATGTAAATATATATATATATAAACTATCTATAGTGACTATCTATGTGACTATCTATAAACAGAATGGTGATATTCTTGAATAATCAAATTTAAATGATGTATTTATTCCTTTCAGATAATAGCAGAAGAGGACCATTAAATGATGGTAGGAAGAATGCTAGTATTTTTCCATTAAAATAAAATATTATTCAAATGCTGAGGTGCTTCACTTCTGTGTCTTATGTTCATCTCCCAAGTGAATTAAAGCAGTTATAAGGGACTGCTCTTTTATTGGCTGCAGCAAATAACATGCTTAACAGATTTATTCTCTCCTGGTCATCATCATTATCATCAGCACACACTTACAGGGTACCTATCGTAGGCAGGAGATGTAGTGCTGGGAGCTTTTCATCTCTCTGGGAAGACAGGGGATATTTATAACAGAGACAGATAACAATACAGTACATTAAATGCCAAACAAGTGACATTGAAAATAAGTGGAATAGGAGTTTAAAGAAAGGAGAAGTCATCGAAAGGAGGTGGGACTTGATCTCAGCCTAGAATGAAAGGCAGGCGTCTGGCCAGAGAGGAAGTTGGGGCATTTCTAGGTAAGGGAGCATTGTGAGCATAAGGTCAGGGGCACATATGACCACAGAGTGCTTGAGGGGTAATGAGCTTCTCAAAAACAAAGAGTAGGGGGTGCTGAATATGTGTTAGAATGTAGATTGAATCTGTGGACCTGGGAAATAATAACTGTTGACACGTGTATATTGTCATCTGCGTTTCACAATACTCTTGTGAGGGAGACACTATTTTATGGATGAGCAAATGGAGGCCATGGAGCTGCCAATTGACTGCCCAAGACAACTGACAAAAGGCAAAGCCGACCTCAAACCTAGACGGTTCCGCTCTACAGGCCAAGCTCTCACCCATGAGGTTGGTGGGTCTCGAACTTGAAAGTTTGTGGGACTGGGGAATCTCTCCTGGTTTTGTTGGAATGGGGCACCACTGAGTGTTTAATAAGGACATTATACAAGATCTCTTTTAAATAATATCCCTATGCTATGGTGTAAATATCCCCTCCAAAACTCAGGTTGAAACTTAATCCCTAATGTGGGTATATTGAGAGGTGAGCCCTTTAAGAGTTGACTGGATCATGAGGGCTCTGTCCTCATGAATGAATTGATCCATTCATAGATTCATGGGTTAATGGGTTAATGGGTTAATGCATTAATAGGTTTTCATGGGAGTGGGACTGTCTATAAGAAGAGAAAGAGAGGCCTGAGCTGGCGTGCTTAGCCTCACCATGTCATGCCCTGTGCTGTCTCAGAACTGCAGAGAGTTCTCACCAGCAAGAAGGCCCTCATCAGATCTGGCCATTTGATCTCGGACATCTTAGCCTCTGTAACTATAAGAAATAAGTTCTTTTTCTTTATGAATTACCCAGTTTCAGATATTCTGTTATAAGCAACAGAAAATAAGACGCCATATAAAGGAAAGCAACGCTGGCTGTGGTGAAAATGGGTGAGGGGGAGAGTCTGGAAGCAGAGAGATGGATTGGGAGAGAATTTCCCAGCCAACGAGCTGAAGCCCACTGCTGTCCCGCAGATAGGTGATGGGGTAACAGGAGCAAGGCTCCCCTCAGACCGTGGCAGACCTGCAGAAGGGGATGGCAGCTGAAGTCATTGGGCAGTTGGCCTCCAAAACATGACTTCATCCATTTACCCAGGTACCATTCAAATATAATAATTTTCTATGGACACCATGATGTGAACAATATTAGTAATTAAAAGATATTTGCCTGAGAGAGTAGTGGTGGGGAGGAAAAGGCCATCATGAGTTCGATCCACAGGACTTGTTTGCCTGGGTGACCCACAAGAGCAGGGAAGGATGGAGCACTGGTGAGGGACACTGAGCCTGGGAATGCAAGTGTCTGAGGGGCAGTGGTGGTGCTGGGGGGCAGCTGGCTCTGGAGAACAGTGAGCACAGCTTTCAATATGTGAAATGTGAGTGATGCCAGGATGTTTATTTAGTAGAGACCTTCTAGTAGCTTTTTCCCGATATTTTGGCGTAGACCTTACTGATGTGTTTTCCTAATGATTTCCTTTTTTTTTCTAACTTTAAACTTCAATTAATAAAAACATGTTGTATTTGAAGGGTGAAAAAGCTGCATTTTCACCAGCAGTTTCAGAATGGGCTTGCAATAGTGAGACAGAACCCACCCAGCTTTGCTTTCCAAGCACACTGAGAGTTCCAGAGATGCCTGCGCTAGAGAGTGGGGCCGGTGGGGAGCTCAGGGCCTGGAACCAGACATCCAGACTGAGAAACCCCAGGCTGGCCCAACATCCACTGAATGTGCCAGTCACTCAGCCTCCATGTACTCACGTGTTGCCATCTGTAGAAAGGCAATAACAACAGTATCGACTTCATAGAGTTGTGCAGCTCATGGGAATTAATGCATGGCAACATTCAGGATGGCTTTGGGCACAAAGTGAGCTTCACTGAACGGTGGCCATTAATATGGAATCCATTGATCAAAGCCCTTGCAGACAATGCAAGTCCTCACACAGGCATGAGGGCACAGCAGCGGTGGGTGCGTAGCAGTGGGCATGTGAGGTAGTGAATACAGTTGAGGACCAAATTTTAGTGTGGCAATGACTTGAGGAGCAGAAAATACAGCGTGCGTGGGAATGTGTTCATCAACTTCTTGACAGTCTCCAGGTGAGAGCCCTCCTCCTGGGGAGGGACCTGAGAAGAAAC
>NW_012103776.1:1445903-1446487 GCF_000951045.1 Mandrillus leucophaeus
GGAGAGAAAGCCTCCACATTTTCAGCTCCAATGGGAAGTGAGTTAGAGAGATTTGTTCCTGCATGCTCTTAAAATATTTTTATTCATTAAAAAAGCGATCTTAGGGCAGGGCGTGGTGGCTCACGCCTGTAATCCCAGCACTTTGGGAGGCCAAGGCAGGCAGATCACGAGGTCAAGAGAGCCTTGGTCCACATGGTGAAACCCTGTCTTTACTAAAAATAAAAAAATTATCCAGGCACGGTGGCGCGTACCTGTAATCCCAGCTACTCAGGAGGTTGAGGCAGGAGAACTGCTTGAACTTGGGAGGCAGAGGTTGCAGTGAGCCGAGATTGTGCCACTGCACTCCAGCCTGGCGCCAGAGCAAGACGTCATGTCAAAAAATAAATAAATAGATAAATAAAAGTGATCTTAGAACTTTAAGCGTGTATGAGTTCATTTTCAGAGAGGAAGTGGACTTCTCAAGTTCAGCAGGTTTGTACACTCCAGGGCTTCTTAGATGTCTCTCAGAGGTCACTGCTGAAGGGTCACAAGCCCATTTGCATATTCTCCTCAGGCTGCCAATTTTAGATGCACTGAGATCCTCT
>NW_012103776.1:1448467-1451159 GCF_000951045.1 Mandrillus leucophaeus
TGTTTATTTAGTAGAGACCTTCTAGTAGCTTTTTCCCGATATTTTGGCGTAGACCTTACTGATGTGTTTTCCTAATGATTTCCTTTTTTTTTCTAACTTTAAACTTCAATTAATAAAAACATGTTGTATTTGAAGGGTGAAAAAGCTGCATTTTCACCAGCAGTTTCAGAATGGGCTTGCAATAGTGAGACAGAACCCACCCAGCTTTGCTTTCCAAGCACACTGAGAGTTCCAGAGATGCCTGCCCTAGAGAGTGGGGCCGGTGGGGAGCTCAGGGCCTGGAACCAGACATCCAGACTGAGAAACCCCAGGCTGGCCCAACATCCACTGAATGTGCCAGTCACTCAGCCTCCATGTACTCACGTGTTGCCATCTGTAGAAAGGCAATAACAACAGTATCGACTTCATAGAGTTGTGCAGCTCATGGGAATTAATGCATGGCAACATTCAGGATGGCTTTGGGCACAAAGTGAGCTTCACTGAACGGTGGCCATTAATATGGAATCCATTGATCAAAGCCCTTGCAGACAATGCAAGTCCTCACACAGGCATGAGGGCACAGCAGCAGTGGGTGTGTAGCAGTGGGCATGTGAGGTAGTGAATACAGTTGAGGACCAAATTTTAGTGTGGCAATGACTTGAGGAGCAGAAAATACAGCGTGCGTGGGAATGTGTTCATCAACTTCTTGACAGTCTCCAGGTGAGAGCCCTCCTCCTGGGGAGGGACCTGAGAAGAAACCCAAGGTTCTTATCTGCCCAGTCGGAGGCTGGCCCATGCGGGTAGTGAGCGTCAGTGGATAAAAGAATCTATCGACCCTGACCCAGGAGAAATAAACTGGTGAAATCCTGAAGAGCAGGGGCTCCATACTTGTCTCTCTTTTATCCTCACTTTCTGATTTTATTTACTATTTTCATCTTTCTGAATAAAGCATTTGACATTCATACAAAAGTATTGCTCAGGAGAAAAAAAAAATCATCCACAATCCAACCAAATACTTTTGAGTTCACATTATTGCTTTTTTTTCTATCCATATATTTTTTACGGAGCTAATATTTCACATTCAAGGCTGGATCTTGTTTTTGTTTTCTTGGTTTAACATAATATCACATAAAATGTCTCCATATCATTAATCACTGTTCATAAATATTTTAATAGATACATAATATTCCATAAAATGGTGACTCCCTCTTTCACTACTTTACTAAAGTTGAACTTCCAAGTTCTTTTCCATTTTTATTTTCATAGTTAACATTAGGATGAACATCTTCAGGATGAATCTTTGACTTTTGGCTTATTTCTTTAGGAATAATTTCAGAAGGGGAAAATCCTAGGGAACATACTTTTCCTCCATCTTTTTAAGCAACAGTGCATTTCCCAGAGAGGGAGTTTAATTTACTGTTTTTTAAAACTCAAGCTGAATTACGTTACTAATAACAGTTCTGGCTCCCATGGAAAAAATCTTGATCTTCCTTTTTTCTTTTTAAAAAATTATTTTATTTTAGAGACAGGTTCTTGCTCTGTCATCCAGGCTGGAGTACAGTGGCATGATCATAGCTCACTGCAGCCTTGCACTTCTGGGCTCCAGCGACTTCTGGGCTCCAGAGATCCTCCCCCATCAGCCTCCTGAGCAGCTAGGACCACAGGTGTACATCACCATGCACAGTTAATCTTAAAATTATTTTTGGTAGAGATGGAGTCTTGCTATGTTGCCCAGGCTAGGCTTGAACTACTGACTTCAAGCAATACTCCTTCCTCAGCCTTTTGAGTAGCTGCGACCACAAGTGTGCACCTCTATGCCCAGTTAAATTTTAAATTATTTTTGGTAGAAATAGTGTCTTGCTATGTTGCCGAGGCTGATCTTGAACTACTGGTCTCAAGCAATCCTCCTGCCTCAGCCTTCCATAGTGCTGGGATTACAGGCATGAGCCACAGTGCCCAGTCAAAACTCTTGCTCTTTAAGACGCCATAACAGTGGAATAATTACCGAAGGGCAGGAAAAGATGGGCAGTGGGAGAGAAAGCCTCCACATTTTCAGCTCCAATGGGAAGTGAGTTAGAGAGATTTGTTCCTGCATGCTCTTAAAATATTTTTATTCATTAAAAAAGTGATCTTAGGGCAGGGCGTGGTGGCTCACGCCTGTAATTCCAGCACTTTGGGAGGCCAAGGCGGGCAGATCACGAGGTCAAGAGAGCCTTGGTCAACATGGTGAAACCCTGTCTTTACTAAAAATAAAAAAATTATCCAGGTGTGGTGGCACATACCTGTAATCCCAGCTACTCAGGAGGTTGAGGCAGGAGAACTGTTTGAACTCGGGAGGCAGAGGTTGCAGTGAACCGAGATTGTGCCACTGCACTCCAGCCTGGCGCCAGAGCAAGACGCCATGTCAAAAAATAAATAAATAGATAAATAAAAGTGATCTTAGAACTTTAAGCGTGTATGAGTTGATTTTCAGAGAGGAAGTGGACTTCTCAAGTTCAGCAGGTTTGTACACTCCAGGGTTTCTTAGATGTCTCTCAGAGGTCACTGCTGAAGGGTCACAAGCCCATTTGCATATTCTCCTCAGGCTGCCAATTTTAGATGCACTGAGATCCTCTCTGGCTTCATGTATGTTTGATGACCAAGATGGCCCAGGATATTACAAGTAAAAATCCACCCCTGGGCTGGGCATGGTGGCTCATGCCTGTCATCCCAG
>NW_012103776.1:1453135-1454396 GCF_000951045.1 Mandrillus leucophaeus
CAGTGTGAGTACAATACAGTGAATGTTATGGCGGTTTATTTAGCAGCTGTGTGATGAGAACCCCATCTCACTACCTAAATGTCCTGAGTTAGCTTTCAGCAAACATCTATTGAGCACCGACTGCACCCTGGGCACGATGCTGGGTGCTGACAACTCTCGCTCCGAAGGAGCTCCAGACCTGGAGGAGGATTCGGATAAATAGATTATTAGAATGCAGAGCGGTAAGTGCAGGATCAGGTAGACACAGGGCCCCCTGGAACACAGGGGTGGTGGAAGACTTGCTGTGGGAAAAGACATCTAAGCTGGGACCCAGAGAGCCGGAGGTGGGTAGCCAAGTACAGGTGGCGGGGATGAAGAGCAGCTTTCTAGCTGAAGGCACAGTGTGTTGGCAGTGAGAGGGTCTGAGGTCCGAGGCATCATGCCGCCTGGACAAAATTCACGTGCTTCTTTTATGGAATTAGTCATTCATTTGAGAGCCCCGAGGCTCCCACCACATTTCAGCTGGGTGTTGGGGATCGAGCGAGGAAGGCACAGGTGACCCCTGCCCTCAGAAGTTCAGAGTCTGGTGGGACAGATGGACACACTTAGGACCAGCTTCTGTAAACGTGTCTAACAGAGGACAGGAGAGGGAGGAGAAATCAGGAAGGGCGGGTGGGGTGGGCCGCCTGGAGCAAACACACTGTGCAATTCAGTCTGCCACAGAGAGAGCTTCTGCCGGAGAATGTGGGGGTCATTACCTGAGAACAGACTGGCGCGGGTGAGAAGAGGTGGACCTGGGACTTGGAGGGAGGGTGGGAGGCAGGCTAGAGATGGAGGCTAGGAGATTCAAACAAATCAGAGTGAGGCAGGCAGGATGATGTGCGGGAGAAGACGCGCATACGAGGCACTTGAAGTGCAAGACTGAGGAGCACAGAACCTGGCCTAGGGAGGGAAGGGTCTGGGCAGCAGAGACCCCAGCACCTGAGTGACAGGTGCAGTGTGCCACCGGCAAGAACCTCAGCTTCCACATGCCAGCCTCTCTCCAGTTACTCCATCCCGGAGCCCGAACTGGAGTCAGAGAGCATGGAGAGCTGAGACTGTCACATCATTTCTGGGACCACTTTCCTGGGAGCCTATTAAAATGCTGGTCCCCAGGCCTAGTCCCAGAATTTAGCTCAGAGGTTCTGGAGAAGAAGCACTTTTTGCAGGTTCCCAGGTGATACTTATGCACACAAGGGTGTGAGATGCTTGGGGTGGAAGCTGAGGCGGGATAATGTACCTG
>NW_012103776.1:1455991-1459780 GCF_000951045.1 Mandrillus leucophaeus
ATTTTTGTATTTTTTGTAGAGATGGGGTTTTGCCATATTGGCCAGCTGGTATCAAATTCCTGAGCTCAAGTGATCCACCCACCTTGGCCTCCCGAAGTGCTGGGATTACAGGCATGAGCCATAGTGTCCAGCCGAATGTGTTTATTTAGTAGGAAGAAAAAATAATCATCACACACACAAACCTATCTCTGATTCATGAAAGAGCGTTCTTGTAAAGAATCCAACATGCCTCATCAACGTTATTACTCTAACACCTTGCTCCAACTCACCCAGCTGGCAAGCTGTTTTCCTGATATTCATGGAGAGAAATGGGGTTCAAAGAAGTTATGTGACTTGCTCAATAAGGCCCATGGGGAATAAAGAACAAACCAAGAACAATCTATAGACTCTTGCTAGAACATTCTGTCTGCCGAAATGTTAAATGGCAGAGTCTGGGTACCCTCGACCTTACCGGTGGGTTTGACGAGGACTGCCAAGAAGTCTGTGGTGAAGGAGCTGATGTAGAGGAGAATGCAGGGCGCCTTGGTGGTGCTGAAGCTGAAACGGATCTCCTCCTGGGCCAGGTCTGGGTGGGAGTTCTGCTGGTCGGGAGAGTTCTCTACTTTGCTGCCGGAGTCTCTGGCATTGATTGCTGGTGCCTGGAAGTTATATCGTAGCCACATCCCTTCTTCAAAAAATGCACCAACATCTATTATAAAGGAGAGAGAGAATTGAAAAATCAGGAGAGGTCTGATGCGGACACCCTACGATGACTTCTCCAGCAGCTCATGGAGTGCAGGCACTGGCTCCAGGAAGGGCATCTGACTGAGTTCTATGGACAAAGGTGTTATTGCATCAACAAAAATACTCTTATCAAAAAAAAAAAGCAAGCATGTAACAAAGTATGATGCATTATTCTGTTCCCATGCTGCTAATAAAGACATACCACAGACTGGCTGATTTATAAAGAAAAACAGGTTTAATGGACTCACAGCTCCATGTGGCTGGGGAGGCCTCACAATCATGGTGGAAAGCAAAGGAGGAGCAAAGTCATGTCTTACATGGTGGCAGACAAGAGAGAGAGCACATGTGCAGGGGAACTCCCATTTATAAAACCATCAGATCTTGTGAGACTTATTCATCTTCATAAGAACAGCACAGGAAAGACCTCCTCCTGTGATTAAATTACCTCCCACCAGGTTCCTCCCACAACATGTGGGGATTATGGTAACTACAATTTGAAATTTGGGTGGGGACAGAGCCAAACCATATCATATGGAAATCTATACAATTAAAAAGAAAGTAAAATTTAAGAAACTTACATTATACCAGAAAAAAATTACACGTACTAAGACAAAAAATTTACATACCCTGAAAAAAATTTCATGTACTCAGACCACGGCACTAATTGTCAGGTTGAAGAGATATGCCAAAAATAAATCCCTTGTACAAGGAACCCATAGGGGCATTCTCTTTGAGACAGAATTTGCTTGGATATTCACACAGGAAAGCCTTTGATAAACCCTAGGTCCCTAGAGGCTTTGTGTATAGGGTTTACAATCACATGTCTTGAAGTTAGAGAGAACTGGGTTCAAACTTGGCTCTGCCACTAAATAGCCGTATGACTTCAGGAGAAGTTACTTAACAAATTTTTCTAGGCCTCAGTATTTCATCTATAAAGTGGAGAGTGATCAGTACTCAATAAATAGTATCTATTGTTATTATTATTGAGAAATTAGAAGAAGGAAACCCTTCCTGCATCAACCTTTTCCTAGAGCCTGAGCAGCGCTTACTGGATATTAGGCACTTCACGGCCAGCAAGCTCCTGTTGCCGGTCTCCCTGCTGTTTGCTCAGCAATGTTCTAAATCACCCCTGACTTACTGTGAAGGGTTCTGCCACCTTAGGGCTCCTGTGGTCTTCATGGTTGCTGTTTCACAGCCTTCTACAAGGGCCTTGCTGAAAGCATTTCTTATACTCCATCGCTCATGCAACCGTTAATCTCACAACACTTGACATCCCACTAAATTAACACTATGCAGAATATATTTTGCAAAATTGCTCTACGTTAAAATTAATGGGAGAGGACAGTTTTTAATAGGAGTCTTCCATCTGAGAATTTTGATGTTTGTTCTTGTTAAAGAGGTCGGCACAGAGCAGTGAAGTCTGACGCCTGGGGGTATATCTTGCCCTTGTCTGTAGCAGCTGTGTTAACTTGGGTCAATGTCTTGAAACTCTCTCAGCCTCAGTTTCATCTCTAAAAAATTGGACTTCATAGGTGGTTGTGAGGATTAAATAAACTGTATAACACATAGCTTAGTGCCTGGAATATATAAGTGCTCAGGAAAGATTAGTGAACTACTATTACAAAGACAGGTTACCACTGTGTATTGAGGGTGACACCTCCTGTCCTCCACCTTACATCACCACACACATGTGTGAAAGTTGTCAGAATCAAAATGAAGTCACTAATAAAAAAAAAAAAAAAAAAAAGGCCCTGAGAAATGGAGCTGGGGAAGGCCATGAATAAATGCCTGATCACAAGAACTATCACAAAGACTCTGCAAAAAGCACAACATTGCACAAACACCATTGCAACCTTACAAAACAAAACACAAAAAACACAAAACACTTCTACAGGAACATCTGCCCAGGATTTGCCTGTCCAATCTTGGACTAGTGTCACCCTTGTCATTGAGCTTTGTAGCCAAGGATAATTATTTTAAAACAATTATGTAATCCTCCTCCTTTTTTCCTTTAAAAACCTGTGTCTTCACCTACCTGAATATGCACATAGTTAACTATGGCATGCATATTCCCATTGCAATGCTTTATTTCCAAATAAATATCTTATATTTCAGAGATCCTGTCTCTCTTAATTACGTTGACACATACAATCCACCATGGCACTGTTACAGAGTCCATCGCTTCTGACCAAGTTGTAAGGAAAAGACTTAACTGTAGCTTTTCAACTATATGCTGTGCAATTTTCCTCCTGGTCCTCTTACCCCCAAAACTTTTGTAGGTGGGGTAGTTGTCAAAATGATTGGGATACCAATGAAATTTAGTGGGCACGGGCAAGGACAGCAGCGTGTCCTGCAATGTGTGGGGCTGTCTTATGCAATTAAGAATTTTCTTGGGCCGGGCATGGTGGCTCACACCTGTAATCCCAGCACTTTGGGAGGTCAAGGCTGGCGGATCACGAGACCAGGAGATCGAGACCATTCTGGCCAACATAGTGAAACCCCATCTCTACTAAAAATACAAAAATTAGCCAAGCATAGTGGTAGGTGCCTGTAGTCCTAGCTACTCGGGAGGCTGAGGCAGGAGAATTGCTTGAACCCGGGAGGTGGAGGTTGTAGTGAGCCGAGATCACGCCACTGCATTCCAGCCTGGCAACAG
Organism: Mandrillus leucophaeus; assembly: GCF_000951045.1. Taxonomy (NCBI): domain Eukaryota; kingdom Metazoa; phylum Chordata; class Mammalia; order Primates; family Cercopithecidae; genus Mandrillus; species Mandrillus leucophaeus. Next base: position 1,459,371 of record NW_012103776.1, read on the forward strand.
AGAGAGACTCCGTCTCCAAAAAAGAAAAGAAAAAAAAAATTAGAATTCTCCTGCTCCACATGCCAAAAGCATCCTTCTTGGAAAACATAGGACTGAACAGCTACTTAATCCATGCTCATTGCTGCCTGACTTACGGAAGTGTGAAGATGAACAAAATACAGTCACTTCCCGTGAGAAGATTTCCATCTAGCAGTGGTTGTGGGAGGAGACGCATCAACAGTGTGAGTACAATACAGTGAATGTTATGGCGGTTTATTTAGCAGCTGTGTGATGAGAACCCCATCTCACTACCTAAATGTCCTGAGTTAGCTTTCAGCAAACATCTATTGAGCACGGACTGCACCCTGGGCACGATGCTGGGTGCTGACAACTCTTGCTCTGAAGGAGCTCCAGACCTGGAGGAGGATTCG
>NW_012103776.1:1460325-1467356 GCF_000951045.1 Mandrillus leucophaeus
GGGTGAGAAGAGGTGGACCTGGGACTTGGAGGGAGGGTGGGAGGCAGGCTAGAGATGGAGGCTAGGAGATTCAAACAAATCAGAGTGAGGCAGGCAGGATGATGTGCGGGAGAAGACGCGCATACGAGGCACTTGAAATGCAAGACTGAGGAGCACAGAACCTGGCCTAGGGAGGGAAGGGTCTGGGCAGCAGAGACCCCAGCACCTGAGTGACAGGTGCAGTGTGCCACCGGCAAGAACCTCAGCTTCCGCATGCCAGCCTCTCTCCAGTTACTCCATCCCGGAGCCAGAACTGGAGTCAGAGAGCATGGAGAGCTGAGACTGTCACATCATTTCTGGGACCACTTTCCTGGGAGCCTATTAAAATGCTGGTCCCCAGGCCTAGTCCCAGAATTTAGCTCAGAGGTTCTGGAGAAGAAGCACTTTTTGCAGGTTCCCAGGTGATACTTATGCACACAAGGGTGTGAGATGCTTGGGGTGGAAGCTGAGGCGGGATAATGTACCTGATGGGGCACGAAGCTGAGTGGTCCCCGCCTGGGTGAAACATGATGAGTTTATCAGCAGCCCTGGAGACAGCCATTCCAAGGCAGATCGTGGAGGGAGATTCAGAAATCTAGAGATTTTAGATAAACAACCCAAAAATATGCCTCAGAGAATACTTTGGCTGTATTTTAGAGACATCATTAAAAGCTTTATGGATTTATGTCGGTTTTGCAGGAAGGGATATACCATGTTTAAAAGTGTTATTCTGAAACCACATCATAAACCAACTGTTAAACCAAGGCCTGGGAGTGATGTGAGTCCTCTAAGGCTCCAAGTGGCAGATTTACAGCTGCTGTTTCATTGTTTCACATCTCTTTAAGAAAATGCCAAATCAGGGTACTGTAATATCTTTCAGAAAGCAATTCTCTCATCTCTTCTGAATGAATAACTGAAAATAACTCTCATTAACAAGCCCAAAATAGCATCATTTTCCTCATAAAATTATCAAAAAGTATTGATTTAGAATGCCTGATTTAAGGTTTTGTACTCGTAATATAGATGTAGTAATAGATACTAACAGATGTAGATAATATAATACTACTATAGATAATGCTAATAGTCTAAGTTTTATAATATTCATTTTTGATAGAAAAATAATAAATTCTGTATTTAGATATTCTATGATGTAAAAAAGATTTGCTTAATTATATCATGTTTCTCAAAGTTTTGAAATACATATTGCCATCTGTAGACTCAGGATCATAAAATTGACGATTAACCTTCAAGTAGACAAGTAACCTTGTCTTAACTATTTCTTGGTCCTCAACACAGGTTATATGTAAATTATCGCTGATCGAGGAAAAGAAGTTTGCAGATGTTTGAAATAAAATCTACCAATTATTCATTCGAGAATAATACCACAAAGATATTTATCTCCTTGTTTAACCAAATCTCTGGGGCTTACAGTGGGAGAAGAAAAAAAACCCCACGAGAAACAGAAGCCAAAAGCAAACAGCTGGCACTCACCCCCGTTATTCAATTGCTCTTCATCTTTCTGTTCTCCAAGATAAATAATTCGATTCCTTTTGCCTTTTCACTTAGGATTTTGCAACCTATATTTTGCAACCTATATTTTAAAATTGGCATGATTCTTTCTGTTTTCCAACTTCCCTATCAGGACTCAGAATTGAAAGCTCCTAACTTCCAAATGGGCTCTTTCCCAAACATTTATTTTAAGCTCAGTAACTTGCAACTTGGAAAACTTCCCCACAGAAACAATGTTTGAAATGACGGTGAGTTTGCCAGGAGACTTCACAAATGCTGAGCCAGTCTGGTTGTGTAATAAAAGATAATTGAAGAGTGCCACTGTGTATTAGTCATTAAATAGAAAAGCAAAACCAAAACACGTTCAGGTTTATTCTTAAGGCAAGAACCCCAGGGAACTCTACTCCCACAGGGATTTCAATGAAGTGACCCAGGGGTAAGTTGGTAGATGTTAAACAACTGGCTTGGGGCGGAGGGAAAAATTCTGATTCAGAGTTTTGGCCTATTTCCCATGATGTCAATACTGCCACCCTGTCCGACTTCAAGCTATCAAGATGACATCACTAAATAAGGAGCTGAGAAGCGAGGTCTCCCAGACTGTGCAAACTGCCACATGCTCTATCCACTCCTTCAGTCAGCAAGGCAGTAGCTCAAGCAAACCACATTAATTGAGCTTCCATTGTGGTGAGCTTCCTTCTTTTTACTTTCTGCTGTCAATAAACCCTTTAATATTTGCTTACTCCTTTCTGTTGCCCAATGCTCTCTTCTACCTCTTCCCAGATATCCCGGATTCTTGACACTCTGTGCAGCTTCTGCTAAAGTCTAGGAGGCACTTCTGGGAGCCAGAATCATGCTAGAGGAGGCACAGACCTGAGCTGCAGCCTCAGGTCATTAACCACTTTCATGGCTGAATTCCATTGCCCAGAATTATCACTCTCATTAACTGCTTTTTAATTAGTCACCTAGTAAAAGAGTTAAGTGAATTTTATGGAGTTCTGCTCCCGGGGACCTTGGACATCATCCTCTGCATGCATCATGATTCTGCATCAGGCAGGCCTGGTTCCTTTCAGGCAATCTGCACAGCACAACTCTGCTTAAACTTGTTTTGTTATTCTCCCAAGGTACTGCTGTGCTGAAGCACAACCAGTTTTTCTCCTGGTCTTACATTGGCAAAATCTGCTTTTTCTCCCCAAGTGTACCACTCTGAATTTCCTTGCTGAATTTTTTATTCTGTTTGTTTGATGTTTTCTTCAACTTACTCTAATCTTTTTGGACTAACAACATCGGACCTGGGACGGGTTCACGTTCACCTCTGCTAGTTCTGTTTCCCCAGGTGGGTCCATATCTATTGTAACCAATTTCCTGCCATTCTCTCCAAAGGCCCGGTCACTTCTAGGTCAGTTTCTATGTAATAAGCTTTAAATGTCTGAATCTGTACAATGGAGGAAAAAAATGCCAAAGAAAAATCTCTAAGTTTATCCTGAGTGGCATGTGCGACCCACAAGACACAAGTGTGAAGTATATTTCCGTAAACACATCAGTCAGCTATGGCTTGACTGTGTGGGAGCCATGTGGCCTTCTTGGATGGGAGTTTCAGAGCAGCACCACTGAACAACTCTACTAGGGTCTTCAACAGGAAGATAGTTTTCATCTATTACAGAACGTCCTGGGTCATGCTCCTGAAACTCTGTTAATACATATTCCTGGTATGTGTGGTGGTCAACATGTTAGAATACTTTGGGGAGAGCAAATGAGATGAGGGCTTCACTACAGCAAACTTCATCTAAGACATATAATAAGGGATTAGTGTGGGGCATGGGGAGGCCAGGAATCAAAAGTTGTGGACTGTAGCCCTGGCTTTGCCACCAACTCGCTGTTTGACCTTGGTCAGGCAAATCATTTCATTGCTGTTGGCTTTAAATCATTCTCATCTTAAAGGTCCCCCTCCCCTGAACCTCTATTTTCTTCTGGCTAGTGCTCAGTCTTTTTCATCCATTCTTTCAAATATGTAATAAGTGCCATCTGTGAACCATGAGCTGATGGAGATTTAGCAGGTCGTAAATTACATTTAAGTTAATAATTGAAGGCCAGTGAGATTTTGCTGGTACTGGGGGTAGGCAAGGTATTCTAGGAAGAGAAAAGAGCATGTGCAAAGAAAGGCCCTGAGGAAGAAGAGAATGTTGAGGACGAATGTAGTGGAGGCCAAGATGACAAACCCTCAGGGGAGACCGTGGTAGGAAGTGAGGCTACAGAGAAAGGTCGTGGTATTCTGAGGACTTTGGTTTTTATACAGAAAGCAATGGGTAGCTCCTGAAAGGTGTTAAGCAAAGGTGACATAACCTGATTTCAGTTTTGAAAGCTCATTCTGGCTGCATTTTGCTGAATGCATTGGAGGGAGAAAAGAGGGGATATAGGGAGACCACTGAATAGGCTATGCAATGGGACAGAATAAATATAATGATGGTTTGGAGTAGTAGAGTGGACAGAATCTGATGATGTTTAGGAAGTAAAGAGGTGAAGGAAAGAGTGTTAAGACAGACTGATGGATTTTTGGATAGATGGTGGTGACAATTTCTGATTATGGGAACACAGAGGCAGGCAATCTTGGTGGGGTTGGGGATATGGCAGGTATCAAGAGTTCAGCTTTGGCTGGGTGCCATGGCTCACACCTGTAATCCCAGCACTTTGGAAGGCCAAGGCAGGAGGATCATTGAATCCACGTGTTTCAGACTGGCCTGGACAACATAGCGGGACCCCGTTGCGACAAAAAAAAAAAAAAAAAAAAAAAAAAAAAAAAAAAAAAAACAACAAAAAAACAAAAAAGAAAAGAAAAAAATAGCCGGTGTGGTGGCACAAGCCTGTAGTCCCAGCTAATGAGGCAGGAGGATCATTCGAGTGCAGGATATTGGGGCTGCAGTGAACCATCATGGCGCCCCATTGCACTCCTGCCGGGGCAACAGAGCGAGACGCTGTTTCAGCAACAACAACAAAAAAGTTCAGCTTTGAACAGGTCAAATTTGAGGTGCTTTGCATCAGGGAAGCGAAGTCAAAGAGTCAAAAAGGTCTGGGCTGAAATATTCATTTTAAAATCATTTTTATGATGGTATTTAAAATGCAAGCATGGATAGAATTCCCTGGGAGAAGTGTATGAAGAGAGAAGACAGGAGGGCCTAGCATCGAGCCCTGAGAAGTCACCTTTTCAAAGTGGGACAGCGGAATGAGCTTGCAAAGCAAGAACAGAGAGGAAGGGATTAGGGCACCTCAGGGACCCCTTGAACATGAGGTCTGAATAAGGCCAAGGAAAAAGGGTTTATCAAGAAAGAGGGCCTGACCAATAGGTTAGAATGCTGTTTAGAGGTCCAGTTAGATTTTCCCAGTCTAACTGGGGAAATTCTAGAAAACCTTCTCATCTCCTCACTTTCACTTCCTAATCATTAATTTTGGCCTGAACTCCATTCACTGAAGTGAAGTTTCTGTCACTGAGTGTTCGTCAACTTTCTAGTTACCAAAGTGAAAGGACCATTTCTGCCCTTGTTTGATTTACTCAACTCTTGGAGCCTTTGGAATCTCTCTTTGGTTTTCCTTTCCCTTCTTTCAGCTTTTCTGTAAGTCATTGGCTCTTTTTCCTTGGTGCATCCTGAAAATGTTGGGACACTGAGGTTTTCCCTCCCCTGCTCCTCTTCCATCTCACTCTACACTCACTCATTAGGAGAGCTCCATCTGCATCACTCCCAACCTGCAACTTTCTGTAGGGAGACTCCACCTTGTTTTTTCGTGGGAAACTCAAACTCAAGCTTCACACAATGGAATTCATCGTTTCCTACAAGTCTGGTCCTCTCCCTGAATTTTCTGGTTTGACCAATGACACTGCATCTGCGTGGTCACTCAAAGGGAGAAAGCCTGGACACACCTAAGCTCCCTGTTTGCATTGCCTCATAACCTTTTGCATCTGTTCTCTCCTGGGCACAGCTCTGCCGTGCCTCTGGTTCAGGCACTTGGGTTTCACTTTGGCACCTGTGATGACTTCTTAAAGGGTGTCCTCCAATGGGCATCTTACCTCTTATAATCTGTCCTTCACAGACTTTCAGTGACCCGCCTTACATCCTAGTGTAACCCTGTCCTTCTTAAACCGAAAATACATCCCTCTTCTTAAAATGTGGCATATCATTTTGAGGGAAGGGTCACTGAATACATTTCAGAAAACCTGTAAATCTTCTGATGTTTTTGGGGAAAGTATGTGCAGATGCATTCTTCTGGGAAGAAGGTTAGTTTCAATCTGGTCCCATGACTCCCCTGCCAAATGTAAAGTAAAAGAGCAAAAAAGTAATTCACTCATTATTTCTCTAAAATGCTTCACTGAAGGGCATCTGTGTGCCAGCGCTGTACGAGGTGCTCACTCTGCTTCCAGGATGACTAAAGCCCTTGGTCCCTTTCATCGTCTGGACTGGCTCCCTTCTTGGCCTCAGCTGCCGTTCTCCTTCATGTACTCCACAAGACTCCAACCAGCCTAAGGGGCCTGCTGTTCTCACTTTCCTCTCCTGCCCAGCTACTTAGCTACTTATTCATTCTTCGATTCTGCGTGAGCTCCATCTCCTTTCCCAAGTGCCGCCTGCACTGTAAGAGCTCATCCTCGAGTGTCCCATAGCTCCTTGTTATAACTTTATTCCAACAAGTATAACCTTGTTTGCATTTAATTTAGTAAACATTTCTTATAATCCTACTATATGTGAGGCTCATGCTGATGATAAAAGCAAACATGATGTGAACTTTTCGCTAAAGGAGTTTGCAGTAGGCCGGGAGACAGAGCAAACACGGCATTACAACAGTGTGGGAGACCTCAAGAAGGAGGAGAGTGTGTAGAAATAAATAGCAGGAGGCAGGAAGGATGGGATCTGCCTGTGGGTGGTGTGTGGGATGCCTGGATGATTTCACTAAGGAAGGTGACATCTGAGTTGGGTCCTGACAAAATACTAGGAATCTACAGGACTGAAGAGGTGGACAAGGGCCCTCCAAGTACTGGAAACAGCAGGCACCAAGGCATGAGGAATGCACCAGCATGGTGTTCGGGAAGCGGGACTCCAAGCTTCCCAATCTAGGTTATGCTTTTGGAAAAAACCATGGCTGGAGCAAACCCCCAGGGGTCCTGATCTGATTGTCTGGGGAGAGGCCTGCCTATTGGCATATTTCAACATTATCGCAGATTAGCCTAATGTGCAGTCAGCATCAGGAATGACAGCGGATGTTGTCATTCTGTCAGGAATGACAGGAGGATGTTGGACATAACTTGATATTAAATGTGGGGTGATGGAATGGCTGGAGGTGCTGCTGAAGAAAGGCAGGATCGAGGCCAGGAAGGTCTTGAATCCCTTATTTTAAAATGTTTTACAAGCACAATATACCTTGAAATAATTTTGAAAAGTTGTAAAAATAGTATGAATAACTCCTATATCATCCCTATCTGGATTCCCTAACTTTTAACATTGCACTATATTTGTTTTCTCTCT
>NW_012103776.1:1467741-1481035 GCF_000951045.1 Mandrillus leucophaeus
CTGGCTTCTCTCTAGACTGTGAGTTTCTGAAGGGAAGAACTGTGTCCAATCTCAGCTAGCCCCTGGCCTCCAGCAGATATTCAATAAATGTTCGTTGAGTTGAGCCGAATGGAATTAAATTATTTTTTAATTGCAATAGTATATTCTTCAACTAGATGGATCACATTGGCCTTTCCTTTAGTGAAAAATTTCAGAGTTCTTTTGTGTGTGTATGAAGTGGGCTTCTTGAGAGAAATGTCATTCGGTTGACTGAGACCTCATCATTAATTAAAACGGCAGTTTATTAATGAAAATGTTATAAGATGCATTCAGAATAATATATCCAAAAGAATGAAAGGACTTACAGCTTAACGAATGCTCTTAATTTCGACTGCTTTTGTTCTCCTTTTTACTGGCTTAGTAAGCTGGAACATATTTGTGCAGAGGTTGGTCAATTACTCAAGCAGCTTTCACAAATCAGCTTGTCTCCAATCCAGTGACCGCCTCAGTTTGCCTCTGTGCTGCTAACTTCACAGTTTGCTGCGAGGCTACTGCTTTTAGAAATTGTATTGTTTCTTTAACTACATATTTGTAGACTTGCTGAATTACAAGATTTGTGCCTGTCGCACACACCAGGGTGTTTCTACCCTTTCTGTTGATAGGCTGCAAGTTGCTTCTTCTGAGTTCTGTACTTAGACTGCACATTCCGTATTTTCTCCCGTGCTCAGCTGATCTGCCTGAGTCACATAGAATTCTTGACCCTAGTGGTTCTTGAGGACAAACCCCACTTTAAATTGTGGTTTTAGTCTCAGGCTAGTGTAAAGAGGCACTCATGAGTTGGTTGATCCAACGACGACTCTTTTGGATGGGAGCCAGGTACACATTTACACACCATGAAGACATGAGCTCCTACTGAGTTCCAATAGGAGCCAATGGGCACTTTTTATCTCATTTAACCTAATTACTCAACAGCAACGTTTTGAGCAGATGTCGTCATCCCTATTTTACAGATGAGGTAACTGAGGCTTACAGGAGTAATTTGCTCAAGGTCACCCAGCTAATCAGAGTCAAGAGTCAAATGCAGATCTGCTGAACTTCAGAGGCCACACTCCTCCCTCTGTCTAGGGGACGACTGTGCAAGCTCTAGCTGTTTTCACAGAAACCCACAAAGCGATTTGCTTATTAGTGCCTGCTTTGGGAATTAAAAATGAAATGAGATACCAGGGAACCACTGATTATTACTCACAAACATAAAAACACAATGGAATCTTGAAAGTAATAAAATTTCATTTTTCTCTACCAGCAAAGATCTTAATAGAAAAATAAAAAATCTACAAATGCCTTTTCACTTTTGATAAACTTTTGTTAATAATAGAATGATTTATATTTTAATTTTAAAAAGTCACACTTCAAAGTCGAAGTTGATGGAAAGATTTGAGACATTCCCATATATGTTCTGAAATTCAAAGTCATTCCCATTAGCTGATTATTATAAAAGCAGGACATATCTTTTGTAATATTTGCCTTGACCAAGGAAGGTAAGTGGAACTGTAGATTATAACTTTGGTTTTCCTCTTTATCTCTGGAACTACTTTATTTCATATATTAATTAAGCCTTGAAATTTGTCTAAATATTCTAACTCATCACTGAAATGTTCTTCAATCAACACAAACCGTCTTCAAGCCTTCTGCCTTCTTTAGAGAATGTGCCACACTGTATAGGTAGCTTTGAAACAGGTAGACTATCACAGCTGAGTCTCACTCATCAAATGGGTAATGCACTTTTGTGGGCAGTGTTAATGGTGACCGGATTCAGAGAAATTCTCTAGAGTTGCTTCATTGAATGGAGCGCAAATATAGGAAGCATTAGAAGCTAATGGGATTCTACTTCAAGCTACTCAAGAACTTCGTTATTTCCTACTAAAGTTATCTGAGGTCTCACAGGGTTTGCGGACTCTTAGTAGGTAGCTCTTTACTATGCCTCTTGAAAAAAGATGTTTACTGAATGCTGTTTATGATGCTATACCGAGTCCAAGAAGTGGTCAGGCCAAAGAGCACTGGGCTTCTCCACTAATCCTGCATATTCTGGTCCTGGGCTTCTTTCTAGTTTGGTAATGACTCCTCTGGCTTGTTTTGCACTTATTTCTATGAAAACCAGACTTAGACATTCTTTTTTCCTTTTTCTTTTCTTTTTTTCTTTTTTTTGAGATGGACTCTCGCTGGGCCATCCAGGCAAGAGTGCACAACCTTGGCTCATTGCAACTTCTGCCTCCCGGGTTCAAGCAATTCTTGTGCCTCAGTCTCCTGAGTAGCTGGGATTACAGGCTCAGGCCAACACCTCCAGCTAATTTTTGTATATTTAGTAGAGATGGAGTTTCACCTTGTTGGCCAGGCTGGTCTCGAACTCCTGACCTCAGATGATCCACCCACCTTGGCCTCCCTAAGTGCTGGGATTACAGATGTGAGCCACCTTGCCTGACCCACATTCATTTCTCGATGAAATACTTTCAAAATTTAGTACTTCCAAAGAGTTTGTCACACTAAACTGGAATTGGTAGTTTACATATGCAGATACTGGAGACCAGTTTCCTTAAGGGAAACACTGTTTTATTTGACTTTTTATTTCTGGAGTACAATCCAATGCCTAGCATATATTAGGTATGCAATGTACACTGCTTGAATTAATGAACATGAATTAATGGTATCACAGACCAATTTGGCCATATACATTTTTTTTTCCATTTTATTTCCCCACCTCTCCTCCCCAAAAGAAAATCCAAGACATCTTAGTGATGTATTTCTACCATTAGCTATAATTTTTCAGTAAGAGTTTATTTGAAGAAGATAAAATATAGTTAAAAAGCAAAGATTTACCTCAAGCAAACCAAGAAGTAACTGGCTAACTGCAGGTTTTGGAAAATATAACTGAAGGATTGTGATTTATCCAGAGATCCTGGAAATGAGGTTGTCATCAAAGTTGTTATACTTTATCTGCCTTTTGGTGGAAGATGGAGGAAAAAATAAAAAAAATGAGAAGAGAAAGGTAAAAGAAGAAAAAGAATGGATTTAGGCCATGCTTTTGTTGTATGACTACACAGAGCTTTGAATGAGTAACTGGACTCTGCACCCCCAGCACAGCGACGGCCTCTGGTCGTCTTCATGCACACACGACGTGTGTAATTTATCTGGGGAAATGAACATTGTGGGACACTTGCCAGATCCCCCTTTGCCTTCTACTTCAATGGAAACAATATTTTCAAGTGAGGAGACAGCTTCAATTACAAAACTGACAACTAAAATTTTACTTTAATATTTTTTCCCTGTGTCAGCAGCTTTTTCCCCTTTGCAGATGCTTCATGCACACCCCTCTTTTTGCACCACGTCTGTGGCAAAAGAATGGAGTTATTCATTGTTGTGTGAAATAAATTCAGGCTTCTATGAAATAAATTAAAAATACTTGCAAAAGGCTTTCTATATGGATGGATGACTTTCTCTGTCTCCATACACAAAAAATCAACCTCAAATGAGTTTCTGGAAAATGTGTGTGTGTGTGATTTTCAGAAAGTAGGAATGTACACATGTATGTATGTATTTTTTCCCCAGAAATTATGTATATGTATGTATGTACACACACATACTTTCCAAAACACCCCCAAATGGTTTTCCAGAAAGCATCTGTTGCTTAGCGATGTGCGTGCCAAGCCTAGTTTGCTCAGAGATTTGCTCTCTGACCTGTTCTTTGTCACAAGGGGAACTGCAAAAGCACCTTCCAGTGGCAGGAGAGAGGCCAGTGAAGGGAGGGGCCGTGCCACATGTGAAATACTGCAACTCCTTGAAATAAAGGATTCCGTAAAGGACTCTATGCTATTTTCAGCACCCAGGCCAATCCTACAAAGAAACTGTCTGAAAGCACAGGTTTCCCGAGGGCCCCTGGTTCAGAAAGTGAGATTTACCCTCTTCCCAACTTCTTCATTTGCCTCGTCTGCTTGTAATAACGTCCTTCACTAACAACAACGGTGTGTCGATTTGTTTACTATAATGTTTCCCTGCCTATTGCCATTTCTTTTGTTCCGTAGTGTGTGAAAGTTTTAAAATAATCACTTGTTTCTAATGTCTTATTATTATTATTTTTTAATAGTTCAAGGTGTAACGAAATGCCTGCAAATATTTCCCTGTTCTAATGGTGCCTTTGAGTTTGGAAATAATGGTGACCATGGATGGTGATTTAAAATGCATGCTGCCTGCCCATTCCTGATTTTATTCTAATTGGAGACCCAAAGGATGGGGCATGAAGTTTAGTTGCATACAAAACTGGCTTCAGCTTCACTGGTTTGTCTCCTGAGAATTCGGGAAACCAACCATGTGAGTCTTCCCATGTCTATAAAAAAGGGAAACTTTTGAAGACAAACTGGTTTAATAAATTCAGTCACGTTTTTTTTACAAAGCAAATGTTTGTGCTTGGCAATGGGAAGAAATAGGATACAATGTAAGTGTAAAAACTAAATTATAAATTTCAAGGCTAATGAGCTGAGCAATATTAGATAATGGTGATGAGGTCACAGGTGAAAAGACTTAAGGTCAAACATACAGAGCAAGCTAAAGCAAACTCTCACAAATAAAACAGTTTGATTAGAGTAGCAAGAGCTTCCAGTCCTTTTATTCAACTCTTCTTTCTCTTGCCTTCTCAGCAAAGATCTGCACGTCTTTCCCTTTTAGTCATGATATTTAGTGAAGGCACGTGGCAACCATAATTCTGACCACCAAACACACCTTTTCCACGTGACATTTTGCCTCTGTAATTATTTTTATTCTGCTATTTGAACATAAATCTGACATCCTAAGAGTTTATTTATAATCGAATGACAGAAGTATAAAGAAAACTCAGGATTCATTAGGGAGGTGATGAATTTCTGCATCTCTGTTGGTGCAAGCACTTGAGGCATTGCTTCTTACGCTGAATCTCATCACCCGAATCCAAGGTGCCTCCACACTGTCTTGAAATTTCAGCACCAATTATAAAGTGTCTACCATTAATGGAGCATCAGGGACTATGTTATTTAGTCTTACAACACCATGGGGTACATATTATTCAAATTCTACAGGCGAGCGAATGGAGACTCAGAGTAAAGGTAAACAACCTGCCTGCAGTCACACATTTACCAAGTTCTGACTATTAACTACTATGTCGTATTGCCTTTCAAAGCCTTCCATTTATATCTTGCCTACAAGAAAGATCTAAAAAAGCAATTTAGCATTTTTCTTTAAAAAAGTTACTGTGCAGAATGGTAGCATCGCAGGTGTATTTTGAAGGTTATCATAGACGGCTATGATTCCTATGTAAGAGGAGTCTTTGAAAAGCTTTACATCAGTACTGTCCAATAGAAATATAATGTGAAAGCCAGGCCTGGTGGTGCATGCCTGTAATCCCTGCTACTCAGGAGGCTAGGAAGGTAGGATTGCTTGAGCCCAGGAGTTCGAGGTTCCAGTGAGCCATGATTGTGCCACAGAACTCTAGCCTGGGAGACAGAGGTCTTTAAAAAAAAAGAGAGAAAGAAAGAAAAAAAGTGTACTGGGAGCCACATTTGTAATTTTAATTCTCTTGTAGCCACATTTAAAAAGTAAAAAAAGTGAAATTAATTTTAACAATATGTTGTATTTAATTTAGTATATCCAATATATCTTCATTTCAACGTTTAATCTATGTAAAAATTATTGAGACATTTTACATTGTGATGGTTAATTTTGTGCGTCAATGTGGCTGACCTGAGAGATGCCCACATGGCTGATAAAACATGATTTCTGAGTGTGTCTATGAGGGCATTCCTGGGGGAGATTAGCATCTGAGTCAGTTGACTGAATAAAGAGGATCATAATTGTGAGTGGGCATCATCCAATCCATTAAGCGCCTGGACAGAATAAAAAGGCAGAAGAAGAGGGGATTCACCCTCTCTTGCACTGGGACATCAGTCTTCTGCCCTGAGACACTGGTCTTTCTAGTTCCCCAGCCTTTGGACTCCAGGAGTCACACCATTTGTCTCCCTGGTTCTGAAACCTTTGGGCTCAGACTGAATTATACCAGTGGCTTTCCTGGTTCTCCAGCTTGCAGATGGCATATGATGGGACTTCTTGGCCTCCATAATAACGTGAGCCAATTTCCATTAAGAAACCCCCTCTTATGTGTCTCTCTCTATATCCTACTGGTTCAATTTCTTTGGAGAACCCTGACTAATACATAAATCTATTGTTTCATGCTAAGTCTTTAAAATCTACTGAGTGTTTTATGCTTATAGCACAATCTCAGTTTGAACTAGCCCCATTTTAAGTGCCCAACCTCCACATGCAACTTGTGGTTACCGTATAGACAGTACAGCTATATAGAGTCCAAGTAAGGAAAGCTAAAAGCATTTGCCAATGTCAGTTGATTTTTCCAGCCTTTGGAGATGTGTTTTCAACAATGGGCATTGGAATCATTTTAACAACAATATGTCTACAGTCTATCTCAAACCACTAAATTTGAGTTTCTGGGAATGACCTCTTGACACACCTAAGCAAAGAAGGACTTGAAACGTCACATCCCCAGTTCAGCCCTCTTAGAATAAAACAATATAAGCCTGCTTGAAATATGCCTTCTATATATCTCTATCATGAATCTGGGGGGGATAATATGTGGATGATTCTGGGATTTAGGATCCTAGCCACTTCTTGTCATTAGACATTTGAGTAGCAGCTTGGAAAATCATTCCCTGTTTTCAGTTTTTCTGCATTTTTAGCTTGATTTTAAGTGATGCAATGGCAAAAGGAATTAATTTAGCCAGAGTGATCATTTTATAATACATATCGTATCATGTTACTCCTTTGCTTAAAACCCTCTATGAACTCCACCTCCCTCTGGGCAAAAGCTAAGCCCTTACCATGGCCTGCCATGCCCTCCCTAATCTGGGCCTCTTCTCCCCATTCCACATCCTAGTTTCTCTCGCCCTATTTTCTTCTCTTCTTCCCTTTACTGTTCATTCTACTCCATCCCTAATGACCTCCTTATGTTCTCCGAGCACCCATATGAGACTAATTTCTAGATTGGGCCCAGGTATCAATATTTTTCAAAAGTTGTATCTGCCAGGGTGAGAAAGAGTTTTCTAGGGCAATGTGTGGATTCCATCCTCCTAAATATGTTTTCTCTCAGTTGAGCTTTGCAGCCATGAATTCAAGGTCACATTTTTGAACTAGTACCTTGAATGCAAATATCCTAGGAAGCTGTAGCCATCTGCTAAGATAAGGACATTTGAAAAGACGACCACTTCTGAAAGGGCACATCTGAAAAGATGGCCCAGGGAGTATCTAGAAGAACACAGTGTCCTCCAAAGCTTATGATGGTGGCTACCGTTTGCCGGGACATGTCCGGTCACAATCACAGCTGTAGAGCAGGGATGTAGTTATTTCAGCATGGGAGATTTTACAGGGGCTGTGGAAGACATTTACATAGCTTACCCATTAGGAAAAATCCCCATGAAGCACTTACAGAAGGAGTCCCTTTAAAACACTCAAGGCAGTTAATAATCCATGTTAGATACTCGGTGAGTTAAAGATTGCACAGGTCACATGGTCACAATCGCCATCAACCTTCATGAAACTTCTCGCAGATTTCTTACTTCTTGAGTCATGCCCCATTGCCTAACCTATCACCTCAAAGGCAAATTGCTATGAATTGCCCATCCCTAACCTGAAGCTTCAAAAGAGACAGAACAGGGGCTGTGATCTGCCGCCGTTGGGGGCGGTGTCTCTGGTTAGCAGGCAGCCTCCTGGCTCGCTACAGGCTTGGGTCAGTCCTTTTGGAACCAGCCACCATCAGGCTTCTCAGCCAGCCTGACATCGTTCCCTTCACGTGGAAGTCGGGAGTCTCGCTTTCGGCTTGCCATGTGAGATTCGTGGAGGGAAAAGATACATGGATCAAGGCGCCAGTGGCTCCAGATGGAAATAACCTTTTAGCCTTTTCAGAGCTTCAAGGAAACTCAAGGGATGACCACACAAATGGAACTTGAAGAACTAATCTGTATGGTGTAGGATGAGCGCAACCTTTGACACATGACTGATAGGAAGCCTAGTTTTCAATGAGCTTTGAAGGTGAGATGTTTAAGCTGCTTTGTTGAGCTCCTCCTCTTTCCATTAAATTTGGTTTCAAGAGGCAGCTGGCTTTAGCAACACGATGACAATCGGCTGATAGAATTCTAGGAGCTGTCAGAGGGCTCAAGCCTGTCAAGATTGCTGAAATGCTTTCTTTTAATTCAATTTAATTTTTCTTTGTGTATGTGTGTGTTATTGGTATAATCAGAAAAATAAATCTTTGCCAAGAATGGACACGCTCTGTCACTGGTGGTAGCTTACATTGAACTCCAATGCCTTATTTTATACATTGGCTCTGTTGTGTTGCTCTGAAAAATGTTAAAAAGAACGGGTAAACACTTGAGCTTTTGTTTCCAGGATTTAAAGGAATCATTCTAGGGAGAATTTTTTTTCTTGGGTGACCTTTATTTTGGGGAACTGCTGCAGGCTTTCTAAAAGACTCTTTGTTTTTAATATATAGTTTCAGGATTATACAATATATCAAGGGTCTTGCTTTGCATTTCTTTCACATCATCATCTATATGCGGATAAATAATCTAACAAGTAGGGAATGATTCTAGGAAGAAATTTTCTAATCAAGAAATTTCTGATAAATTTCAAAATAACAGTAGATCTAAATTATGTAAAATAAATATTTTTGGTCAGGGACACACATTTCTAGTGCTAGTACTGATGAATGCTATTTGAAGTAAATTTATAGTTAGTTGTTGATGTAAAAGAATGATTTTTTCCCCTTTATGTATATTTTATGATGTACATTAATTCTGTAGTACATTTACAAAATGTATAACTGAATATATAAAGGTACATAAATTGGGACTCATGTTTAACATTGTTTTTTTTTCCTTTTAGAAATTTGCAGCCTAAGATTCAGGGAAGCACTGCCTAGCAAGTGAAAGCATTTACTTCTAGGGGCTGCTCCCTGAGTCCCTCCCTTGAGCCTGGATCTTGGTGCAAGCAGTTAGACTTTTCTGGAAGGACCTCAATGTGCCTCTCTAAATATTGCCAGCTCTCACATTTCCAGTGGCTGTCCACTGCCCTGCTGCCCTAAAGAGGCTCATCGTCTCCCTGAAACAGTTACAAGTCAGTGGTTAAGGGCACAAGTGTTAGAGCAAAATTGTCTATGTTCAAATCTTTGCTCTGCCAAAGAGATGGGTCACTTTGAGCAAGCTACTTAATTTATCGATGCCTCAGTTTTCATGTTAGTAAAATGGGTCTATTAGAACTATCTCCCTTATTGGATTCTTGTGTGACTAAATGAGTTAATTAATACACTTAGACAGTGTCAGGAGCTGTTATCATTGCTGGACCTCCCTGGTCCCAGCTGTAAGCCTGCCAGTTACTATTCTGTGCCTACCAGCTTCCTCTGCTGTGTGCTGCAGCACTGCTGCAAACTCCTCTGCTCACTCCCTGCCCCATTCTAGTGGTCAGGCAAGTTCCTGGACCCAGATCCCCGCAGTTAATCCTAATCCCGCTGCAGTGAACTCTTCCATCCCTGACTACACAAGGAACTAGAAAAGTCTAATAGATGATTGATTTATTTCACTTGCGATTAAAAGACAAGCTATTCAAATTGCATTTTCAAGGTATAGTTTCCCATGCTGGGTCTTGACATTCAAAAACATTTTTTAGGGAATTTCTTTTTTGATTTTTCCTTGGGATCCGTAGTCAATTGATCCTGAAATTGCTCAACTCTGGGAAAAATTAATCTTACATGTGTGTGCAAATGGGATATTCTCCTAGAAACTCTTTAAAAATGCTGTTTGTGTTTTTGCTTTCAATTAGTGTTTGCGAATAGCAACCCGGTACAATGATCAAAACCAAACTGATTAGATTTGACAGGTCAAATGTTGACTTGAATATTCTTTTTGTAGGAATTTATAAATTCCCACTCACATTTTGCAGGTCAGTAGAATGCATTTGTAAGGATGTGTGCTCTGAATGTCTGAGAAGACCTTTTTAAAATTTCTTTCCATGGTCTTTGTTGTGGTTCAACTGCTCAGGAAATATTAGTGATTTCTCAGAAGAGGGTTGCTTGGGACACTGAGAAAATACAGAAATAAAAGTGGTCCTCAGGTGCCTGTCTCAATTTTATAAAAGAGTCTCAGTTACAGGATATATTAAATTCTGACTTGAATTATTTGACAAATATGACAGCTTTGGAGTTATCCTATCATTGTGTATTTCAAACATTTTAAAAATCTTTAGAAATTACTTTTTAAAAAGCGTCAAAGCAAAGGTAGAAAAAGTCTTTGTGGTATTTCATTGCCCAAAGACACAAACTGAAATGAGATCAATTGTGCTTAAGTGGGATGCTTGTCTAGTTTGGAAAGCTAGCTATAGCTTAGGTAGTGAATTTAATGCCACAGGGAAGGAATTTAATGCTACAGAGAAAGGTCAACTAAGACTTGTATGAAAATAACTTTCACCAGTTTTTTTCCTGTTTTCAAGTTGCTTTCTCGTTTCCTTGTCTTTTCTTTTCCTATTTTTTTTCAGGGATGGAAAACTCACATGAAAAACAAACGTCTCTAGGACCAAGAAATTCAATTTAAAAGTTAGTTCTAGAAAATGCTCATTCATCAAATACTTACCAAACACCTACTTTGTAGCAGAGACTGTGCTGGAGACTGACAATATGGATGAGAAGACATCAGCCCTTGCCCAGAAGGAATTTGCAATCAGACAGCGTGACTTTCATCACAGAGGGTACAAATACAAGAAAGAGAAAGGAAAGCCAAGCCTATTTCGGAGACCCAGAAGTGGTAGCACTTGAGCCTATTATTGAAGGGGGAGTTGTCAGAGATTTCTGACAATCATTTGGGTGTTGACTGAGTGCTGATCATATACATGCTCAGTGAGTATATGAGACATGGCTTCTGTGATGGTTAATTTCATGTGTCAACTTGACTGGACTAAGGGTGCCCAGATAACTGGTAAAACATAATTTTTGGGTGTGTCTGTGAGAGTGTTTCCATAAATTAGTATTCAATTCAGTAGGCTGAGAATAGTAGATCTGCTCTCACCAATAAGGGTGGGCACCATCCAATTCATTGATGGGCTGGATGAAACAAAAAGGTGGAGGAAAGGTAAATTGTCTCTTTTTTTTTTTCTTGAACTGGGACATCCTTCTTCTCATGCCCTGAGACTCCCCTCATCCGACTTCCTTCAGTTCTTAGGCCTCTCGTCTTGAACTGGGAGTTACACACGAGCTCCCTGTTCCCAGGCCTTCAGACTCAGGCTGAATTACACCATGGGCTTTCCTGGGCCTCCAGCTCACAGATGGCATATCATAGACTGTCTTGGCCTCCATAATTGCATAAGTCACTTCCAATAATAAATTCTCTCTTATCTATATTATACTTATCCCACTGGTTCTTTTTCTCTGGCGAACCTTGACTAATACAGCTTCTGAGCTCAAGGACCCGACAAGATAATTGGGAAAAGAAAACTAAGACATATGAGACAAATATGAATAAGAAAAGATAATTTGTTACTTAATGGCAAATGCTTTTATACATAGGATAGATCACTCAAGGCTGGAGGAGTCTTAAAAGGTACTTGAAAGAGGCCAGGAGTGTTGGCTCATGCCTGTACTCTCAACACTTTGGCGGCCAAGGCAGGTGGATTGCTTGAACCCAGGACTTTGAGACCAGCCTGGGCCATATGGTGAAACCCTGTCTCTACAAAAAAAAAAAAAAAAAAAAAATGTGTACACACACACACACACACACACACACACACACTAGCCAGACATGGTGGCATGTACCTGTAGTCCCAGCTACTTGGGAGGCTGAGGCAGGAGGATCGTCTGAGCCCAGGAAGTCGAGGCTGCAGTGGGCCCTGATTGTGCCACTGCACTGCAGCCTGGGCGACAGAGCAAGACTCTGTCTCAGTTAAAAAAAAAAAAGGCAGTGTTAAGACAAAGCCTCTGGAGATGAGGATCCTCTTGAACAAGCAGAAGGAAACGGGAAGGATTCTCCACATGGGGAGAGTGGGAGGAGTGAGAGCCAGTGCTGGGAATGAGCAGCAATGGACTTGGAACAACGGGGGGCTCCCTGGAGCTGGGATGGAGAGCGCTTGTGATAAATCACAAGAAATGAGGCTGGGCCTACCTAACTGGAGCAGAAGATGCACCATGACTGATGTCCAGAGATAAGGTCAAATAAGGAGTGTGGGCTGGACCGTGGAGCGTGTGGAATACCCAAGCCAGAGAAAAGCAAGGCAGAAAGCACCATAGAGGAGGAGTCAAAGGCCCTGAGCTTTGGTCCAGGCTCTGCCACCACCAATTACAGGAATCTTTTTAGGTCCCAGAGTCCTCATCAGGGCCACATTATGACTTTCAGGGGCCCCAGGCACACTTGCCCTTGTGGTCCCTTTCTTCCATAAAAAAAATTATGAAAATTTATATTTCATGACAATGTTGGCATCAAGGGAAAATGTGTTAATATTATATATTAAAATATTTTCTTTGACCCCAAAGTTCATTTTCATTCTTCTGATTTGTAAAGAAATTTTAACATATATGTGTGGGCCTCTCAAAACATGTGGGTTGTGTCCACACCACCTAATGGCTAGGCTGGCCCTGGCCCTTATCTGTGGGGAGTGGAGTGGAGTTGGACTCTAATATCTTTACCTCCCTCTAAAAGTCTATAATTTAGTACCTAACCTCTCAATCTGTGCAGTATGGTCAGGCCGGTATTTCCAACATCCTATTATTTGATCTTAAAATAACCATTTAGGAAAAATATTCGCAATAAAAAAAAAATACATTTATTTTTGTGACTTTTAGAATACTAGGTGAAAATCCTCTTACCTCAAAAGTATATTCATATTGAGGAAAAAAATTTTCGTTTTTAAAAAGAGAATAAGTTAATTTTTAGAAAGACACATGTGGTCCTTATTAAAAATTCAAACACCACCAAAAAATTGCAAAGAACTTTCAATCACCTCTGCTGCTTTTATAGGAAAAAATAAAGTCATATTTCATAAGAAAGTAATAGGGTGAAGAAACCGAAACAGAGCCAAAGGAATTGCTGAACTTTGAGTGAAGTTAAGAAAACATGGATTAACTGCCTCCTCTCTCATTCTGATGCAAATTTCAAAGTAGTTGGCATGTGTCATGTATCCTTCCTAATTTGTGGTTTGTGGCAATGAGCACTGCCATATTTTGTTGGAGGTTTTTTTTTTTTTTTTTTTT
>NW_012103776.1:1481442-1488751 GCF_000951045.1 Mandrillus leucophaeus
TGGTCTCGATCTCCTGACCTCATGATCCGCCCGTCTTGGCCTCCCAAAGTGCTGGGATTACAGGCTTGAGCCACCGCGCCCGGCCTGTTTGTTTGTTTTGTCATCCATTTCTTTCTTTTCGTTATCAGTTGGCTTTGAGGGGGGGGAATAAAAATGACTTTATTATAGTTTTACTTGCGTTTTTCTGTAATCATTTTAATGTGGTATTTAAGTTGATCAGTTTTTACGAATGTTATGACATACATAGTCTAAGGACTTTACGTTAAACAAGTCAGACGGAGAAAGACAAATACTGCATGTTCTCATTTATAAGTGGGAGCTAAACGATGGCTCCACATGGACACAGAGTGTGGAGACTCAGAAGGGTGTCGGGGTGGATGATGAGAGATTATTTAATGTATTTTGTTTGCGTGATAGAGGCCTTAAAAGCTCTGACTTCACCACTCTGTAATCCATGCATGCAACAAAATTACCCTTGTATGCCATAAATTTACACAACATTTTTAAAAAAGGACTCAAATGCTTCTGTAAGCCTTGAAACACATAACAGTAGTCTCCCCTCCACCTCCCCACTTCCCACTCCTCAGAAGTCATCCTATTTTTGGCATCAACTTCATATTTCTAAGTAACAAGCTTGCATTGTTCATATATGCTCATATATGTTGCATTGATCATATATGTTGCAAAACACTTGCATTGATATTCCAGTGCAATCTTTGGTTTCTTCATTTGCCTCATTTTCTGTATACCCATGACTAATTCATCCCTTATATCCCCTCACCACTGGAAGGAAACAGAAGTAAACTGTTTTATATTTTTCTTGACTGTTATGGACCAAATGTTTTTGTCCCCCCTCAAAACTCACATGTTGAAATCCTAACCCCCAACTTGACGGTATGAGGAGGTAAGGCCTTGGAAAGTGATTAAGACATGAGGGTGGAGCCCTTGTGAATGGGATAGTCCCCTTATGAAAGAGACCCAGAGAGCTCTCTGAACTCTCCTTCTGCCATATGAAGAAACAATAATAAGTCGGCAGCCGGCAATCCAGAAGAGGGCCCTCATCAGCACCTGACCATGCTGGAACACTGATCTCAGACTGCCAGCCTCTAGAACTGTGAGAAATTAATGTTTGTTGTGGAAGCCACCCAGTCTATGGCAGTCTGCTATAGCAACCTGTACCAGTCTATTTGGCACTGCTATCACAGAATACTGCAGGTAATATATAATGAACAGAGATATATGACTATGGTTCTGGAGGCTGGGAAGTTCAAGATCAAGGGGATGGTATCTTGTGAGAGCCTTCTTGTTGTACATCCCATGGCAGAAGGATGAAGAGAAGGGGACACAGAGAGAGGGAGAGAGAGAGGAAAGAGGAGAAGGAGAGAGAGAGCGCAAGAGTGCACAAAAGGGGACCAGACTTGTTCTTTTATAAGGAACTGACTCCCGCAATTATGGCATTAATCCATTCACGAAGGTGGAGTCCTCATGATCTAAATGTCTCCTATTAGGCCTCACCTCCCAACACTTCTGCATTGAAGATCACATTTCCAGTGCATACTTTTTGGGGGACACATTCAACCCTTAGCACAGCCCAAAGAGACTAAAGACAAAGATAGTCCCCATAGAGCTCTTCATCTTCCTTGTTCAGTCTATGCTGGTTGTTCTCTAGGTCTGAAATCTGGAGTCTTGTTTTATTATCAGTCCCAATAATTAGGAGTTACAAAATGATTTGAATGCATGTTTTTTCTTCTTTCTATTTTTCTCTTTTTGCTCTCTCTCTCTCTCCTCTCTCTCTCTGTCTCCTGGAGCTGAGACATCTCCTGCCCTTGGCATCAGAACTCTGGGTTCTCCAGCATTTGGACTATATAACTTGTACCAGTGGTCCCCCAGTGTCTGAGGCCTCCAGCCTCCCACTGAGAGGTACACCATCAGCTTCCCTGGTTCTGTGGCCTTAAGACTTGGACTGAGCCATGTTGCTGGCTTCCCTGTTTCTCCAGGTTGCAGAGGGCTGATTGTGGGGCTTCTGCCGTAATTGCATGTGCCAATTCCCCAAATAAATCTCCTTTCATATATAGAGATATAGATATAGGTATACGTCTCCTCTTGATTCTGTCTCTCTAAAGAGCCTTGACCAATACAAAGGATTTAGCAAAAACAAAGATGATACTTGGAGAGTAAGTTCTTTTGGAAAACTAAAAAGCTATTACTTATCTTCCAGTCTCTATTGCTGCCTAACAGATTGCTCCCCAAACTTACTGGTTTAAAATAACAACAGTTATCTCTCATGGTTTCTGTGAATCACAAATTTGACCTCTCTCTATCTCCTTAGGTCATCTCAAGGCTTTTGCATGTGCCGGATCCACGTAACCTAGTGCAGCTCCTTGAGCATGGTGGCCTCAAGGGCAGTTGACTGCTTTCCTGGGCAATCAGGGCTTCAATGTTTGCATGGCCTAGTTCCCAAGGCACATGTCACCTTGGCTCTGAAACCTAGCTTTGGAAGTCAGGCAGCATAATTTCTGCCACATTCTGTTGGCTTAAGTGAGTCCCAGGGCTGTCCAGATTCTTGGAGAGGAAAACTAGATATCACGTCTTGATGGAGCAGTGACATGGCTCTGGAAGCACAGGTGTCAGGAGTGCTTTTGTGGCAGCCATTCTTGGAAAACACAATCTTCCAAATCTTTCAGAGATAAAAAAGAAGCCCCTCCAGACACTAAACCTTGGGTCTTCTGCCTTATTTGGCTCTGGGGTAGTTGCCCAGCTGCAGGAGTGAGGAGAAGATCGACTTCATATAGAAACTTTTAGCTGATCCTTCTGTTTTTAAGTCTATCTTTCTAGGTGTCAGGGGCTACCCATTTCTGAGCCTTCTAGTGCAACAGAACCTGCTATGGCAGTCCACTATAGCAGCCTGTCTCGGTCCATTTTGTGCTGCTATAATAGAATACCGCCGATAATTTACAATGAATGGAAATGTCTTGGCTGTGGTTCTGGAGGCTGGCAAGTTCAAGATCGAGGGGATGGCATCTTGTGAGAGCCTCCTTGTTGTATCATCCCATGGCAGAAGGGCAAAGAGAAGGGGAGCCAGGCTCTTGAGCTTCTGCAACCCAGAAGAGGGCTCTCACCAGAGCCTGACCATGAGGGTTCCACCTTCATGAATGAGTTAATGCAGTAATTGCAGGAGTCGGTTCCTTATAAAAGCTGCTCTTTTATAATTGCCTGCTCTTGAGCTTCTCCCTCAACCAGCTTAGGGGTTGGCTTCCCTTTGTCTACTAAGTGTGTTATTCCTCCATGTGCTTGCTGTCTTTCTGAATGTTGCTGTCCTCTTTGTTTAGATTTGACTTGTACCTTTAAAATTTTTTTGAAATATTTTTCAAGGGATTTTGGAGGAAACAAAGGCAAATAGGTTGCCATTTTAGCTTATTATCTTCATAAAAATAAAGAAAGAAAAACATTGCTGGTAGTGTTCAGAGAATAAGACATTCTCAGTGTATATTGCATGTACTCTGGCACTGTGTTTAGAAAATCTTATTGGCTTTCTACATGAAAAGCCTAGGCATTTTATATCCTCTAACTCTACCTCTCCATGTCTGGCAATCCATCCTCAATAAATAATGTAAAATACTGAAATGCCACTTGCAACAATCATTTACTGCAGTATTATTTACAATAAAAAAATTGGAAACAATTTTAAGAACAGAAATTGAAATTGCCATTTCCCTATTGTGAAATATTTAGGTTAAATAAATTTTGGTAAACCCACTGGGTGGAATAATATGTAGTAGTATTTTTAAATGATGAGTATGAAGATCAAGTGGTTTCAAGGGAATGAAATGCTATATATGCTAATACTATGTACATAATGATAGTATGGCACATACATTATAATAATATAAATTGATTTTAGGAACTCAGAATACATTTTCCAACAGTACAATATTCTAACATGGATCAATAACTAAAGATTATTTAGTAGTGAAACCAAATTATAGCACTAACGCCATTAGCTTGGATTCCGGATCTTAGCAGCAAGAGAAACTGCCAGAGGGGAGAGGAAGACAGTTTCCTCTCTTTTTACCAGTGCAGACCTGCTGGTTTTAGGCAAGACCAACAAAGAAAAGAGTATCTTTGGCTGCCTCTTCCTTCCAGTCTGTTACTAACAGGCTTCAGCTCTCTGTTTTCATGGAAGTCATCTTAACTATCTCCTCAAAGCTTGTCCAATGTCTTCCCCACTCCTCAAGTACACCTGGCTCCTCCCTTCAAACTCAGTGCTCCTTCTTCAGGACAGCTCTTCTGGGTAAGGACTTGGCCATTTCAATTCTGTCCACATTGAGGTATCAAAGAGATGGTATCACCATCCTCCCAGACCCACTCTTGCTGATTCAAATGATGCTCTAACAGAATAGAATGGCCTAATAGAATAATAGGCCGCAGGACAGAAAGGGAACACGTCAGGAAGTTCAAAGGAAATCATTTTGGGTGAAGAGTGGCTGGTCTCCAAGCACATTCCTTAAACTATTCCTACTCTCCCATTATTTTTTCCATCTAAACTCATGGGTTCTCTAAAAGTTTAATTAAAAAAAAATCAGTGATTCCCCACTGCAGTGGTAGTGGGTGGCTTTGTGTGTGTGTGTCTGTGTGCGTGTGTGTGTGTGTGCACGCCTGTATGCGGGGATGGTGGGGTGATGGTGTGGTCTGTGATGGGTAGGGGGTGAAGTTGGGGCAGGGCAGCTTTTTATTCATATGGTTGGTTTTTATAAAAAAGAGGGGCCTGCTCTAGACTCTTGGATGCTTGCAGGCTATCCTGATTTGTGAATTCCTTTACTCGTGCCTAGAAGATAAATACTTCATTTGTGTCATAATTTTTACATTATCCCTTGGCTAGAGGAAAAAAGGCTCGTGATGGGATCAGAGCATGGCCACGTAGTGTAATGCAGTAGCTTGAGCGGCCTGAAGCTCACAGTTGTACACTGAATTCCTCTTTGTAACAACTTTGCAGTAAAAGTAAGGAAACAGCTGGAGCTGACCAATTGCACCCACCCTCCTAGCTCCTTACAGAAAGAGATGTCAAGTTTTAAAAAATTGTTTCCATGTTTTGTTTGGATTTTAGAATTTCCATCATCAGAAGCTCATTATATGTAGTGCGATCTCCAGACTGGAACAGAGAAATTGCCATCCTTCAGCAGCCATCAATCAGTAATTCAAAGCATGAATTTCATCAACAAGAAAACTTACAGGGCATGGCCTGTGTTTACCCCGCAAATCACCTTCTTTGTAATAAGGCAATCTAAAGTGGTCTCTCATGTCAGAAGAATTTATTTGGTCATGTCCCTTGTTTTATTCCTCTCTTCATGTATTCAGAGAGAAGTCTCTGCTATTAACACAACAGCATGGATATGGTGTGTGGGTGGCGCCCTAAAAACACAAAGTAATATCTTGTTATCTGAGACTTATCGTTAGAAGCCGACAGGTCCAGTTCACACCTGGCTCTGTTTTTCTGTGTGTGTGTGTGTGTGTGTGTGTGTGTGTGCGTTTCCTTGCTCAACCAGACAGAGAGGGCCTCAAAAAGAAAGGCAAAGAAAGAAGGGAAACTTCTTCAGAACTTGCAGGACTTAGACCTGCCCTGAGTCATCAGGGTGATAAGATAGAAAGAGGACACACCGGGCAAGCTGTATTATCTGGTATCCAAGGAACTCACTAATTTGCCATTCTACATTGGACAACAAGCAAGGCTAATATCTTTCAAGGCCTCCTGGGGCATTGGGAGAATAGCCATGGCAAACGGGACCACTGACCATATGTCAGCCTCTTCCTCTGAGCGTATCAGTTTTAAGGTCCATTAAGACTTTGGTAAAGGAAACAGAAGAGTAAGGAATGAATCAGCTATTAAATACCCCTTTTGTGTCAAACTTAGGCCAGGTGCTCTGCCTTGTCTCCGCACAGTTGGGGATTTTGAAGGTGTATAGGTGTTTCTGAGTTCTTACAGGCACAGGAATTTGAACCCAGAGCCAGACACCCACTGTTTCTTCATGGAGACATTTTCCAACTTTAATGGAGATGATGGTTCAGGATGAGGGAAATCTTTCCAGTTGTCCGAAATGCTCAAATAGGAAGAGGGCTGCCTCATGTGGTCCCGAGCTCTCCATGAACACAGCTTGGATCTGATCCAGTAAGTGTATAATAAAGAGGACATTATGCTAGTACATATGGTGGAAAAAACACTAGGCTTGGAGTCAGGGACCTAGGATTCCAATTTCAATCTGCCATTTACTAGCAATGTGATTTAGGATGATAAACTTAACCCCTAGAAGTCTCAGTTTCTTCATGTTGAAAATAAAGGTGATTATATCAATGCCTGAATGTTGTTGTGACGATTAAATAAGGTAAACTATGTGAGCGCACTTAGTTCAGTGCCCGGCATAACAGGAAATGTTTAATAAAATGTCAGTTGAATATGAATGAATAAAATATTCCTTTTAACCATAACACACTTTGATTTTGTGACAAAAGGGGCTTCCTGAACTTTTAACCATTTAGAGTAATTGAAGAAGTGTTGAAATCAGTAACCCAATGACATTTGAATGTTAGTGCAAAAGATGAAAGTCTGAGTAATCATAAATTCATTATACTAATAGAAATAAAAGTTTTTTGGAATAGTCCTTGATATTTTTAAAGAAGTTATTAAGTGTTTGTCATAACCACATGTGGTTTATGATTCAGGAGGTTGTTGTATGAGGCCACAGAAGATAACATTTTGACTTAGTTAATAAAGGAGGGGGATTATAAACTTGTTTTAAATTTACAACTTGATCTACTGGTTTAATTTGACTTACAGGACTTAATTTATATTTTTAACTGAATTTACAGGATTCCTTTATAAGAGACATTTATTAAGGAAATACAAAAGTCAACAGGCTAAAATAGACCTATTTAAAAGGGATTTAAATCAGATTACTTCAATAGTAAAGCTTTAGAAAGCATTTTACTTATATCCTTGTTAATCTCTGAAAACTAAAAAATTAATCTCTGAAAACTAAAATACTTCTTCAATTATTTGGGTTACATTTGGCTTAGACATGAGAAAAATCTGGACTCTTTCATCTGAACAGGAGTTGTCATGCTTAGCAATGGGGCAGAGAATGCACAGAGACTGTTCATCGCCTGGGAGAAGAGGAAAATTTTAGGTGCACTTTCTACAACGTAGCAGTTGCTTTTTATTTCTTGAAACTCTATAAGATACTCAAGGAACCAACATGATTTGCTTGAAACTCTATAAGATACTCAAGGAACCAACATGATTTGCTTGAAACTCTAT
>NW_012103776.1:1488801-1508764 GCF_000951045.1 Mandrillus leucophaeus
GCTTGAAACTCTATAAGATACTCAAGGAACCAACATGATTTGCTTGAAACTCTATAAGATACTCAAGGAACCAACATGATTTGCTTGAAACTCTACAAGATACTCAAGGAACCAACATGATTTGCAATAACAACCTCAAGAGGATGTTTCAGAATCCATTCTTATTTAATCTCAAATGTGTTTGCTGCTTTAATGAGGTTCCAGGCCAAATGATTCATGCCAATTCCATGACAGAGACAGGAATTCAATCAGGGCCATGCATTCAAGGGTTGGCTGACTATGAATACAGCACTGCATGTCATGAACTAGTATAACTCTGAGGTCTAAAGTCTTGCTGGACTGTTGTGAGCACAGAACTTCTGGATAACCCATCTCACTGCTGTACAGAGAGACAGGCAAGCGCTAATGTCAACAGCTGGAAGGGAAAAGCTTTTGCTGTTGGTTATGGCAACACTAACAACTCAGATAGAACAGTTCTGTCTAGGATTTCCTGGCAGCTTTTGAATGACTATGGTTTATATTTTGCAGGATTCTCACTAAAGAGGCTTTCAACTTTGGGACCTCTGACTGAGTGATTAATAAACTTAATAATAATTTGCATTTTATAACATTAATGCTTTTCAAAGCACTCTCACAGCCATCAGCTCATTTGATCCTCACAGCCTTGTGAATAATGAATTTTATATAATTAGTGCAATTTATAAAGAAACAGAATGCCTAGTTAGGATTGTTCACTTTGGTTTTTAATAAGGTTGAAATTGGAATTCAAGTTATCCTTGTTCCTCTGTTCTATATAATATAAGCTTCCCTCTTTAATTGGGATAAACTCAAAAAGTACAAATTTCTCTTTTCTTTAAACAAAATTAGTTTAGAATAGTGTTGTTTGTGTTTCTGGTCATAAATCCAGGGTGGAAAGAAATAGAAGGTGTGAAAGAACATTTTGGTGCCTTTGAGGATTGCTGAGAAATGATTCACATAAGGGCTAGAATTTAGTATTTCTCTGTAAGCTATACTTGACCAAACTCCCTAGGGAGAAGCACACGAAGTGAGAATGGCCACTGCAGTAGGTAAATCATAAGTCATTTGTACTAGTCTAAAGTAAGCAAATTTGCATTAGTTAAGGTCTAAACTTCAAAATACTGAAATAAAATTTAGTAATGTTAAAGTCGATAAAAAATAAGTTTTTAGAAGACCTCTTTTAACAAAAAGCAAAGATGAACATATTTACATGTCAATTTATTTTTAATTTTTTTTTTTTAAAGAGATGAGGGTCTCACTGTGCTACCCAAGCTGGTCTCAAACTCTTGGGCTCAAGCAATCCTCCTGCCTCGGTGTCCCAAAATGCTGGAAATAACAGGCATGAGCCACCGTGCCCAGTTTACATATCAATTTATTGATCTATCTTTGAAGTTGTATCTTTAAAGTTATCTTTAAGGTAGAAATACTCAAGAAGAAGGTGTCCATTATATTCATATAAAATTATCTGGAGGTGGGAGTAAGTGAAAAAACTGCAAGGAGACATGTGTATTTTGAGAAAATCATATTAATTATTAGAATAAATGTTTGAAAAATGGAAAAAATTCCCTACTGTTTTCATATTAGAAATTAAAGAAGGCAAAGTCTCATGAAATATTTTTGGCTGGTGGAATATAATTTGAAAAATAGTTAAGCTGATCTAAATCTTAATATATTTTGTCCACTATTAATGTCTAAAGCAATTCAATTTTGTAATATTGAAAGCAAATAAGTAGGCTGGGCATGGTGGCTCATGCGTGTCATCCCAGCTCTTTGGGAGGCTGAGGTGGAAGGATACCCTGATGCCAGGAGTTTGAGACCAGCCTGGGCAACACAGTGAGACCCTGTTGCTACAAAAATTTAAAAAATTAGCAGGGCACGGTAGCGCACGCCTGTAGTCCCAGCTACTCTGGGGGCCAAGGTGGGAGGATCACTTGAGCCCAGGAGGTCGAGGATGCAGTGAACCCTCATTGTACCACTGCACTCCAGCCAGGGCAACAAAGTTCAAAGCCTGTCCCCCCCCCAAAAAAAAAAAAAAAGCAAATAAGTATTTCTTGCAAATATCAATTGTATTATTTCAAAGACAATGCTTTAAAACTTTTGTCTTTAGGCTTTAATGATATATGTTTTCCAAAGAGTCTTCTCCCTTAGCCCAAATCACACCCTCAGAATTAGGTGCAACCCACCACTATATGCCATGCTGCCCTTGGACAAGACTTGGAAGGTGTCCATGGGGGTCTCTCACTCGGCCTTCTGGCTTGCTTCCCTGTATGTTGCAGTTGGTTCTATCTCCTCCATTGCATTCCCAGCCTAGTCTTATTCATCCTGTCCTTCCTTGCTGGCAATCCACTGCTTCCCCCACAGCAGACTCTTAGTACATGTTCCCATATTTCACTAAACTTGTACTCAGTGTATATGAAGGAATAAAATTATTAATGATCAAACTGCTTGAACTTACTTCATTCACACAGAATGTAGGATGTTAAATTGTACTGCCAATAATTTAATTTAACTGAGAGTCTTTGCCTTATAGAACTTGAATACTGTAAAAGCCACCTTATATTTAGTAAACATATCCCTTGGAAGAGTAGCTAGAAAATACTGTTAGTCAAGTTAAACATTTCACTATATCCCGCGCCCACTCCTCTTGAGAAAATGAAGATAATACATTTAAAATGCCAAGAAAAGGATGGCTCGGAGAGAGCAGCTGGCTCTTCATAATTTATTTCCTCAGGATTTGGTTTTAAGTAGAAAAAAATAAAATGCCTATTTATCTAAATCAAATACTATTATAACCAGTTGGAATTAATAGAGGTAAAAATATGTGAGTGAGTTCAAAGCCAGGTTGACCTATAAAATGGGTAAGCTATAGGATTACAGTCTGAGGCTTGATCATTTAAGAAAGTAAATTTCCTGTAGCCAAGGAATGCCTGGAATGAGCCCAGTTTCTAAGGCCAGAGCTGCCTGTTGGAAATGATAAGCGTGCAAAGCAGTTGTGAAGTGAAGAAATTGCATGTCAGAGGCAGGTCTTCATGGCCCATAGACGTGATGGAGTACTCAAGGGCAGCGCGGACATTGGTGAATGGACCTGCTGGCAGGGCAGCCAAACATGTGAGCAATCGAAAAGCAAAACCCTCAGGACAATTTATCAGGCGGTTCCTTTTTGGTTCACAAAAGAAATATAGAGTTTCAGCTCAAGTCATGGAGCTAATATGTGGGAAAAGATAAAGAGTGGTATTTCTGTGAACTTCACATTATTTAGAGTTCTGATCATTGCTGAAGAACAGGAAATAAAAACACTCAACAGCATACACAAATAAAACACTGAGGAAAAAAAAATCAGTTGTGTTCCCACACTGGTGGGGATTAGAAAAGGGCACACACTTGAAAAATAAAAGTTATTTATCCTCCGACCAAAGCCAAATCCAAACACTTTGTCCTGTATTACATTTAGAAAATTTTACAGAGGACTTGCTTTTTCCCCACTGAATTTTTAAATCTCTTTCTCTAAGAAAGTTAATTGACCAGGTTTTCTCAAACATCTGGGACCCCAAAGAGAACCTCTGGCTAGGGGGAATGTTATTTTATCACCACAAAATTCTATAACAAAGCCACTTAAACTTGGCAGCTATCTCTGCAGCTTTGACTGTTCGGAATTAAGTCAAATTATTTTCTTTTTCCATACATGTCTGTGGACTTCTGTCCACTTACAGATTTTCATCCATAAATATTTTCTGACTTTTTGGCTCTTCCTTCTGTCTTTATTTTTTAAGCTTTTAAGCAGATTATTTTCATGCGCTACGGTATTAGGGTTATCTAGAGGGACATAATCAATAGGCTATATAGCTATAGACACATGAGAGGGGATTTATTATGGGAATTGGCTCATGCAGTTATGGAGGCTGAGAAGTCCCATGACACGTTCTCTACATGGTGGAGACCCTGGGGTGCCAGTGGTGTGGCTCACTCCAAGTCCAAAGGCTTCAGAACAAAAGAAGCCAATGGTGTAACTCTTAGCCCAAGCTCAAAAGCATGAGAATCTGGTATAAGTTCTGCAGCCCCAAGGCTAGGGAGCCTGGAGTTGCCCAAAAACAGTGTATCTCATCTCTACTAGATAGATAGACACTACCACCTTTTCTCTGTTTTCGTTCTCTGCAGCCCTTAGCAGATAAGATAATGCCTTCCCACACTGAGGGCAGCTCTTCGCCACCTCATCCATTCAGACCCACATGCTAATGTTCTCTGGAAACAGCTTCACAGACACACCTCAAACTAATGCTTTAGAGATTTTTAGGTGTACGGGCTAAAGCAGCTCCTTCCTGGATGCTAATCCACCACGTTGGCTTCTGAATAACCCAATTCCAGAATGCCACTAAGTTTTCCACTCTCTCTACTGTTTACCACTAATTCTGCTCTTGGGCAACTTGCTTCTGAAGCATGTAGACCCTTTCTCTATGGTATATAAGCCCTGGGTCTGAAGGGGTAAAGGGATCCACCGTCTCATCTTGTAGATACCAGAGACGTGGCTTCTGTTGATAAGTTCAATTTGTTTTTTTCTTCTGAGAAACTGGCTTTGTCAGACTCTTTCTTTGGCCTCTCAGCTCCCTTGGCCTTTGGAGGTAGGCTTGCATAGACCTGCTCACTATGGAACACTAGGTAATCTTAATCCAGTCAAGTTGACACTTAAAATTAACCATCACAGTTTCATGATACTTTCAAATTGCATCCTAAGGTCTGAAGATTTAAGAAATATATTAACCATCACAGTTATTATGATACTTTCAAATTGCATCCTAAGGTCTGAAGAGAAATATATTAAGAGAGAAGGGATATTTTCTCTTCTTGAATAATTCTCTAAGAAGAAAAGAGAAAAAAAGGGTTCTATTCTTGTTCCTTTGGGCCTTCTTCCAAATCTATCAAACCTCCTGTTCCAACTGAAAATGAAAAAGAAGCCTGTGAAAAGTTTATCTCCCTACTGATGTGAAAGTGTCTTCCAAGCTGGGATTATTAGACTGGGTAGGTAGACCTGAGAAAAAATGGCCATTGTCACTAACAGCTTAGCTGGTTTCACACAGGGGTGAAATTCTAAGATGCACACTTCCAACATTTCTCTTCCTTCTCTCCCTACTTGTTTATATATTTTGTATTAACTAATTTTCTCTCCAACTTGCTCTAAAAGGGGAGACCACGGATTTACTCTGGTCCCTGTTCCATAACGAGAGCTGTGGTACAGAATTTGTTCAGCCTTCGAATCCCTTTGGCAAACCCACTACCTCGCATCCAATAAGAAATGTTTCTCTAGGGGGCAAGATGGAAAATCGTCTCTTCCTTAGAGGTATAATGTGGACTTGACCCTGAGGTCTCTTGGAGCAAAAAGGAGTCTGTGACCTTTCTTTTCTTTTTTCTATTTTTTCTTCTCTTTCTCTCCTTCTCTCTTTCTCTCCTTCCCTCTTTCTCTCCTTCCATCCTTCTCTCCTCCCATCCTTCTCTCCTCCTCCTTCTTTCTCCCCCTCTTTCTCCTCTCTTTTCTTTCTCTCTCTCTTCTCTGTCACTCTCTCTCTCACCCCTCCCTCCCTCCCTCCCTTCCTTCCTTCCCTCTCTCTCTCTCTTCCCCACCTCTCTCTCTCTCCCTCTCTCTTTCTTTCCTCAGTCTTGCTCTGTTGCCTAGGCTAAAGTGCAGTGGCACAATCTCGGTTGATTGAAGCCTTGACCTCCTGAGCTTAACTGATTCTCCCATCTCAGCCTCCAAAGTAGCTGGGACTGCAGGCATGTGCCACCACACCTGGCTAATTTTTTTTTTTATTTTTTCTGTAGATACAAGGTCTCACTATGTTGCCCAGGCTGGTCTTGAACACCTGGGCTCACATGATCCTCCCATCTTGGCCTCTCAGAATGCTGGGATTCAGGTGTGAGCCAGTGTGCCCCGCTATCAGTGCTTTCTTGTCTCCTGATGGGCCTTGAGTCAGGAAGGGATGCAAGAGTTACTAAGGTGACCCAACTTGGTTCTTGAAAGGACTGGATACATTGTGCCAAGACTTGCCCTAGTCACAAAACCAGTGGGATACTGGTAGGTGTTGTTTCCGATTGCATCTTCCAGAATCTCTGCATACTCCTCAGTCCTTCAGGGCTTCAGAATACTTTTACTGTGACCAAAATTAAGTAGAGATGACATTCTATGACACTGCCATTGCTCCTGAAGTACCGAAATGACAATCCAGTACTCAAGGATCACCAAAATAATGCCAGTTAGGCATTTGACATTTAAAGCTATTAGGGAAGGATTAAAGGACAACATGAATTAAGTAAAAACAAAAACACAAACCAAAAAGCAAAGGGCTGCTAAGAATGAAAAGGGACATTTGCTGTTGGACTTCTGTGTGCCAGATCCTTCATGAGGAAATTCATTCACATTATTCCGTGTGATTTTCAAGGTATCCTTAAGAGGTAGGTACTATGTATTCCGGAAGATAAGGCTCAGTGACAAACAATTTTCCTAAGGTTCCACAATAGGTATGTGAGAAAGATGGATTCAAACTGACATCTAATTCCATCCTCATTTCTAGGTTGGGACTTGAATTTGCTATAAACAACTTCTTCTACCACCTTAATAATACAGATTATAAAATATTAGCTAATTTCACAACACTCATAGGGAGAACAGGAGACTTAGCTGGAACACAGGGAGGGTGGCACGTATTTGTGTGACTGCAAAGGATGGAAACAGTGCAATGATTGAATGACCATTCAAATCTTGGTCACTCAGTAGTCCCGTGACTTTTATTCTTCAAGTTTTATCTAAGCAATAAACAAATGAATGCTTGAGAAGAAAACAGAACTCCCTAATTCAGAAAATGGTTTCAGAGTGATTAAAGAAACACATTTTTCAACTGCAGTCCTGGTTTAACATATGAACATGAACATTTTTATAGTTAAAAAAAGTGCAGATGAGTGAATTTGGAGATATCTTTGTGTCTCTGGATGATAAGTTCTTGCTTAACTTGGCTCGGTGAAAGGATCATAACGAAGAACTGTTTTCAGCAGCCTGGGTGATATCCAATGCACATGTATTCCTATCATATATTCTAGACTTGCCTGATTTTGTATCTGTAAACTATTAAAATGCTTTGGAAATTTCAGTGTAGTCAGATTCAACTATACATTCAAGACTTCTGGGCACATCAGGTGTTCAATGAATGTTTGTTCAATAAACGAGTCAATAAATGAATAAACCTTACACCTAGATGTGGCCAAAAAAAAAAAAAAAAAAAAAAGGGGTCTCTGTTGAATTCTTGTATCCTAGTTTTATGATAAATTCTGCATTCAGTAATATTCTAATTTCTTTTTACTCAATCACAATAACCAAAAAGCTTTTAGACTAGAGGTTATGCTTTTAGTTGCTACAAAATGAAAGGAAAGGGAATCTTGCTTTTTACCAGTATGTGCACCTTGGGGCAGGTTACTGCAACCATCTCCTTCTTGGTACACTGGGAGCGACAGTAATAGCAACTATTTCACCAGGTTGTGGTGGGGATTAAATGATGCTAACACAATTAGAAAGCTTACCACACTGCCTAGCAGATAAGTTCTCCATAAATACCAGCTGCTATCCTTGTTAAGAGCAAGAATTAAGAAGATGGTAGATTTTTATTAGCATTTGTATTGTTTTCCTAGGAAGCCAGAAGTCTGAAAGCAAGGTGTTCTCAGGGCTACGCTTCTTCCAAAACTTTAGGGAAGAATCTTTCCTTGGCTCTTCTAGCCTCTGGTAGCCTCAGGAATTCCTTGGCTTGGGGCAGTGTAACTCCGATCTCCGCCTCCGTCTTCACATGGCTTTCCTTCTGTGTCTGTGTGTATCTCTGCATCCCCTCCTCTTCCTATGAGGACACACTCATTGGATTTACGGCCCACCCTATCCTAGTATGACCTCACCTTAACATAATCACATCTGCAAGGACCCGACTTCCAAACAAGGTTGTATTCTGAAGTTCCAGGTGGACATGAATTCAATCTACTATGGCATTCAACCATGTAAGGTAAACATAGAAATTGCTGCCTCTGCTATAGGTCTGTTATTTTCCCTCTTGCTTAAAAACACAGAGAAGACACACAGAGAGTGTAATGCAAATTATGTTTCTAATTTCTGGTTAGTAATAAAAGTGACACTGATAATTATAAAATTCTTGAGTGTTTTGGGATCTGAGTCTCCAAGAAGGAGCAGTTTTAATGTTAGAAAATTATCCTTGGCATGACCAAGGAACTATCTATTTGGTCTCCAATAATCCTGAAGATGACAGACCCACAATTAAACCTTCCATGTAGTCTGGGATGATTCTCCCGTCAGCCTCAGCCAATGGGGTGCCAAGGAATTCTGCATTGGAAGGGACCTACCTCCGCTGAGTAAACTGCTGCTCATTGGTGAACATGCTGAGAAGATGGGATGCTGCAGTTATCTGCCGACAGATGAAGAGACTGCCTGCATGGTCTAGTTGTAGGGTTTCCAGAACGCCCTTGTGCTATCTCCAAACCATGAAATGTTCCCCAGTCAGCACTCCCAGGCAAATAGCCCTGGGAGAGCTAACACTTTAACTGGTGGTCAAATCTTTATGGATCTATTTGAAGAACGGCTGTGGGCCGGGTGTGGTGGCTCACACCTGTAATCCCAGCACCTTGGGAGGCTGAGGTGGGCAGATCACCTGAGGTCAGGAGTTCGAGACTTGCCTGACCAACATGGTGAAACCATCTCTACTAAAAACACAAAAATCAGCCAGATGTGGTGGTGGATGCCTGTAATCCCAACTACTCGGGAGGCTGAGGCAGGAGAATGGCATGAACCCAGGAGGTGGAGCTTGCAGTGAGTAGAGATCATGCCACTGCACTCCAGCTTGGGCAACAGAGCAAGACTCCGTCTCAAAAGAAAAAAAAAAAAAAAGAAAAAGGGTTCTGGAAGGAGATTTGGATAAGAGGTTAGAGGAAGTCCCCTTCCTGTATGGTTTCGGTTAGTGGGGAATAGTGAGTATCAGTATCAGTGCATTATCTACAAAACAGAAGAGATGATCATGAGGAACCTGCTCAAATCCAGCCCCATCTTCCTAGTTCAGTGAAGTGACAAGACATGGTAATTTCATTTACACATTCAACTGTACACTCCAGCAAAAGAAAGGGAGAGAGGGAAAGTAGTATGGAATATGGAGAGACAGAGACAGAGACAGGGATTGATGTAGAAGTAAAGAGTGTGTTTACGGTGAAGGGAGAGGGAAGGAGGAGGAGAAGAGAAGAAGAGGATGATGTAAGGAGGATGGGGATGAGGGGGAGAAAGAAAGGAGAGAAAAACAGAGAGAATTCAAATAGTATGGGTGTCTGCCCACCATTCTCCTGGATGGGCTAATACTATACAGGGGCAAGACCTCACTGATCTGTCCCCCTGGGCTATTTTGGGTCCCAAGCCTGTCCTAGTGTGAGCCTTTCACATAGCTGAGTGTGATACTAGTGTCTTGAGGTTTTTATTTTCAGGCAGCCTGACCCCAACAAGGCAGCCCTTCCTCCAGTGCCCATATGAAGGGTGGTCTCTTCAGCTGCTTGTGGAAAATGAGTTCTGCTAAATGTACTGAGATTTTAAAATGTATTGTTAAATGTATTGAGATTATCAAGGGCAATATAAGTATATAAAATTTTCACCTGACCATGCTACTCCAATCCAGAAAGTACAACTAAATGGTCCAACAATATCTAATAAATAGCTAGATATTTTATGACCAGAGATAGTTACCCCTCAAATGTCTGGGGTAGGAACTCAGCCTCCTTTTACTATTTTTCCAAAGAAGAAAAAATAATGATGTTAGAGGAAATACATCATTGTGCAAAGACTGGAAAATATAGTTAAGCAAAAACAAAATAAGAAACATGCACGCATATGTTTATTGCAGCGCTATTTACATAGCAAATACTCAGAACCATCCCAAATGCCCATCAATGATAGACTGGATAAAGCAAATGTGGCACATATACAATATGGAATACTATGCAGTCATAAAAAAGAATGAGTTCATGTCCTTTGCAGGGACATGGATGAAGCTAGAAGCCACCATTCTCAGTAAACGAACATAGGAACAGAAAACCAAACACCACGTGTTCTCACTCATAAGTGGTAGCTGAACAATGAAAACACATGGACACAGGGAAGGGAACATCACACACAGGGGCCTGTTGTGGGGTTGGGGACAAGGGGAGAGAGAGCAGTAGGACAAATACCTAATGCATGTGGGGCTTAAAACCTAGACGATGCAGCAAACCCCACGGCACATGTATCCCTATGTAACAAACCTGTGCGTTCTGCACATGTACCCCAGAACTTAAAGCAAAATAAAGTAAGAAAAAATACTAGTATTTTTATCCTCCTGGAAAAAAATAACAACAAATAACATTTTGGTGTGTATTCTCACGGTTTGTTTACCTCACCTCTGTGTGTGTGCATGTGTTGTTTTGTATAAACATGTAATCCGGCCGTGTGTGGTAGGTTGGGCCTTGCTTCATTCACTTGGCAAAATATTAGGGACGTTTTCGACATCTGCAAGCATAGACCTATACTATCAAAGGAAGGCCAGGGAAGGCTTTGCCCAGAGCTCATTCTTTGGCCAATGCCAAAGCTCTTCGTAGAGACTGAGCTGTTTGGCTGAAGCTTGAGGTGGGGGTCACAGGAACTGCTGTGCAGGCACCAGGATACCTGGGGAGTGAGGTCCACAGCAGAAGCAGCATCAGGCTGGGAGATCCTTCCAGTCCCTGACGGAGCTTGCCTCAGTGCAGACAAAGCTTTCCTGGACAGCTGCGGGATTCCTCCAAAACAGTACTGCTGTCATTCTACCAAGTCAAGGAGGTACTTGACTCAGAAGGATGCTCATAAATGGTTTCCAGTATGTTTTGCAGTCTTCTATTTAAATTTTTTGGTTAAAGCCACTAATTGAATCAAATGAAAACTCATTCTGCTAAACAGATAATAAGGAAATATTTAGATGTCTTTTGTGTAAACATGTTGAAATAATGTCAAAGGCAACACACAGGATTCATCTAACTTTATCTGCAACGTGAGCTCAACTGGGGAGGATATGCCCCTGCCTTTCTATTCATGACTATTGCCTATTAACCTCCAGAGGTTTTGTGTGAGCTACTGTGTTTAACCTAACTCTCCAAAAATAAAGGGATGGTGATTTTCTTTAAATTGGTGCTTACATACTGGAATCTCTCAGGCATTAGTGCTTACTTGATTGCATTTAGACATTACTTTGGCAAGGAAATGACTGCATTAAATTAGCATCAAGCACAATGAATGGTAATTGCAAGACTGTCATTTCTACAAGTGCAAAATTAATGTGTTCTGCAAACCCACTCCATTGTGTGCCACAGGAAAATCATGGAACCATGTTGTTCTGAACAGAAAAATGCGCTGTAATAGCGCTGTTAGTGTGGTATGGTATTATTCCGCTATAGTGTTTCTTTCCACCTTTGTTGTTGTCTCATGCTCATTTTTCATACCCTGTCTGGCCTAATTTGTATGCTCATATTATAGCGCTGCCAGACAGTAGCCTGGATGTACAGAGAATGTTATGGAACAATTCCTCCTTCTGTGTGTGGCATCTTGCGTGAATAATGCCAGTGTAAACAACCCTCCATGTATTCATCAGAGTCTGAATAGGCTACTTATGTAAAGCTTCTTATTAAGAGATACATCAACCGTTCAAAGAAAACTTTACCCAAATGCTATACATTCATTTAGAAAGAGAAGAGTGATTTACACGCATTTCAATTGTAGCTTAGGAAAAGCACCAGCTCCTCCTCTCTTCATCCCTCATTTATATATGGGAAATTAAGCTACAGAGCAGTGGAGTAAATTTCTTCTTCTGGTCATGCAGGATCACAGGGTATAGTTCAAATGATAACATGCATATGCATTGGGGCTCTTGTACTCTGCTCATTGATTGGCTCTGCGGGGATTAAAGGAATTATTCAAGACTAAAAGAACCAAGTAATAACAGATGCTCTAAGCTGACCAATTAGATGTGGTTTTTCAATATTTCTGCCGTTTAGCTTAGGCTGAGAGCCATTCAAAGGCATCCTGAGTAAGAGTGATAATAATGATGTTAATGACTGACCAGAGGAGCTTTCTGGTGAGTATAGCTTGATAGTCTCTTAGCAACTGCAGGGGGTGGGGGCATCAAGACCACTGGGGTGCACTGGCTGATTCACTACAGCAGTTGACTGATCAATTGATCTATTGGAGATCCTAACATGGGAGGGTCAGTCCTGAGTCCCCTTTTGGAGTCCACCTATTTTGACCCTCACCATAAAGATGTAATGAGGCTGTCTTTGTAGTGTTTCAGGCAGTGAATAATTTGCTGGAATCTGGAAGAAATTCTGCACCGTACACAAAGCTTCTCTCATCTTATCAAACAAAAATGATTAGGAAATGATTTTGGTTGGAAACTTCCTACCTGAGAGAAAAATTCTGATCATCTTAACCTCAGAATAAGGCACACTTGTTCACATATGAAAAATCACTAAATAGATGATTTGGGCTTAAAAAGATGCACAAAAGTGGCTCTGGAAATGGGTTCTGCCTTACCTTTGTTGCAAAATGTTCCATCATACGCAGTATTAGAGCAATCGCAGGAGTAACCGTGGTATCTCTCTAGGCATTTGCCTCCGTTTTCACAGTTTGTTCCATAGCTGGTGCAATGGCCTGAGCATCCGGATATGAACCCAGATGTGACCTTTGCTCTTTCCTCCAGGTCAAGTGTCACCCCATTCATCCTCAAGGAGCGGATGCAGCCCAGGAAGCCCTGCTGGCCCCCAGCACCACCTGGGAATGACAGAAGGCACAGAGTTCAGAGGGAATAACCTTTGCTATTGCTTAATTCTTCACATTTTGAACAACTGTGGTAGGAGATGAGACTGCATAGTGCGTCTAGTATTGCCACTTTCAAGTTGGTCTTATCTAAATAGAGAAAATTGAAGCTTTTCTCCCCTTAGGCTAGAATGCCTAATTAAAAGAGCTGTCTTCTAAAAAGCAACACATTTGCTACAGAAATAAAATATTTGGAGATGCACAAAAATTGTATCAGCTGTTTTGGAAGTCTAATCTGGTTTCCTATAGAAAAAGGGTTTACAGAAATCTCTAGATTCTTTGCTCTTTAATCTCACATCATTGAGTTCTGTAGCGTTACTTACTGAAAAAATATAAAGGCAGAGACATGAATGTATTAGCATAGTTAACAAGTCAATTAGTTGGAAGGCATAAATTCGTTTGAAATGTGATTGTAGATCCTGGTTCTTGTCTCAAGAGATGCCTTGCTTCTAAGTTCATGTCAAGACTACCCAGGGCTCCTTGTCTCGGGTAGCTAGAAGTTGAAACTGATAACTTTACACAGAAATCAGCTTTACCACATTTACTGCTAGGTTAGATCGGATTTCATTGCTTCTGTCTAAATGTCATTACAAGACATATAGCACAACAAGCACATTCACTGTGATTTTTGGAGTAAGTTATAGAGTTAGACTGAGGTTCATGAGCATGAAAATATTAAAATATTCCCAAGAAATCTCATAGAAAGATTCATTGAAGCATTCTATCACAAATGGATTTAATTGTGTATGTAGTATTCTTAGCTATATATTTTTTAAAGCAGCTGGTATAAAAGGAGGAACTCAAATTTATATACATGTTTGTATCTTAGAATAACAACTTTTCTGGAAACGAAAATGAATCATAGGAAAAACTGTTGAAAGAAATAGGTGACGAGGATTTAGAAAAGAAGATACCATTACTAAAAATAAAACCCAAGTTTCTCTTTCATTGAGGGCTACATACTAGGCACTCTATTAAGCAACGACTTATCAAAGGAGATATTATTTACATTATTCCCATTGTACAGATGGAGAAACTGAGGCTTAGAGAAGTTAAGAAGTTTACTCAAGGACTCATAGTTCCTGAGTGGCAACTGTATCAGATCTGTCTTATTCCTAAGGCAACAAACAGGGTTTATTGTCTTCAACCCTGTTCTGTCGAGAAGAACTTTCAAGTCAGGGGCCTCATAGATCTACATGTTTCTGAGATGTAGATTTGGATGTCTTTAAAAATGGAGTAATCAGGCCCGGTGCGGTGGCTCACGCCTGTAATCCCAGCACTTTGGGAGGCCAAGGTGGGCGGATCACGAGGTCAGGAGATCGAGACCATCCTGGCTAACACGGTGAAACCCCGTCTCTACTAAAAATACAAAAAAAATTAGCCGGGCGTGGTGGCGGGCGCCTGTAGTCCCAGCTACTCGGGAGGCTGAGGCAGGAGAATGGCGTGAACCCGGGAGGCGGAGCTTGCAGTGAGCCGAGATCGCGCACTGCACTCCAGCCTGGGCAACAAAATTAAAACCCCGTCTCCCAAAAAAAAAAAAAAAAAAAAAAAAGGAGTAATCAGTAGGGTTACTGGAATTCAGGTAAGATCGGTAGGCTGGGGATTGATTCTGATCACTTACCCTATTATCTTAAGAAAAGTCATAAACTCCAGTAGTTTCATCAGACAGGACTGGAAGATCAAAGGCTTTAGTGGCAGAGATGAATTAGCATCTGCTTAAGCCTGTAAACCCTCATCAGTGAAGTGGCAAATGAGTTGCTCTACCATCTCTGTAAACCAAAGTCTTGCAGTTTTCTCACTGGGTGACACATTGATTTGAATCATGACTCTCTTGGGAGTATTTGATTTCTTCTAAAATATTTGAATAGAGAAGTGAAGAGAGTTCAGTGCCTTTTTTGATCCAAGCTATGAGATAGTAGATGGCAAAAGAAGTTATTAAAAATAACTACATTGAAGGATTTCCCATTTTGCCATCTGCTTGTCAATGGGG
Source organism: Mandrillus leucophaeus (assembly GCF_000951045.1). NCBI lineage: Eukaryota > Metazoa > Chordata > Mammalia > Primates > Cercopithecidae > Mandrillus > Mandrillus leucophaeus. The sequence continues at coordinate 1,503,699 of NW_012103776.1, forward strand.
CTTCACACCTCTACGCTGAAGAGAATTAGGGCCTTTGCCTGATTTGGAAGAATTTCAACCCACTAGTTACTCTTTGTGTGTTAGAATTTCAATTTGGCTTCTATTATTTTAGCCATTATGGCTTTCATCCTTGCAATGAGGGCTTTCCAAAAGGCATTTTATTAAATAAATGTCTGGCCTTAAAAATTTTTCATCACTAGTCAATTAAGACAATTATATCCTATCAAAATATGCTAAAATGTAAAAATCATTTTTAGATCTCCCCATCTCTTTTTGCCTGATGATCAATGCAATAGTCATTGTGGCAACCATAAATGTACTGAGAAGCAGAATACAAAACAGATTCTGTTATGCTACTCAGATTTAACTACTTTCTCTTTTAGGGAACAGCCTGTTTTACTTTTTTTCTATGAACATACATATGTGTAAATAAAAAGGAAGAAATGGGATCATAATATACACATTGTTTTGAAACTTGCTTTTTGCACCTAACATATCATGAAACTTTTTTTTGTGTGTGTGTGTGAGACGGAGTCTCGCTCTGTTGCCAGGCTGGAGTGCAGTGGCGCGATCTCGGCTGACTGCAACTTCCGCCTCCCGGGTTCAAGCCATTCTCCCACCTCAGCCTCCCAAGTAGCTGGGATTAAAGGCGCGAGCTACCACGCTCAGCTAATTTTTGTAGTTTTAGTCGATGGGGTTTCACCATGCTGATCAGGCTGATCTCGTACTCCTGATCTTGTGATACCCCCACCTCGGCCTCCCAAAGTGCTGGGATTAGGGGTGTGAGCCACCGCACCTGGCCTTTGAAACATTTTCCAAGCAATAAACGTACAACTAGAACATCTTGCTTAGTATCTGCATAGCATACCATTCTGTGAATGCACGATCACTTATTTTGCTCTCGCACCACCATTGGACTTTTAAGTTTTTAAAATTTTCCACCTTATGATACTATAATAATATAACCTTTATGAAAATCTTTACACACTTGTCATCCAGTTTTTCCTTAGAACTGGTTCTTTAGAATTAGTTAATCACACTTTTCAGTCTAATTGCTAGGATGAAAGATGTATACATTTTAAAGGTACTTGAAATATATTTTATTGTAAGAAGAATTTACCAATTTCTAATTCACCAGTAGGGTATGAGATTATCACCTTCTCCACACAATTTTAATATTGGTCAGTGTCTTTTTGTATTCATGTCAGCCTGCTTGACGGGGACAAAAAGCGTTCACTGTTTAAATCTGCATTGCCTCGAATACTGTGAGTTGAGTAATTTTAATGTTTTCCCTTTTCTTATTTTTTGTTGCTTTGTGTCCTTCACTTTTTGCTGGGAATAGAAGAGAATATATTTCTTATTGATTAATAACAATATGAGCTTTAACTCTCTGTTATAAATAACTCTTTATTGCAACTGTATCTTTCCAGTCTGTGTCTTTTGACTTCTATATGGTGTTTCTTTTTTTATGAAAGTTTTGAATGTTTTTGTAGTCACACCCACCTGTTTTATTTGTGTGATTTCTGCCTTTGGTCAGAGGCTTACTTATAAAGACCCACTATAATACAAAATAATGTAATTATTCAACTATGTTTTCTTCTAACATTTTTGTGATTTTGCTTCTCTCCACATGTTAACCTTTTGCCTCTCTGGGATGTATTTTAATTTGGAAACAATTGGTATTTCATGGATCTTCAGCAATGACTGAAAGTTTGAAAAGACTCTAAATGAATGTTAACACGATGAAGAACGGAGATATTTTTCAAAGGGTCAATTGGCAGAGCAAATAAATCTAGAGTATATCATATTTTTATTATATCATTAAGGCAGATATTCAGATCTATTCAGGGATACTTAATTATTTATGTATATAGAGTTCATTTCAGAAAGGATTTAGCAGGGCAGAGTTTTCTCATTCTGCTTCTGTCTTGATTCTTGGGTCTTTGGTCGTCTTGGGTTCTACGTGGATCCATCTCTCTTCCTGTTCTTGTGTTTGTGCATCTTTCCCTCTCAGGTTCATCAACTGTTTCGACTCAGTTGTGTGGCTTTCATCAAATTACATAATCTCTCTCAGTATCAGTTTCCCCGTCCACAAAAAAGGAGGCTCAACCAGATGGTGTCTCTGACTCCTTCCAGCTCTGAATCGCTCTGGCTCACAGTTTACAAGCTCTCTCTCTGGGCCTGTGTCTTTTTTTCTGAATTTCAGTAAATACTCTCAAGTGCTCTTAAATCTCTTCCTTGCTTGCTTTTTCTTTCTTTGTCCCAATGTCTGACTTTTTTTATTCCTCCCTCTTTTAACTGGGTGTAACATATGACTGTAGTCTAATCTGTATTTGTTGTGTTCGTTAAATAAAGCTTTGCTCACGCCTGTAATCCCAGCACTTTGGGAGGCCGAGGCGGGCGGATCACCTGAGGTCAGGAGTTTGAGACCAGCCTAGCCAACACGGTGAAACCCCGTCTCTACTGAAAATACAAAATTAGCCGGGGGTGGTGGCACACGCCTGTAATCCCAGCTACTTGGGAGGCTGAGGCAGGAGAATTGCATGAACCCAGGAGGCGGAGGTTGCAGTGAGCTGAGATCTTGCCATTGCACTCCAGCCTGGGCAAAAAAGAGAGAAACTCTTTCTCAAAATAAATAAATAAATAAACAAAAAAAGTTTTGTACTCCCTCTTCATAATTTATAAAGCAGGTGAGTGAAGTGCCATTTCTCTCTCTATAAAGGAAAACTAAATAAATTAAGGTATTTTCTTGCTTAGGTAGTCCCTGATTTATTTAAATGGGACAGTGAACCAGAAAGTACTATTCCTGATCTAGTCGATATGAAGAAAAATCTTCTGTCCTGAAAATGGTCATTATATATTATGTAAAAGACATTAATGCACCAGAACCAGTGAAAATTATTTGAGTTCCACTTATGCGCGCTGTAGAAATAGTTCTTGGTGACAAATGTCATAAGTTTAAATTATAGGTCTTCAAGGAAAAACGCTACTTAACCTTTGTTAATTAGAAAATCAACACATTGTCATTGGAGAGAGCCCCCTGCCATGCAAGGGCTTCACGCACATTAGTTGGACCTGTGATAATTATCCAAGGGGAGAGGTGGGTTCAATTTGTAAATCATTTTTTCATGTGAAATGCTTTGCAAGTATTGCAATTAAAGATTAATTATGAAAATGCTGTAACTACCCATAATGAATAATACAACCATAAAATGCACAGAAGATTGGGGCAAAATAATCAGCTATTAAATTATACAAAAAGGGTACAAATAATAATCAAGAGGAATTATAAAAAATACACTGTCCTCAAACTCTGAACTTAATAGTTTTCTAAGGAGCTAAGTTGGGTCCCTGAGTACTTTTGCCCAAAGAGACTGGCCACTAATTCACCATAGAAAGGAATCACACTAAAGCCCACACACATAAAGTCTAATTTATTCATTCAAAAAATATTTATTTCGTGCCTACTATGAGCCAGGCCCTGTTTTAGGTGTTTTGTTTGTCTGCTTCATAGTAATGAAAAACACAGAAAAGTCTCTGCCCTTGCACAGCTTATATTGTTGCAGAGGGAAAAAGAAATTTAACAACAAACTCAATAGGAAAATCAAATATACTGTGTGTTAGAAGATGGTAACCACTATGGAGAAAAAAGTCAAGCAAGGTTAGGTGGGATCCAGAGTTGGAGTGGGGTGGGGGAGGCTGCAATTTTAAGTAGGGTGGTTAGGATAGGCCCCACTGAGGAAGTGACAGAAAGGGGATCATGAGCTTGTCCATGGAGAGAGAGCTCCAGGAAAAGAGGTAAGGGGGTGCCATCCTGCAAGTAGGGGAGGCCCGTTGGAAGGGAAGGAGGGGTGAATGAGAGTGGCTGCAGGATGCTCAGAAGAGCAAAGCTATTGCATGATCAGTCCATGAGTGAAAGGCACCAGGAAAGCCATTTCTAAAATGATGATGAGGACATGCTTCTTGCCTGCAGGAATGTGCGTGATCACAAAGAGCCGCACGATGATGCCAGACACAATTTGATGTATGGGACGCAGCAAGCAGGGATGGGGAAAGCATGAATTGTGGTCACAAAGATCTACTTCTGTGTGTTGGCTTCACTGCTCATGGCGTGTGAGCTACCCAGGTCCCATTTGGGGCTCAGTCTCCTTACGTGCGGCACTGGTATAACAATATGCACCTCGTAGGAGTGTGTTAATAAGAGATAATGCACCTCTTTGCACTAGTTCTAGTTACTGGTAGCTGTTATGATTATTGCTATTATTGAGTACAGGCACATTCTATAGAAGCACAGAGTTGGAATAAATTAAATATGGCTGAGATGCTATGTATATAAATCTGATACCAGAGGTATCAGGAGTGCTATGGACTGAACTGTGTTCCCTCTAAATTCATCTGTTGAATCCCTAACCTCCAATGTGATTGCATTTGAAGATGGGGCCTTTAAAGAAGTAATTAACATTAAATGAGGCCGTAAAGGTGAGATCTAATCCAACAGAATTGGTGTTCTTCTAAGAGGAGGAACAGACACTGGGGATGCTGCATGGAGAAAAGATCAAGTGAAGACACGGCAAGAAGACAGCAGTCTGAAAACCAAGAAGAGAAGCCTCAGAAGAAAGCAACCCTACTGACACATTGATCTTGGACTTCCAGCTTTTAGAACTGTGACAATGTTTATTGCTTAAGCCACCATGCTGTGGTGTTTTGTTAGGGTAGCCCAAACAGACTAAGACAATGAGGAAGTGTTATCAAGCTTGGGCTGATCTATACCTCCCTGAGAAAGTGACCTTGGGGTCCCTCTTCTCACTGCACTGTTTCTGTGGAAAGTACAGAGTTACAGCCAGGCATGGTGGCTCACACCTGTAATCCCACCAGTTCGGGAGACCAAGGCAAGTGGATCACCTGAGGTCAGGAGTTTGAGACCAGCCTGGTCAACATGATGAAATTCCATCTCTACTAAAAAGAAAACACAAAAATTAGCCAGACATGGTGGCACATGCTTGTAGTCCCAGCTACTTGGGAGGCTGAGGCAGAATGGCTTGAACCCAGGAGGTGGAGCTTGCAAT
>NW_012103776.1:1509734-1517962 GCF_000951045.1 Mandrillus leucophaeus
GACGCTCATGAGTGCTCATTCATAACTCCATCAATAGGATGGATTTTTTTTCAGTTCATTATTATTGCATGGATTTTCTTGTGTCCTCAGAGTAAAGGACATGCAGAACATGTGAATCCAGACTATTAAACTAGAAGAAAGCTGCAAAATAGAGACCAAAGGGACACTGGGTTTAGTATAAAGCACTCCTGTGTGTCTAAATGGAAAATGTTAGGCAGTGGAGGTGGAGCTAAGTGGTCTGATTCATTGTAGAGGCTATGGTGGCAGGATGAACATGATAAAATATTGGCCATTTCAAAAGCTAATATTAATCAAATACTAAATGTATCAGATACTATTCCAGAACTTTACATGTGTTTACTCTCAGAGTTAGATATTATTATTATCTCCATTTTACAGACGAGTGAGCTGAGAATAAGAGTTAATTTATTTGAGGTCATATAGCCAGTAAGTAGCCAGAGCTCACACCCAGGCTGGCTAGCTTTTAAGCCTGCACTCTTACTATGCTCTGGCTGCCGTTTGAGTTTTGGGCTTACATCATATGAGGCACTTTCTTCTCCTACCTCTGATATGCCTCTAGACATTGCTGTGCTTAGGTATAAAAATTGCTGATAGAGTGATTGATACCTGAGGCAAGACATTCACTACCTGCCGGAACACTGCCCTTTTTTTTTTTCCTTTGAGACACGGTCTTGCTCTTTGGCCCAGGCTGAGTGCAGTGGCGCAATCACTGTTCACTACAGTCTTGACCTCCTGAGCTCGAGCAATCCTCCTATCTCAGCCTCCTGAGTAGCTGGGATTACAGGCACATGTCGCCATTCCTGGTTAATTAAAAAATTTTTCTTTTAGAGACAAGGTCTTGCTATGTTGCTCAGGCTGATCTTGAACTACTGGATGGAAGGGCGCCTCCTGCCTCGGCCTCCAAAAGTGTTAGGATCACAGGCTGAGCCACTGCACCTGGGCAGACCATTGTCTCTAAAGCTATAAGGATGGCTGAAGCTGAAAGGGGAAATGCAATACTCACAGAGCCAGGAATGTCAATGCCAAATTCATCTCTAAGCCAACAAAGAGAAGACACTTTTTTGATGCTGTCATTGAGATCATATTTATTTCTTAGTGCAAAAGCTCAATACTACAGTTTTGAAACCAAGGCAGTTATACGCTTTGGCCACTGCTAAAATGGTGGATGATGGATCCTTTCTCTAAGCTCAGTCTGACAGCACTGATTTCAGAAGCCATTGCTTTACAATGGGACCTACAGTTCCAAGTTGCATCTGAAAGTGAGGATATGAGAGAATAGAGTGCTAAACCACTACTTTCTAGTTTGATCCAAACTTCAAATTATTAACAGCTATTTTAGTAAACTTTGATAAATCCAGATGTCAAATACATCAGCCTAGAACTCTTGTCTAAATACATTTTTGCAAATATCTTTAGGTTATTATTCATATTATGTGTCCTGCTGGTGAGTTTTGTCAACTTTGAAGCAAAATAAGCATCCTCTTTCTGCTGATCTTAACGTATCTCTCCCTCCCCCTCTCCTGTTTCCATCTGTCTCTTAAAGTCCTTATTTAAAACATTCGTATCTAGTCTTTTTTTTTTATCCAGAGTCAAGAATCCCTGGTGTTATTATCCAAGCTGGCACCTTGTTCTCTTCACTCTCAGACTTCACACACAAGACTTTACAGGTGCTAGTCCCAGGTCAAGTCTGGGATGGATCTGGGAGGGATTAGTATAGCTCTGATGACCAAACCTCATGGATGTATGAGCCCTCCAATGCAAAGGGGTGGAGGAAAAAGAAGAGAAGTTTGGGGATTGAGGAAAAGGGAAAAGAGAGGGGAGTTGGCAGAGAGGCTGAGAAAACAGAAGAATGGAGTGTCTTGACGTCAAGATTTCAAGGAGGTGACAATCGTTAAATAAGAATGACAATCAGTGACAAATCAGTGACAACCGTTAAATAAGAGTGAGAGGTCAAGGAAAATCAGACAACAGTAAGAGGCTATTGGATTTGGTTATTTTTGAGACAGACACTTCAAAATATAGTAATAAGATGCTTATTAGTAGAGGAATGGGTAGTGAGAGGCTAGATTTAGTTGGTGTAGATACACCACTGGTTTAAGAATCAATGACAGGGGAAGATGGCTGTCCCCTGTCTAGGTGGGAGTGAGGTACTTTGAAGTTGTGCATGTGTATGGGGAGGTGGGTGAGGGACATGGGGTGGAAACAAGAAAGGGTTGAGAGGGATGAAAATGCCAGAGGTTTGTCCTGAGGCAGGAGTTTTTCTTTGCCCCCTCAACTTTCCAGGAGGAGTTCAGTGCAGGCCCTGAACTTTTGCTTTTCCTTGTAGGAAGACAATAATAAAGAAGGCATTTGGAAATCTCAAGGGAATACACTTGAACTCAGAAGGCGAAATGACAGGACCTTGGAGGACAGCAAACACTAGGAAATAAGGACAAGAAGCAGGGCTGAAGACACAGAACCAATGAGAGCAGAAAACCGGAGGGTTTGCATAACAGACACCTTCATTATGGTGCCGACATGAAGCGGCAGCAAAATTAGCAGAATCATACCTTCCTGATATTGGAGACATGGGACAATGACAAACTATAGGAATAAGAATTAGTTGGAGATATTGAAGTGAAAAATCTACAATTGTCAAAATAAAGATATCCTCGGAGGGGCTGAATGGCAGAACAGACAGAGCTGATGAGCATTTTTGTGGGTTGGGGAGATGGAAATTATATACTGGTACAAGGAACAATAAATCAAGAAGATCATGAACACATATAACTAGCAAAATAGACTTCAATTATCCGAAGCTATCACTGAGAACTACTGATAGAAATTCAGTAAATAAAGTTTAGAATTTTTTTACAGTAAGCTAAAGTAAATTTATTACTAACTTTTAAAAATAATTTTAGTGTAGCCTAAGTATACAGTATTTATAAAGTATGCAATAGTGTACAGTAATGTCCTAGGCCTTCACATTTACTTACTATTCACTCACTCACTCATCCAGAGCAATTTCCAGTCCTGCAAGCTCCATTCATGGTAAGTGCCCTATACAGGTGTACCATTTTTCATTTTACACCATATTTTTTCTGTGTTTAGATACACAAATACTTACCATTGTTTTACAACTGCCTGTAATATTCAGCACACTAACATGCTGTACAGGTTTGTAGCCTAACAGCAATAGGCTATATACCACACACAGAATCTACGTATGCAGTAGGCTATGCATAAGTACATACTCAGAAACTGACAGGTCAAGCAGTGCTTAGGGAAATTAGGTACACACATACTCTATGACTCAGTAGTTCTGGGGACACACACAGGCACACACGCGCGCACACACACACACAAGACATCCTCACACAGGTGGCAGACAATGTACATAAATATATTCCCTGGAGGGTTATTTGTGGTGGCAGAGTTGCAGGAAACCTAGGTATTCATCATTAGGGGATAGAATAAATGATGCGTGATAAATACACATAATGAAGCGCTATGCACATAGCATTCAGAGAACTACACAAATAGATCTTAACAATGTAAGGCAGAGGGAAGACAGTAAGAAACAGAATGAGATCTGTAGTACAATGCCATCTATATAAAGCATGCCACACAAGAGGCAACACTGAATTTCCACAACGATATGTAAGCTTTGAACAGATATATAGAGAGTGGGACTAGAAGGCCATCCATAAAATACATCTCAGTGGGTGCAGGCGATGGCGAGAGGGCAAAGCTGGCAATGGTGAAGAAAAAACATAATAAAGTGAAATTAAAATGAAAGAGGAATATTGTCAGGATGTGACAATGGCACCGTGAAAGGAAGAGAGACCCACGCAATATCCTGCACATCAGGGGGCCTCAAAAACACGAAGGAGGAGCAGAAACAAAACTGTGAGATGAAAACATGAAAGGCAAGCATCTAACGGGAAACAACCCTGTTTATCTGAAGGCAGGATACTAAAAGTGGGCCTCTTTTTCTCACATTCTTAGTGTACTGTGAGAGGAACTATGGGGCTGCGAGGACCTATCCTTTCTTCAATATTTGTGTCATTGATATTAATTTTTTTATTACAGTCTTTTTCTGTGGGACAGTTGCCATTTATTATCATGAAGTTTAGTTCAGTCCTTATTGGAAAGATAAAAAATCTATATGAGAAATTATTTGATATATTTGTTGAAAAATAATTTTCCATATTGATTGCAAAAGTGGTACCTTTACATTAAAATGTCTTCTCTGCATCAGACCATTCCAATTGCCATGAGAATGTTGGAAGAAAGACCGGAGTCCCTGAAGCATTTGCTTTTGTGACACATGGGAAGATGAACCTTTACTTTCTCAGGTTCAGAATGTACATCATAAAGTTTCTACCCATATAACATAGTTAATAGATTATCTTTTAGTTAGTTGGGAGCTCAAAAGACATTAAAAGTACACTGTTGATTTGATTATTTGGGAGCACATTTTAAAAAAAGCAAAAATTGTCCAGGCGCTGTGGCTCATGCCTGTAATCCTAGCATTTTGGGAAGCCGAGGCCAGTGGATCACGAGATCGAGAGATCAAGACCATCCTGGTCAACATGGTACAACCCTGTCTCTATTAAAAATACAAAAATTAGCTGGGTGTGGTGGCATGTGCCTGTAGTCCCAGCTACTTGGGAGGCTGAGGCAGGAAAATTGCTTGAACCCGGGAGGTGGAGATTGCAGTGAGCTGAGATTGCACCACTGCACTTCAGCCTGGCAACAGAGCAAGACTCCGTCTCAAAAAAAAAAAAAAAAAAAAAAGGCGCAAACATGTTACCTATCATCACTCACTTCCTATGGTAACGCTCTGACTAAAGGGTAGCTGGAATTGCAAAAGTCAGTTAGTTTTGATTCCTAAAGGGCAAAGGGCAGAAAATGTCCATGGCAACTATAAGGGGGAAGGGGCCATCCTTTGCCCTTAGTGGGGGTAGTAGGTGGAGATGGTTCTATTGAGAGGATAGCAGCTGACTCGAGTGTGGTGGCCCGGCAGGTTCAGAAAAGAATAGAGGGCTGGTAACCCTTGCAGTGAACAGCTGTGAAGGAGAAGGCATTTCTTGGAGGAGCCTCTATATTTTATTTGTACTTTTTGCTTTGCATATAGTTGATTGATTTCTATTTAGTAATTTTTTTTTACTAGATTTTGCCCAGCAAATTAATTTACTCTTTAACGTATGACAATGGTTTCTAATCATGACATCACTGCCTATTTCTATCCCAGAGAGAACCAAGAACTAGTTACAAGGGTTGAGGCAGAAACTCTGCATTAGGATTCCAGCCAGCATCACAGCTACTGCCAAACAGGCAAGACCTCAATTTGATATCAGGAAGACTGAAAACTATGCTCAGGCTCTAAACTGATCTGAAATGCTGTCTTTCATAATATGCTGACTTTCTCTATGACTTTTTCTTTTTCTTTTTTCTTTCTTTTTTTGCTGCTGTTGCTTCTGTCATGCTTGATTTCGGTCTGTGGTTCCTAGTAAAAATATATTTCCCAAGATGGCAAATATCATCAAATTTTGAGAAAAGAATTCTGGAGAAGGTTTATAAGGAAAAATACCTTCTTGCTTTGGAAAGGAGATGATCTAATTTTGAATATGGATATTAACCCAGAAAAATAACAATCACTTATTTATTCATCCAAATGTTCGCTCAGCAAATATTTATTGGGTAACCATTGCCCAGTGGTTATTGGACCCTATCCTTGGTCTATGCTGTATGTAGTTTACCTTCTAGGGTGAGGACACATAAGTAAATATTTTCATTTATTTCTGAATAATAATAATTTTCTGGGGGTTCAACACCCTCTAGAAGTTTCCCATTGATTACTTGGTATATACCCTATGTAAATGAAGAAGATGAAGTCAAGTGACAAAGTCATTTACTCAGTATGCACCCTACGTAAATGGCGAGGACGTTACTGGGTGTGTGGTGTAGGTAAATGGAGAGGATGAAGTGAAGCTACACAGCCATTCACCTTCCTGTCATTGCTGAAGAGTTTCCATTTGACTTAGTTCCAGGAAGTCAGCATGAATCAGCCTATGTTCTCTGCCTCCAGACCCTATTCTCCTGCCTCAGATGCATCTGAGGAACAGTCTGGAGGTAGAGTCACATGGCTTACTATTGGATAGGAAGCGATGAGGGAAAGAGAAGAAAGAAGGGGACGAAGGAAATCAGGGGTAACTCCAAATTTGGAGTGGATGGGTGGATTGGATGGTGATGCCATCTACTGAGATGGGGAGGGCAGTTGGAGGAACAAATTTCCAGGAGGCATCAAGAGTTCTCTCCCATCATGTTTATTCTAAGACGCTCATTTAATATCCAAGTTGAAACACAAAGTAGAAAGTGGGATAAGTGGATCTGGAGTTCCTGAGAGAAGTGAGGCCTGGAGATTTAAATTTGAGAGACATTGGCACAAATTAGTATCAGAAGCCATTGGATGGTGGGCTGAATGAGATCGTCCAGGACAATATTCGGATGAGAAGACAGGAAGGCTCTGTGACACTGCAACGCTTAGTGGTCAAGTGGAGGAAGAAGAGAATGCAGGAGAGACTAAGTGATGGCCAGTGTGTTAGGAAAAATAAGCAGGACAGCACATGACTGTGGAATCCGTGGGAACAAAGTATTTCAGAAGGAGAGCAGGAGAGATGCTGCTGAGAGAGCCTGGAAAGCCCAGAAGAATGTGTCCGAGACTTAGAGATCCATGCTGACTTTGATGACTTTGTAAAAGTTTTATCAAAAGAATGAAGAAGAAGAAGAAGGAGAAGGGGAAGGGGAAGAGGAAGAGGAAGAGGAAGAGGAGGAAGAGGAAGAGGAGGAAGAGGAAGAGGAAGAGGAAGAGGAAGAGGAAGAAGAAGAAGAAGAAGAAGAAGAAGAAGAAGAAGAAGAAGAAGAAGAAGAAGAAGAAGAAGAAGAAGAAGAAGATTATTTCCATGTCATAGAGACTCTCAAGGAAGAAGTCTCATTCCCTGAGAAGAGTGCTTTGGCATAAAAGTCTCATTAAGTCAAGCCCTTTGTATCTGACAATGACTCTCTGCCAGCCTAGATCTTTGCCATGGTGACTTTGTAATCTGCAGAATACCAGCCAGGGCTGCCTGATGCCCAGATTCACCACTGCCTGTCAACCGTAGTCTCTCCCACAGACTCCATAAGTGGGAGAGTGCTCCACAAGGGGCCGGTATTGCATGTGGGGCGTGCGAATCTTCCTTGGGATGGATTCTCCTGCACATTGTGGGAAGCTTTGGGAGTACCCAATGTCACCGCACTTTTCTACATGCCCCCTGGGCCACAGTATCATCTCAGCCAGGGGACGCTGGTATAGGCTCACCAAGAGGGCCTGAATTTTGGCTTCAGCTTGACTAAACTTTACATAGGACCCACCAACCCATCTAATTCCACCCGGACCAGACCCCTGACATTGCATTTTAAGAGTACTTACTTACTTTTGTTAACTCTTTCTCTGCCTTTTGAGATGTACATTTTTAAAAAAGCTGTCAGTCAGTTTTACAACCAGGAATGGCTTTTTCAAACACTTGGAAGATAGCACTCCATCTCCCAGAAGCCACGGAAGGGTGGGAGCCTAACTTCACAGGATGCCTGGCTCCAAGCTGTAAAATTACCTCTCATCATGAAGATCTGAGCAAGTTTACTTTTCCTTTGGGTAGAGCCAATTAGCAAATACAGACACCCTATGATCCCTCCCATCCCAGCTCTTAAAAACGTTCCCATTGTATTTCAGTGAAATTAAAAAAAAAAAACACAAAAAATCAAAATAAAGAAACAAAATTCTCCTGCCCTTAGCTGAAGTGGAGGTGAGCTCAGCTGCATTCTGGCTTCTCTATCCTGTCACAACAGCCCTGAATGAAGATCTTCCTTGCCTGTTCAACTTTGTCCAGTGCAATTTTTGCTTTGACAAGAGGAATGATTAAAGTGCTGAGTCTCTGGAGTCAGACTGTCTGGGACCAAATCCCGTCTCTGTCTCTTCCTAAGTGCATGAACTTGGGTGAGTCAACTAATCTTTAATGTGAGAATAAAACAAGAATTAGCAATGTTTTCTATGTTATAGACTTGTGTGGATTCATTGAGGGGAAGCATGGGAAGCACTTGGCCTTGGGGTTCACCGGGATGTCTCAGTCAGCATTCACATGGTTGCTCTTGAGGCAGGTTTGCAGGAAACAGGGGCAGGCATACAT
>NW_012103776.1:1523152-1525572 GCF_000951045.1 Mandrillus leucophaeus
GCTAATGACACCACCTTTGCAAAGATCACACAGCAAGAAAAGTCTAGCATGGCTGACTCCATCCTGCTTCTAGCCTCACAGCCTGGCTATCCTTGCTCCTTCCTGGGCATAGGTCAGGCTAAACTAACCATGGGAGGTATTTGGTTTAGAGTTTAGCTTTAAAGCAAGGATGATAATTGTCCCTCCCTAAAACTGGTTCCCTCCCGGCTGCAAGATTGAAACAGCCTTTGTAAAACCAAAGAAAGACCATGAGATTAGAATTATGGGAGAGGCCTGAACGCTGTTAAAATGTAGGTGTAGTTTCTAGAATCCCTTAATGCTCAGGAGTCATGTGGCCAGAGGTCACAAGATGTGTGGCTTCCTCAGGTGCTTTTATAGATAACATCACTATGGTAGAACTTAAGATGGGTCTTTTGAGATTTTTGTTTTTCAGATTTTTGCATTCTGGAAGCCACCTGACTCCATCCAGACTTGGGATTCAGAACTTAACCAGTTCTGTGGCTGTCACCCAGAGGCAGGCTTAGCATGTGAGGACAATTTTCCACACGCCTATGATTTCATCCCCAATCAATCAGCAACACCCATTCCCTAGACCCCTGCGCACCAAATTGTCCTTAAAACCCCTAGCCTCTGAGTCCTCAGAGAGGCTGAGTTGAGTAATAACTCCAGTCCTTCTGCTTGGCTGGCCTTGTGTTCATTAAACGCTTTATTTACTGCAATAACATTGTCTCAGTAAATTGGGTTTATCCATGCAGCGGGCAAGAAAAACCCTTTGGGCGATTACATTAACACAGGTAAGTGGGTGGAAGGTGGCCTTCTATAGAGCTCTGTGTGCAAAGTCAAGAACTATTTTCAGTCTGTTTCAGCTTTAAGTTGTATCAAAGCCCTTCCTTCCAGAACCTAGATGCAGCTCTTGGGTCACTCTGTCACACATCTCAGTTGTTGCGGGGATGCCGGTGTGATGTTTTCAGATGAACTCTTGCTTCCTTGGCTGACTGTGAAAAAATCCCTGGGCCTTAGTTTGCTGCCCTGTGGCCTCTGCAGGTAAGCAGAGGACTAGCGGAATAATTTTGAATATTGAGGGACATCTCTGCATGTGAGCTTTCCTGTAGTGTTGGTGAATGGAAGTGATCACATTTCAGGTCAATATTTCAAGAAAGAAGTAATGAGCCCATTGAAAGAGGCTTCTCTAAGAGAAGGGTAAATATTACATGGAGGAAGAAGAAAGTAAAGGGAGTAAAAGGTAAAGGATAGTAAAGGAAAAAAACTCACATTTAATGAGTATGGACCTGCTGGGCATGGTGGCTCACTTTGAGAGGCTGAGGCAGGCAGATCACTTGAGGTCAGGGTTTCAAGACCAGCCTGGCCAATATGGTAAAACCCTTTCTGTACTAAAAATACCAAAATTAGCCAGTCATGGTGGCACACGCCTGTAATCCCAGCTACTCAGGAGGCTGAGAGAGGAGAATCACTTGAACCTGGGAGGCAGAGGTTGCAGTGAGCTGAGATCACGCCACTGTATTCCAGCCTGGGCGAAAGAACAAGACCCTGTCTCAAATACTAATACTACTGCTATTACTAATAATAAAGACAATCATTATGGACCCTAGGTGAGGCACTCTCCTGAGTGCTTAGCATGGAATATCTCATTTAATACTGTGGTGTGGGAGCTGTATTCCTATTTAATGCCAAAATATTAAGCAATTTGTCAGTGTTTTCTCAGTTGGCAAGAGGCAGAGGTGGTAGTCAAAGACCATATTGTTAACCATACACCATTGTGGGAAGGCTGACCACTTGGCAATCGTGGTATGGTTCCATCATTACCAAGTACATAATCAAAAATGTCTAATATTAGAAGAGGCCAGGCATGGTGGCTCATGCCTGTAAATCCCAGCCCTTTGGGAGGCTGAGGTAGAAGGATCACTTGAGCCTAGGAGTTTGAGATCAGCCTGGGCAACATAGGGAGACCTCATGCCAGGCATGATGGCATGAGCCTACAGTCCCAGCTACTTGGGGACTGAGGTGGGAAGATCCCTTGAGCCTGGGAGGTTGAGGCTGCAGTAAGCCACGATCATGCCACTGTACTCTAGCCTGGGCAGCACAGCAAGACTCTATGTAAAACAAACAAACAAACAAACAAACATAAAAGTAGAAGATACTCAAAGAGAGAAGATGGTAATACTTGGTCAAGAAAATGCTTTTATATTAGAGGTGAACTGAGACTAACACCCAAGTGCCTAATTTTTTTTTTTTTTCTTTTCTGAGACGGAGTCTTGCTCTGTTGCCCAGGCTGGAGTGCAGTGGCACAATCTCGGCTCACTGCAAGCTCTGCCTCCCGGGTTCAAGCAATTCTCCTGCCTCAGCCTCCTGAGTAGCTGTGATTACAGGCATGTGCCACCACGCCCAGCTAATTTTTGTAT
>NW_012103776.1:1527954-1531141 GCF_000951045.1 Mandrillus leucophaeus
TTTTTTGAGATGTGGTCTCACTCTGTCACTCAGGCTGGAGTGCAGTGGCGTGATCTTGGTTCACTGTGACCTCCGCCTTCCGGGTTCAAGCAATTCTCCCACCTCAGCTTCCCAAGTAGCTGGGATTACAGGTGGCCACCAGCACACCTGAGTAATTTTTGTATTTTTAGTAAAGAAGGAGTTTCACCATGTTGGTCAGACTGGTCTCAAACTCCTGACCTCAGGTGATCTGCCTGACTTAGCATTCTAAAGTGCTGAAATTACAGGCGTGAGCCACCGTGCCCAGCCTGAGTTGTACATTGTTTGTTACCAATTTTTTTAGACATGAGAAATAACCATTTTATTCATACATAGATTTGGGTGCATTTCATTATTAGAATTCCATTTTTCTCTTTTACACCAAATGCTGATTTTCTCTTTGCTCTCTCAACGATATTGCATTTCAGATGGCACTGGAATGATCCATTGTGACTTTGGAATACAGAGCGTATGAGGAGCAGCTGACCAAACACGCTGTATTTTAGAGTTTGGGGAGGTTGGACTTAGAGAATGGTTATAACATTTCAGTCTGTGGTTGCTTACACATCCATTTAATAAACCTCAACTCTTCCATAAACTCAGGTTGCCACCCAGGAGAAAAAAGTCTCCCGATAGACAAACCATCAGAGGAAGAGGAGGCTGTGGGCTCCCCCGCTCTCAGGTAGTCTCTGAGACCTCCTGAAGACCGCATGCCTTCCACTGAGTCTCAGTCAGGCTTTCTGCCCAGTGCAAAAGAGCTTGAAGCACTGAGGGTGATTTTTCAACTCCTTTTTGGACGGCACAAAAGAGATGGTTCCCTTTAACCTCTAGAGAGATTTCAGAAGAGGCCAGAGGCAAGTAAATGGAGCAGGGACATTTGTCATGAGTTAAGACGACCCAGCCTCTGTCAGGGAGCCACTTAGGAGCTTGACTTCTTCCTGAAGCTGTCTGGAGTGGCCTCTAGACCTTCTAACTCTGATCTACTCCCTTAATGACTGCCAAGAGCAGTTCCATGCTCTGGCTAGTGTCTAGCTTGCTGCATGCTAACCCTATCCTAGCTCCCTGACCTGAACAGCCTGCTCGGCTCCCCGCAGTGGCGTTTGCTTGCCAGCTCCTGGTCATGCTCTGGGCTGGCAGCCAGGCTCCCAGGCTGGGGGCCTAGCAGATACCTTGCCTCCTCCCAGTCCTGCCACTGCTATCAGCTGTCAGGACTCCAAACTCCTTGTATGTCTCTGCCAAAGAGGGCTTTGCTCAATCCAGCCTGGCATTGTTCGTGCTTAGACAATGACCATGAGCTTGTTTGCTTTCTCCACCTCCTAAGAAAAATCTGGCCCATGGACAGCTCAGGTCCAAACACCTGGGTTGGCTGAGCCTTCAGATCACCGTGTGGCTTAAGTGCTTCTGCTGGGCCATCCAGGGAGCTCATCATATGCTGGTCACTCATTTTGGATCAAAAAATGAGAAAAATTTCCTGCACTTTTCATACAAATACCAGCAAGTGCTTTTTTTCTTTCTGTGTCTCTTAGTTTTTAAATGTATTTGTTACTTTTTGATTAAACCAGAATAATCTCTAGATTCTTACAACTTCCAAAAGACCTGTGTTAACCCTTTTGGGATGACAGAGTCTCTAATTATATTTTAGATGTACAGTGAGGTGAACTGTGTCTTCTCTGTGTTTTTTTTCAGTTACTTTGCAAAAGGACATGTGAGCCTAGCCTCGCTAATGACACCACCTTTGCAAAGATCACACAGCAAGAAAAGTCTAGCATGGCTGACTCCATCCTGCTTCTAGCCTCACAGCCTGGCTATCCTTGCTCCTTCCTGGGCATAGGTCAGGCTAAACTAACCATGGGAGGTATTTGGTTTAGAGTTTAGCTTTAAAGCAAGGATGATAATTGTCCCTCCCTAAAACTGGTTCCCTCCCGGCTGCAAGATTGAAACAGCCTTTGTAAAACCAAAGAAAGACCATGAGATTAGAATTATGGGAGAGGCCTGAACGCTGTTAAAATGTAGGTGTAGTTTCTAGAATCCCTTAATGCTCAGGAGTCATGTGGCCAGAGGTCACAAGATGTGTGGCTTCCTCAGGTGCTTTTATAGATAACATCACTATGGTAGAACTTAAGATGGGTCTTTTGAGATTTTTGTTTTTCAGATTTTTGCATTCTGGAAGCCACCTGACTCCATCCAGACTTGGGATTCAGAACTTAACCAGTTCTGTGGCTGTCACCCAGAGGCAGGCTTAGCATGTGAGGACAATTTTCCACACGCCTATGATTTCATCCCCAATCAATCAGCAACACCCATTCCCTAGACCCCTGCGCACCAAATTGTCCTTAAAACCCCTAGCCTCTGAGTCCTCAGAGAGGCTGAGTTGAGTAATAACTCCAGTCCTTCTGCTTGGCTGGCCTTGTGTTCATTAAACGCTTTATTTACTGCAATAACATTGTCTCAGTAAATTGGGTTTATCCATGCAGCGGGCAAGAAAAACCCTTTGGGCGATTACATTAACACAGGTAAGTGGGTGGAAGGTGGCCTTCTATAGAGCTCTGTGTGCAAAGTCAAGAACTATTTTCAGTCTGTTTCAGCTTTAAGTTGTATCAAAGCCCTTCCTTCCAGAACCTAGATGCAGCTCTTGGGTCACTCTGTCACACATCTCAGTTGTTGCGGGGATGCCGGTGTGATGTTTTCAGATGAACTCTTGCTTCCTTGGCTGACTGTGAAAAAATCCCTGGGCCTTAGTTTGCTGCCCTGTGGCCTCTGCAGGTAAGCAGAGGACTAGCGGAATAATTTTGAATATTGAGGGACATCTCTGCATGTGAGCTTTCCTGTAGTGTTGGTGAATGGAAGTGATCACATTTCAGGTCAATATTTCAAGAAAGAAGTAATGAGCCCATTGAAAGAGGCTTCTCTAAGAGAAGGGTAAATATTACATGGAGGAAGAAGAAAGTAAAGGGAGTAAAAGGTAAAGGATAGTAAAGGAAAAAAACTCACATTTAATGAGTATGGACCTGCTGGGCATGGTGGCTCACTTTGAGAGGCTGAGGCAGGCAGATCACTTGAGGTCAGGGTTTCAAGACCAGCCTGGCCAATATGGTAAAACCCTTTCTGTACTAAAAATACCAAAATTAGCCAGTCATGGTGGCACACGCCTGTAATCCCAGCTACTCAG
>NW_012103776.1:1532316-1534296 GCF_000951045.1 Mandrillus leucophaeus
GTATCTGAGAGATGTGCCTTATGCTCCCCTTTAAGGTGACAGGAATTAGAAACTGAGACTGGAGACTTACTGTTTTCTAGTCAAAAGAAATGCTGACTCATCACATCAACCCACTATTCTGAAATTTCTGTTTCTGCGGTCACCAGTGGTTTCACGACTACTAAATTTAAAAAAACACAGGGTGGGCGTGGTGGTTCAAACCTGTAATCCCAGCACTTTGGGAGGCTGAGGTGGGTGGATCACCTGAGGCCAGGAGTTTGAGACCAGCCTGGCCAACATGGTGAAACCCCTTCTCTACTAAAAACACAAAAATTAGCTGGGCGTAGTGCTGGGCACCTGTAGTCCCAGCTGCTCAGGAGGCTGAAGCAGGAGAATCACCTGAACCTAGAAGGTGGAGGTTGCAGTGAGTCGTGAGTTGAGATCATGCCGTTGCACTCCAGCCTGGCCCACAGGGTGAGACTGTGTCTCAACACACACACACACACACACACACACACACACACACACACACACACTCTTCTAGCCTTATTTTACTCATGGTGCTTGATATCATTTGTCATTACCTTTTTAATAAAATCCTCCTCCTCCTGTGACATTACTGTCTCCTAATTTTCCTTGCTTCATTCTTTCTATTCCTCTTCATTCTTCCTAAGGTACTCTTTTTCTGTCTTTCCCTTAAATTTCATGGTTCTGTAGAGTTCTGACCTCAGGCCCTTGCTCTTTTCTTAAGTTACTCTTGGGTCACCTTTAAGTGAATTGATGTTCCTTCCAAGACCATAATAAATACTCTTCCATCTCTTCATTTTACAGCCTTACTAGGTTTTCAAAATTCTTCCACACAGCCACAGTTAGCCGACAGAAAGGAACAAAACTAAAGTTGGACTTCTATATCCAGGGGCAGGGTCAAAAAAACGAGAAATTGAGTCAAGTAGGGTCACCTTTTACGATGAAAACCACATAGAATCTATCCAGTATGTTCAGAATTAACAGTATTTAGGAAGAAACTTGTCCTAGGTAATCCAGGCAACACATGTTGATGAAGTGAAATTTCTTCACTGTGCTCAGCAGGGATCAATGGACCTGATATTTAGCTAATTAAAAAATAATGTGTAATTTTGTGATCTATAACTTGAGGGAAGGATTTGGAAAGGGCTGGTTTGCAGTTGTAATTAGGAAATACTTTATTTCTAAATCTATGACTCTTTCATAGCCCCAGCTGACGTGGTTGTTAAAAGTCAGTCTCACTTTCAAAGCTCATTGACTCACACCTTTGTTTTGTAGTTTCCCGACATCATACAAAATGAATGGAGATCTAATTTTACCTTTCCTTTAATGACATTCTACCGCTCTTCAAACATCCCAACACAGTCATGAAAGACACTGTGGGGACTCTGCTCCTTGTTAAAATTAACTGGCTCTCAGTGAGGCTCCACTGTAGGGTGGAGCCGAAGTGGCAGGTGTTATGAATATGACCAGCAACCAGCTCACATTCTTGTCTTGCTCTGTCTGAGACTTTTGCAGTTGACTGTACTGATCAATTAGCTCCCAGAAACCCAGAGAGGGGTCTAAGATGAGGCATCCACGAAGTCCTTCAAACTCACTTCTTTTTTTCATTCAACAGAGGAAAAGTTGCTAATTTCCTAACATATGAATATTCTCAAAAACAAAATTTAAAATTCAACTAGCCATAGGAAACAGGTATGAATTTGAAGGAATTTTAGGTTCATCTGAGAAATGTCAATAGCAAAAAGACAGGTGAAAAAGATTAGACTGGGTGGCTGGATCCACTTCTTGCATAGGTAGTTCAACTTTTTGCTCTGTTTAAATTTCGTCTTTGTACTGCTCTTTTTTCCCATGTCAGGAAAAGTCTAAATCTTTCTCTGCCTAGAACCTTGAGAATAGGCAAGAAAGGAATGGCTTTATATTTATCACTTCAAAAAAAATCTGAGCTTTGAGAGCCTATTCCCTCCCTCCCTCCCT
>NW_012103776.1:1534368-1546423 GCF_000951045.1 Mandrillus leucophaeus
CCTTCCTTCCTTCCTTCCTTCCTTCCTTCCTTCCTTCCTTCCTTCCTTCCACACAGTTACAAGTGCCCCAAATGATCAAATAACTTTATACACTTCTAAAACCATAAACCTAAAATTGCAGATATTAGAGAGACCTGAGAGATGTCTCAGCCTGCACTCTGATTTTATAGCTGAGGACAGTGAGCTCCCAAGAGTGGAAGTGGAACAAGATCTAGGTCTCCTGAACCTTCTTCCTTATTCCACTCTGTCTTGAAGCAGATTACAAGAGGCCAGCACACTTACTTTTGGAAGCATCTCTATACCAAACCTTGCAAAAGCTGATTTTTTTTTTTTTTTTTTTTTTTTTGCATTGTGTAGACTCTTAAAAATCAACACAAGGAAGCCATGATTACCTTTCCATTACTTACCAACAAATAACTGGCTGTAGAGTTCCAGGCGGGTGTGGCCTTCTGTTGGGGCCTTGCGGATCTGCTGGGGCAGCCGGTCCACCTGTAGGCTGGCCTGCTTGACGTTCCTCTCTGCAGTGACCCGGTGCCACTGGTCATCGTTGAGAGGGGTTGGTGACCTCACTATAATCTCTACCGGCCCATTTCCCACATCAAATGAAAAGGACACTTCTGTGGCAGCTGGAGGAGCAGAAAGCATGAAAGACATGAGTATTTTTCTCCCAGATACCAAATAACAGTAAATTCTAGACGACAAACAAAGCAGGGAGAGGAAAAATCATCTAAACCTGTCACGTCCTACAAAGGTCAATGGCAAAATCAATGGAAGAAGGATAAAACGTCAATCATTAACCACGAATAACCGAGGGTGTTTTGGGGGTCTATGTGCCAGGTATACATTTATTTCCTCATTTAATCTCAGAAGCCTTCCAAGATGTGACCATCATTGACCCTCTCCAGATAAGGAGACTGAAGTCTGGAGAAGTTAGCGCATGTTGAGTGTCTTAGATTCAGTAAGTTAGTGGAATCAGGAATTGAACCAAGGTGAATTAGGAACTGAACCAAGGTTTGTCAGATTTCAGAGCTTGGTATCTTCTAACTCCACATACGATTTATCTTTTCAGTAAGTAGCTCCTTGGTAAGTGACTCATAGTCACCTGGAGATCTCTTGAAACACCTGTGTCCAGAGATTTTGACTCAGTTGGTCCAGAGTTGGCACTGGTATTTTAAAAAAACTCCCCAAGAAATGTTAACACCTAGCTAGAGTTGAGAGCTAATGCCTTGGGGGAATTTATGAAACTTGATTTCATTGATCTTTATACTCTATTGAAAGTTGGGGACCTTTGAATTATTGGTGTAATGAGGGTGACCTACATTTTATGACCACCTGTGGCTACCCAAATGGTAGCACAATATTTCTGGAGAATAATCCCTGTCATATATCATCTGTTGCAAACCTTGGTTATTCCCCATCTGGGATGTAGGCTCCTTCTCGTAACCTACCCTCTAGCACTGACCACAAATTATTCTTTTTTTAAGAGATCACCTCCAAATCAACCTTCCTCTGCAATAAGTCACCTGTCAACAACTGGCAAATGGATTGGGTGGTTGCTTTATTAACTTTAGCTGTAAGTAGCTTTCTTATTTCACATTTTATGTTTTATGTTAAGTTCCTCAGTGACCACCTAGTGCTTTATAAACAAGCTTTTAAAATGTATATTTTTTCTTGTGATTGACAGGAGAGGCAGCTTCAGGCTGAAGCAGCACACACTTTTTCAGCTCCCTTAGGCTGGGTGAATTCTTTTCAACATTAAAGATGTGGCACACCAGTGAATTTCCTAACTTTGCTTATAAAGATATTTAGCCCCTCTATCCATCAATAAGCCTTCCACCTAATCTCTAAGCAGTTTAATTAAATATCTGTCATTTTTTTCTCCTGGGCTAATGGAAAATTCAGCTTCTTTTGGCTGGTACCATTTTGAGACGGTGTCACAAGCAATCAAACTTCTAATTTAAAAACCACAGTGGGCCAGATTCTCTCAGGACCTAGACTGTTCCTTGCCTCTGTGTTGGGCCCCATGGAAAGCTGCATTAACTTTATTGAGCTACAGGGATATTAGACACAGAGCTCAATTTAATCAACCTAATTGTACCAAGGAATTTTGAACCTTCATGTCGTTAGCGAGAGAACTTTCATTTTAACACCTGTGGTGATTCGACACACAGTTCAGAAAAATATCTCATCTAAATTAGAAGCCCCTGCCTCCAGGGGTCATTGGGACTGGATTTAACTTGCAGGCCAGTGACCTCCATCAAGGTTTCCATGAAAGTAGGATCAGAATGCAGGAAGACAATAATGTGACCCACAGGCTGCGTGATCTTTCTCGGTAGTTCTGATACAGCAGATGAGGAAAAAGTTGCCTTGGTTTCAGATTAAATCTGTTCTGTTCTCATAACGCTGTATTTTAGCAGGAGCATTTTTTAAATGTAAGTTGTCAGAACAGCAAGAGAACGAGGGTTCCTGGGCTAAGTAGGAAAGATTGTTTCATTTTAAAGGCATCAGCTACCATCAAGGAAATAGAATTTAGGGATAAATGGAGTTTAACCCTAAGGTTTGACTCGTAGGGATAAATGCTGCTCTAATTTCCTCTGCTATTCTCCTACTGCTATGATGAATTCGTGTCCAGGTCTTCAAACTCTCACTATTTGGAGAAACTCTGAGTGCCAGAAGTCGCTAGAAAATATCCATACTTTTTGCTTGTCCCAATAGATCCCCTATTTCTTCACCGTCATCTTAACATCAATACTTTATTCTGGAGAAGGGAAGAAAGTTGCCAGGACAATGCTGTAGCTCAGAGCCTCTCACCCTAACGGGATGCAGTAAGAGGGACTCAAGGCCAAAGGCCCCTAAGAGCAACTTTCTTCCCAAAGAGCCTCCATTCAGGCTCTGCTGGAGAAATATGTATGAAGTCAGCACATTCCACATCCCTTCTGTTGCTTCCTCAGGAAGGGTCTGTAAGACCCACTGTGAGAGCCAAGGAAAGGGCTCCGTTTTCTCAGTCACTCAACGTCAGCTTCCCTGACATTGCCGCGGGAAGCCTTTGAGAAACCCCATCCCCCAGTCAGACAGCCAGTGGGTTTTAAAAGCTTCTGAGTTCAGTTTGTGGCTGATTGCTCTTGGTCTTCTGGGTGAGAGCAACTGACATTTTAAAAGAGATAATTATAGAGAGAGTCAGCGAGCAAATAAAAGGGAGACAGGATAAAAGACACTTGAGCCAATGACACTGTCCTCACTTAATGTGTGTCTCCAGTTGGAGACCGAAGTGTTGCCCTGTTTCTGCCTGTGGAAAAGGAATTTCTTATATACTGAACAAATTCTCATTTCCAGAAATAAGTATTTGAGAATTGGATGCATATAGCCTGGCTCATTGGAGAGAACACGGTGCCAAACATGAATGAGTATACTCTTCATGATACTCGGTGCCTTGCCATGAGTATCAAGAACTGGGAAAGGTCTGAGACTTCACCCCACTTGCAGGCTAACAAGTTAGCCATGGTTTGATGATGCTGGCAGAACCATAGTTTAACATGGCCATAGTTTGATGATGCTGGCAGAACCATAGTTTAACATGGCCATAGTTTGATGATGCTGGCAGAAGATATGAAAATCCTGGGTCAGAGACAAAGGACTTCTTTACTTACAACACAGCAGGCAGCCTGAGCTTCCTGTTCACATTGCTTCCCCTTGAGGGGGAGTGCAGGGCATCCCAGGTGGATGCTGCACATGCAATAAGTTTGCTTCACAGTTGAGGGACCCTGGACTTAGGACACCCCAATCTTTTATAGTAGCTACTAGCAAACTTGCTCGATTTCTGCCCCGGAGAGTGACATTATATTTATTACTCTGGCCATGAAATAAACCTACCCTCTGTCCCAGAGGAAGACACTATCTGTATCTTCCAAGGCTGTTAGCTATACACACATCCTTAAAGAAGGTATAAACAAACAAAGCTGTCAATGCTTCTTGCTCAGAAGGCAGGCAAAATTGGAAGAGACCCACGGAGATTTTTCTCCCAATAATTAGTCACTCTCCCTTTTTTCTTTGTGAGCTAACCTGATTTTGCCCTGGAATCTCTGTGTTTCCAGAGTCTTGTGCTTTGCATAAGGACAGCCCTACCCCAGGCCCACAGGGTGGATCTGGAGTTAACGGAGGCAAATATGGCAATTCCAGGCTCCTTACCAGCTACCCACTTCAGATGAGACACATAATTCCCTTCTAGCCAATGAGACATGGGTGGAGTCTTTCAGTGAGATATAAGGAAAAGACAGTCCCTTTTCTGCCCCTTTATATTGGGTGGGAAGCTGTGGTTCTTAATGTTACTGGAGCTGTCTCACAAATATCAGAGATACAGAGGACAGAGAGGACAGAGGATGAACCTGGGTCATGGATGAACCTGGGTCATGGCTGACATTGTTCAACTTTAAAAATTTTTTTATTTTTATTTTTTGAGACAGGGTCTTGCTCCATCACCCAGGCTGAAGTGCAGCAGTGTAATCACAGCTGACTGCAGCCTTGACCTCCTGGGCTCAGATGATTCTCCCACCTCAGCCTCCCAAGTAGCTGAGATTACAGGTGCATACCACCATGCCTAGCTAATTTTTGTATGTTTTGTAGAGATGGAGTTTTGCCATGTTGCCCAGGCTCATCTCGAAATCGTGGGCTCAAGCTATCCGCCCACCTCAGACTCCCAATGTGCTGGGATTACAGGCATGAGCCACCACACCTGGTCTGTTCAACTTTTAAATTAATCCCCGAGCCACCTACCTTAGGATTTCTTGCTTGAGATATGCTCTTAGGTTATTGCTCAAGGCATTTTTATTGTAGCTGAAAGCATCTTAACTGATAGAGAGCCTTAGCTGTTTGGTCTTTTCGCTTTTCACTCTTCAGGCCTCGGTTTGAGGTCCAAAGGGAGGATTATATGCATAGTTTCCCAAAAGTTCCTGTGTCCAAAATGTGTCTGAAACTACGGAGAACCTCTAAGATTCTTTCAAATTGCAACATTCTATAATTTTTCAAGAGATTGTAAGAGAAACAAAATGAAATACAGCTGGTCTTAATCGTAATTTTAGATACTGAATCATTACAGGGAGAAAAGAGAAATACTAAAAGAGAAATACACAAGGTGGCATATTGCCATCAGAAAATAATATAGGTGGAAGAAGTTACTATTGAATAAAGCAAGCTCATGACTTCATCTGAAAGGCTTAAAGTAATGATTGGGACAAAACCACGGAGAGCTCTTGGCATGTTCACGCTTCCCCTTCCAAGTTTAATTCCAGCAGGTGGCAGTATTTGCTCCCATTCTAACTCAACAAATCACTCCAGGCTTAATATATTGAGTGATAACTTTAACAACTGACCAATACCAGGTTTTTTGTTTTTGTTTTTTTTTTTTTTGGCTTTAAGTTTTCTGAGCAGGTGAGGGAGCATTTAGATATTAGACCACAGTTTCAGTTGAAGTAGCAGGAAACATTTGGTCATTCATTCAATACAGAACAGAATGAGAGAAAAGAGAAGGAAAGTTATACGGCGTGAGCATGATGGGCAGACCAGTTAACACTGTTTAGTTTGGATAATGATTTGTTTATTCCATTCTAAAATAAGGTTCGAGGGGTGGCAGCCTCCAGGGAGATCTTCTGTACAATAAATCTCGTTTGACTCATACAACAAAACTGGTAATTGGTAGAACAGATATTTCAGCCTATGGTGAGCAGTGTTATGAATATCTTTTTTGTTTCCTGTATTTTTTTTCTGAATGAAATACTGACTGTACCTCAGATGATAAAAGAATTTATTTAACATGAAAGGGTCATAAGAGGCAGGAAGGCTGAAAATAAGGTCCCCATGGGTATTAGAGAGATGAGAAGGACAAAGAAGTAAAGAATTCGTCTGTGTTCCTAATTCAAGACCAACTGCTGCACCTGTACATGGGATGCCATCCTTCCTACTGCCTCAAGGACACCACTCTGACAATTCTGCCCTCTCTCTATAACTGGGTTGTTACACACACACACACACACACACACACACACACACACACACACACACACACGTTGACGTGTCTCTACTCTTAACAACCACCACTGGGACTATAAAACCTTTCTTTTGACCTTATCTATCTCAAAAGTTACCATTTCATTTCTATGCACCCTTTTATTTCCAAATTCCTTGGAAGAGATGTCTCTACTCCCCATATCTATTTCCACTCCTCTTAGTCTTCCTCTAATTCCACCGCATAGGACTTTCTCCTTCACAACATTTGAAACTTCTCCTGCCCCAGGGCCTTAAAACTTGCTGTTCTCTTTACCCAAATAACTCTGGCTGAGCCTTGACTTCTCTGCTCACAAGTCATCCTATTAGAAACTCCATCCTTAAATGTTCTTTGTTAAATAACAAACTCCTCTCTCAGCTGCCCCTTCTCCTTTATCCTGATTTTTAAAAAATCTGCACGGCATGTATCACTATCTGGAATAATAGATATGTGGTCCTGGCCTCACGAAGGCAGAGGCAGTTTCTGTTTTGTTCATTGTTCTTTCCTCAGCACCGAGAACATTGCCTGCCACACAGTAGATGCCAATTTGTGAATGAATGAAAGAATGAATAGAAACACTCCTGCCTAGGAGGGCAACAATGATTACATAGATACTCTGAAAAGAGAAATCCACTCATTTTCCCAAGGCCAGCTGAACTAGATGGAGTGCCATCTTGTATTCCATAAGCATCTTTCCCAAGAGCACAAAGTAACTCAATGTATATTTTCTCAGTCTAAGAGCATGCTACATTAGTTATGTCTGTTTAAAACAAATGTAGCTAAATGTTATTTTCAAACGTATGATGTTTGAGGAATAATGGCTTGCCCAAGATAAACTCAGCAGTGGAATAAGAAGCAGAATTTTCTCCCTTTGCTTTATTGCAAGCTAGTTTCACTCTACTTGTAGGTACAAGGACCTTGGATCTTAATTACATTTCTCAACTTTTGGCCTACATAAAACACTGCTAGAGGAAAATGCTTAAAATGCATATTCCAATGCTTCTGTTACAGAGAATCTGATTCTGTAGGTTTGGGGTGGGGCTCTGGAATCTGCATTTTGTTAATGGCAAGTGATTCTGATGCAAGTGGTCCTGGAATCTTACTTTAAAAATCACTAGGATTTTCAGGTTTCCTTCTAGTAGTAAGTCCTAGGAATGTTTGCTTTCTTGTCCTCAACAGAGGGATTTTTCAAAACTGTGTAATAGAGAATTTAGCCTTGCCCTCAAGAGGTCTGGCCCTTGCCCTTGGCTTTGGGAAGGTAATATCTAAGCCCTTGGGATGTCCTGCCTGCCTGGTAAGCATGTCTTCATTTGCCTGGGAGCCTTGGGTTATTCCAGATAGTCTAACACTGTGTTTTAGGGGTAGGGCCACACCAGACAGCATTTAACATGGGGCCCGGGCTGGGCATGGTGGCTCATCCCTGTAATCCCAGCACTTTGGGATGCTGAGGTGAGTGGATCACCTGAGGTCAGGAGTTCGAGACCAGCCTGACCAACATGGAGAAACGCCATCTCTACTAAAAATACAAAATTAGCTGGGCATGGTGGCAGGTGCCTGTAATCCCAGCTACTTGGGAGGCTGAGGCAAGAGAATTGCTTGAACCCGGGAGGCGGAGGTTGTGGTGAGCTGAAATTGTGCCATTGCACTCCAGACTGGGTAACAAGAGTGAAACTCTGTCTCAAAAAAACAAAAAAGAAAAAGATGGGGCCTGACCATGCCAGACTGACCAACAATGTGATGAAGGGTGTGGGGCTTTGGCTTATATTCTCCAGCCTTCTCAGGGGCTGGAAACTGAGGTCAGCCATGTAGGCAATCAATCGTTCCCATGTAACGTAGTCTCAGTAAAGACTCTGAACATGGAGGCTCAGGGAAGCTTCCCTCATTGGCAATACCCCATGCAAATTGTTACACACCTGTTCCAGGAAAGAAATGTGCTCCTGAATCTACAGAGAGAGGCTGACTATAAACTCAGCATCTGGTATTCTGCCTGGACTCTGCCGTCTGTGCTTCTACGCCTGTCTGATTTTTCATCTGCATTCTTTACCTATAATGCAGCATGAGTATAGCAGCCTTCAGTGAATTCTGTGAGTCCTTCTACAGAACTATCAAACTTGGGGGTGGTTTGGGGAACTTCTGAACTTGTAATTGGTGTCAGAAGCATATGCAATCTTATGGGGAATGTGGTCTCTCTAAATTTGCAGCTGGTTCTAACTCCACAAAAACAGAAACAATCATATCAGCTTAGAAGTATGTGATTGAGGCTGAGCGCGATGGCTCGTGCCTGCAATCCCAGCACTTTGGGAGGCTGAGGCGGGTGGATCACGAGGTCAGGAGTTCAAGACCAGCCTGGCCAACATACTGAAACCCCATTTCTACTAAAAATACAAAAAATTAGCCGGGCATGGGCATGGTGGAGGGTGCCTGTGATCCCAGCTACTCAGGAGGCTGAGGCAGGAGAATTGCTTGAACCCAGGAGGCAGAGGTTGCAGTAAGCCGAGATCGCGCCATTGCACTGCAGCCTGGGCAACAGAGTGAGACTCGGTCTCAAAAAGAAGAAGTATGTGATTGAATCCGAATAATATTAAGACCTAAAGGCTTCAGTGAAGAGACTTCAACCTCTGAGCCCACCCTCACTGCTTAATCAGGAAACTGAGGCTGAGAGACATTAAAATCCAGTAATGACCAGATAAAGAGCTTTCGTTTTCCTAACTACTGTATTGCCTTTCATATTATGAAGGAAGTAAAAAATGACCTATTTTTCTTTTAGTATAGTTTTAGTTTCTGAATGTAGAGATTTTTAGAGTCATATATGCATATTCACACCAGAAAACTTGGTGTTAAACACATCTGAAAATGAACATTGGCAAGAAAAATTTAAGTCTTTTGGAAATTCTTCAAGGAAATGCCTGGAGCTTAGGAATCAATGTTACGAACTCATTTTAAAATCTCTGGTATCTCGATAACCTCTTGAGTATAAGAAGTATTTCTCTTTATGTATTTTGGCCTTTAAGCTTTTTATTATGGTTAAAAAATAACTTCACAAACAAAGACATCCACAGAGAAAAGGAAGCGAAAGGGAGATACCACTGGTCATGCAAAAACAGAAAGCTGTCTTTAAAATGCAAAGCCCTTCTAATTTTAGGTTTTTCTATGCATTTAACCACCTTTGGAGAATAATGCCTTGAATATTAATAGACTGATATGATTTAAAAAGAAAGAAGGCAAAAATAGTTCCAAAATGATACGTGGCTGGCAACAATCCCCTGTACCCCATGTAGGATTTGCAGCTGGGCTTTAAACACCCTCTTGTTTGGAAAGAGCACATCGGTGCATTGGGCAGACAGAGGCCAGTTTGGAAGAACAGATGAAGGTCCCAGATGGTGACTCTGGAGATAGAGTGTTGTAATAAAGGGAAACCCAGAAGCTGCTTTAGAGAAACCCTGAAACTCATACCTAAGGATCCCACAGAGATGGAGAGGAGAGCAGATGGAGGAGGGGATGGACTTCAAAGAAATGTTTCTTCTGACCATATTCAGGTTGTGTGGCAAAATGAGAAAACTCACTTGAGGAAATGTGCTTTGGTAGAAG
This sequence comes from Mandrillus leucophaeus, assembly GCF_000951045.1. Classification (NCBI taxonomy): domain Eukaryota; kingdom Metazoa; phylum Chordata; class Mammalia; order Primates; family Cercopithecidae; genus Mandrillus; species Mandrillus leucophaeus. The sequence continues at coordinate 1,543,994 of NW_012103776.1, forward strand.
ACTAGGGGTGATATATTAAGTTGGTTTCAGGTGACGTCAGAGAGAGCCGGTTCATCAAAATACATGGCTTTAGAGAGTTGAAGGAGAAAGGAGAATTTGACATCCAAAGGAGGTAATGCAACTGCAGGCCGAAACGACATGAATTGGGGGAAAAGCTGACAAGTGTCAACTCGGACCAAGCTGCAGCTTACAAGGAGACAACATACAAGTCAGTCAATTAATTGTGCCATCTAAATAACTGTGCTATGGACGGCTATCCTGATTGGGACACTGATAATGAGGAAAAACCAAAGATGAAATCCGAGGATGAAAGGCTATGGCTTTGGAAGGAGCATGCCTGCTAGTGAGAGCTTTAGATAAATCTATCAGAAGGAAAGCAGCCAAGGGGGCGTCTGTTTTCTGGTTTCTGTGGACTGAGTTTTGACTCTGCCTGTAGGTTATATCACAGGTACTATTTTTCTCTCTTTGTTTTGCCACAAATTGTTTCCTTTCTATCAAATCCTTTCAATATCACCTTGATATGACTTCAGAGAAGATCTCTGTAATGAAAATTAAAAAGTGCCAAATGAGGACATATATACTACATGCTACAGGCTCAGAGTATAAGAAGAGATTGATTCTGTTTTCCATTACAACACCAGATTCTCTTCAACTACAGTGCATTTGCAGTATTGGACAAATAGTGGAGAAAAAAAGTAAAATTACGCTGCAGATCAACGGAGACTTTAAATGGGAATGGAGAGACATTTGAGAGGAAAGCAGAACCACTTTCTTTCTTTTTTTTTTTTTTTTTGAGACAGAGTTTTGCTGTGTTGCCCAGGCTGGAATGCAATGGTGTGATCTCAGCTCACTGTAACCTCTACCTCCCAGGTTTAAATGATTCTCCTGCCTCAGCCTCCTGAGTAGCTGGGACCACAGGCACATGCCACCACATCTGGCTAATTCTTTTGTATTTTTAGTAGATACGGGGTTTTGCCATGTTGGCCAGGCTGGTCTCGAACTCCTGACCTCAGGTGATCCACCCGCCTCAGCTTCCCAAAGTGCTGGGATTACAAGTGTGAGCCACTGTGCCCAACTGAAACACTTTCTTTCTATATAGCAAGCTTTCTTAAAGTGTGAAAGACTTCTGTAAAAGTGCCTTTTGCCTTAGAATCATCACAAGAGATTCATAACCAATTTAAATTATTTTATTAGTTTTTCTGAAGCTATGATTAATTTGTTCTTTATCATCTACTTAGTAATGGATATTAGAAATGAGGAATCTAAGGGTTGAATATTAAAAATACAGGGTCTCAGAATCTCAGATTTGAAAGTTTCCTAAGATAAGTGCTCCTTTAAAGTTGTAGAAGAGTGAGTAGACCCTTGAGTTCATGTGTTTCCATGTATGAAAAATGACAGAAATCACTTCACAGCATCTCTTATGGTGTGTCCACCAACTTCTACTTAAGCAAAGCATTCCTCTGGAAATGGATATTGTTAAACGATAATAATAATTTTTCACAGAGTACGCTTCCCTTGTTTTGGATAACAGCTGAAAATATAACTTTCTTGTATAGATTGCATAAAAAAAATTTTGCCTCCCTAAGGACTGGGCATATAAAATACATAAGAACCCTTTTAGGACTACTTTGTACACTATTCAAACAAGTACATTTACTTTTGTCATGATTTAGTGAACTAAGGGAACACGATTTTTCTATAGAGTAGCTCCATTGAGAGAACAGTTGCAGGTGGGGTGAAGCTCATCTCCAGCCTCCACCCCAGGATGGTTTGACATACTCTCAACAAAGTGAATGAATGGAAACAGCTTTGGGGATAGGGTCATGGGTTAGCAGTACTGTCCCGCTGTACTAGTCCATTTTGCATTGCTATAAAGAAATACTTAAGGCTGTGTAATTTATAAAGAAAATAGATTTATTTGACTCATGGCTCTGCAGGCTATATGAGAAGCACAGTGCTGGCATCGACTTCTAGTGAGGGCCTCGGAAGCTTATGCTCATGACGGAAGGTAAAGGAGCAGCAGCACATCACACGGCACAAGAGGAGGCGAGAGAGAGGAGGAGGAGGTGCCAAGCTCTTTTAAACAACCAGATCTCACACGAACTCATTACCATGGGAGGGGCACCAAGCCATTCATGAGGGATCCACCCTCATGACTCAAACACTGTATACTAGGTTCCACCTCCAACATCGGGAGTCACATTTCAACATGAAATTTGGAGGGACAAACATCCAAACCATATGACCTGCTCAGCACATCCTTGCTTGGACTTCCCAATGTGGTTTGTTTCCCTCCCTCCCTCCCTCCCTTCCTTCTTTCCTTCTTTCCTCTCTTCCCAATGTGGTTTCCTTCCTTCTTTCCTTCCTTCCTTCCTTCCTTCCTTCCTTCTTTCCTCTCTTCCCAATGTGGTTTCCTTCCTTCTTTCCTTC
>NW_012103776.1:1546679-1553441 GCF_000951045.1 Mandrillus leucophaeus
CCTCCCTCCCTCCCTTCTTCCGTCTCTATCCTTCCCCTCCCCACCTCCCCTCTCCTCTCTTCTCTTCTTCTCGCTCTGTCGCCCAGGCTAGAGTGCAGTGGCGCTATCTCGGCTCACTGCAACCTCCACTCCCCAGGTTCAAACTATTCTCCTGCCTCAGCCTCCTGAGTAGCTGGGATTACAGGTACCTGCCACCACACTCAGCTATTTCTTGAAATTTTAGTAGAGACAGGGTTTCACCATGTTGACCAGGCTTTTCTGGAGCTCCTGACCTCAGGTGATCTACCTGCCTCAGCCTTCCAAAGTGCTGGGATTACAGGCATGAGCCGCTGCACCCAGCCTGTCTTCCATTTTCATCATTTGAGCTGCCCTGCAGCTTGAGGCTGTGATATGTGAGTATGTGATAAAAAGCAATTGCGTACCACATACTTAAAATAGATAGTATGCTATCATATGTTATGATTGAGAATGAGTAACAAGAAGCCAGTGGATCAGAACGTGTGGAAATTTATCTTTTAAAAGTTAAGCCCAACAGCAAGGGACTGTGGGTTAAATGGAACGCTTGGCAGTTGAGGCACTGTATTTCACAATCTTTCAAAATCTGTGCTCCCATTTGTTGACATAGTAATCTAATTATGCCCCATGTAGGAGGCTAATGGTAATATCAAACCTCAGAAGATCCCAGATAAACATCCGACCAGCCAACAGGACGTTTCCATGCTTTATATTCTGTAGGTTATATTACCAAAACAATAGCTATTTTGGGGTTTTCTTTCTAAACACAAAATTACAATTTTTCAAACTACACATGCCCTTTTGGAGATTCTGATATGGTCCTTGCTCTCAGTTGAAGAAAAATATATTGTTATGGAATCTTAAGAAAAATGACATGAAAATGTGTTCTTAAAATATTTTTACATAAAAAAGTAGGTTACAAAACAGTATGTGCCATATGATCTCATTTTTGTAAAAAAAAATATATAAATGCATAGAAAAATGTTTAGAAATATACACACCAAAATGATAATTTAAATATATTAGAATATGGGATTATAGCTGAATTTTTGTTTTGTCCTTTTTGCTGCTCTGAATTTTTAAAGCATTCAACAATAAACAATACTTGTATAATTTTAAAGTTACAATCTGATAATTTCCACTTTCTCTGGCAAAGATTGGTGACTTTATAAGCAACTCTATTCTGTAACAACTATTTAATCAGAAAGATCAGTTTATCAAAATGTGGAGAATAAGATTTTACTTAAATGCAGAAAATTAGAGGGCATTTAAAACTAGATTGAAATATTCCTCCTTATTTCTTACCTGTTTTTAGAAACTTGAGAAGATGTTTTTTAAAAAGAGAGTGGTCAAACTTTACCATAACATAATTTTGAACAAGATGTAAGTTCTTTTTTCCTGTTAAAAATGGCTAAAAACAAGGGCATGCTATTTTTCAAAGTAAAATCCTCACAGGTCTGAAGTGCCAGCATGTTCTGATGTTTAAACTAATGTATACAGGAACCAGAATGCAGGATGAGCATAATTCAGTGTTATAATTACACTTGACAGATATACACTGCTTCTATTATTCATTGGCTCTGGTTGCACTTACCCAGAAAGACTCTGTAGAATACTAAATATCAACCACTCTTCATAAAAAGTCATTTGGCATTCGCATCAGTTCTCATCAGAGGAATCAAACTCAGAGATGCAGAAAACCAAATTTGATCATTTTAACACCATCCGCAAAGGCAAGCAAAATGAGTAATTTCCGACAAGGCCTGAGGTCCAGCCAGCTTTCATTTGTCAAGCTCTTAACAGATAGGCGGTGGGTTATTTCTCTAGAGAGAGGTATCTTTGAAGTGCTCCTTGGGCTTCGGCTTTACTCCTTTCAATTGCTTCCATGTTGCATGGTCTTCTTCCCCCACCTGCATTTGCCTATGCTATTTTCTCTCCAGAAAAATGCCCTTATTTCATTTTTGCTTGTCATCCTTCAATGCAAATCGAATGTTGCATCTCCTGGAAACCCACCTTGGTGTCTTTAAAGTTTACTCCTTTTTGGTGTCATAGTACTTGTGAGACAGACCACTAATTGTTCACGGAAAGTTTCTTTCCCCTTTTCATCATCACCCCTGCAAAGCTGCTATCCAGCCAGTAGCTGCCTTCCCGGTCCCTGTGCATCCAGGTGGAGACATGTGACTAGCTCTTACCAAAGGGAGGAGGGCAGAGGAACGTGTTCACTCTGGTTCAGCATGGTCAAGAAGACAGAATGCTTCTCCATCCTCCCTTTCTCTCTTTGCCAACTAGACTTCCCGGGCTCTAGAAGATGGTGAAACCACAGAGAAAAGGAGTCTGAATCTCTAAATCACATGCATATTATTATTGTTATTTTATTTAAGACAGATTCTCATTCTGTTGCCTAGGCAGGAGTGTAATGGTGCGATCTCAGCTCACTGCAACCTCCACCTCCCCGGTTCAAGCGATTCTCCTGCCTCAGCCTCCTGAGTAGCTGAGATTATAGGCACCTGCCACCACACCTGGCTAATTTTTGTATTTTTAGTAGAGACAGGGTTTCACCATGTTGGACAAGCTGGTCTCAATCTCCTGGCCTCAGGCGATCTGCCCACTTCGGCCTTCCAAAGTGTTGGACTACAGGCGTGAGCCACCATAATATCCATAGCACGCATATTAGACTGTCATATGGCTGCAGAAACCTGGGGTTTTATTGGGTTTAGCAAGTATCTTATTTTTAAAGAAGATTACATAATGTTCCTAACTCTCTTATGACCTCAGCCTGTCCTGTGTAGCTTGAATCAACACTCAACTACAGCAACAGCAGATCTCTTTATGGTTAGCTATGGAATGTGAGTGCTACGTACAATGCAGTGTGTACATTAAAATACATTTCAGGTTCTGAACGACTAGATCAGAAACTTCTAGAACACAATCCCCTTGTAAATTGAGAAGTACCTAAACTAAAAAAAAAAATTAAAAAATTAAAGGTAAAACAGCAATATGAAAGAAATAGAAATGTCCTTTTTTTTTTAAAGTAAGAAGATGTATTTTTACTATGACCCTACTCCTGTATAAGATTTCACGTAAGTCTTTATGTTTCCCCATTTCTCCTCAAGGTTCCTACCTGATTGCTATTAAAAATTGTCTTGTAATTTCAGCGAAATGCATCTTGAGAAAGATAACTTCCTGAAAATTTTCATTTATAACAAACTGTTTTTATTTCTTGTTGCAAAATTTTTATAGATTGAGGGGATACAAGTACAAATTAACAAACTTTGTATAAATTTTCCAGTTGACATCCAATTGGCCAGTGTTTTCTTATATGGTTTTAATTTCAGTGTTTGATAGCTTATAGAAACCTAGCACTTGTTTTACTTGTAGTTGTCTTTGGCCTTTTGAGACATCCTTTGGTTCTGAGATTTTTCAAGTAATCTATCCCAGTCCCTCACTATATTTAAATGAAGCTCTACTCCCTGATTTATTGTATCTACTTTTTTTTTTTTAATATATATAGGAAAAGCCAGCTTTGAATTAATTGGTCCCAAGTGTCATCCTTGGTTGAATCAATTCTCCAGCATTAGCAACACACACTGACTGACTGTTAACTCTTTTCTTGAAGCATTTGTTTTTATAAAAATATCAAACCTATAGAGATACTGTTAGCTCCTAGAATGGCAGATGGAAAGTCTCTAACCGTATTATAATTTAAACTTTTCATATGTATTTCTGCTTTTCTCATTAATCCGTGTGTTCATTATCATGCAATAATAGCATACTCTTTCTTCCATCTGTCTCAGAATGTGTGAATTCAAGCTTCTCTGATTTCTTCTCTTAGAGGGCCTGTTGTCTTACAGGCGGTCATAGGCAGGTCAATTCTAGCTGGTTTTTGACACTTTAATATGCCATCTTTTAGAAGGGAAAGGTTTCATGAACTACCACATAGAGTAAATAATACGGAAATCATTGGCAGGGCACCGTGGCTTATGCCTGTAATCCCAGCACTTTGGTAGACCAAGGCGGGCACATCATGAGTTCAGGAGTTTGAGATCATCCTGGCCAACATAGTGAAACCCTGTCTCTAATAAAAATGCAGAAATTAGCCAGACGTGGTGTCGTGAGCCTGTGCCTGTAGTCCTAGCTACTTGGGTGGCTGAGGCGGGAGAATTGCTTGAGCCCGGGAGGCAGAGGTTGTGGTGAGCCGAGATCGTGCCACTGCACTCCAGCCTGGGCAACAGAGCGAGACTCCGTCTCAAAAAAAAAAAAAAGAAAAGAAAAGAAAAGAAAACATTAGAATCCAAGAGAGTGAGATAGAAGACAGAAGATAAAATCAAAAAATTTTAATGAAACTTCAGCATGTCTTTGGAGTAATGATAAACTACTCCATTCAGACAAATGCTATGTGAAGATGCTGACTAATGAGGATGCCTGCTACTTTCCAGGCAATGCACCTAATGAATTGTCTTGTAAAAATGTTGGCAGTTTTAGAGAAATGAAGACTTCTGTCTTATTTATGTTTCATATTATAAATCAAGATGCAAAAATGATAAAAAATATTTTGTGTGGGCAGGATTTCAATGAAGGGGAAGCAATTACGGAACAGGCAGAGACACAGTCAGTCTTAGGAAACTGTAGTGGTGTCCAGGGAATATCAGTAGCTGCACGTAGCTGAAGTTCTGGCACATGGTGTTGGTGGGTGAGGGGCAAAGCTTGTATGGAGTGGGGGAAAAAAGACTTTAAAAATTAAGTTAAGCCATAAATCACTTACCAAGCTTGGGCTTGTACTTTGTCTTATAAGGCACAGGGGGAATCATGTGGTCTGCAAGGAAAGGAGTAACTGGACCAGATCTGTAGAAATTTGGCCTCACTAGGGAGGGTGGTTATCAGGAGAGAGGGACTGGAGTGGGGGAGTCAAATTGTGAGCGTGTCTGAATCCAGAATCCAGGGATTTCAAGTAGCAAAGCCATCCTGGGAGGTAGAGATGTTTGGGGTGATTTTGTTATCTTTGCATCTATGTTCCAGCTGCCTTTTGTGATTAGTTGGAATTGATACTTTCTTTGGCATTGTTCTGGTATGATGGCTTACAGGAAGAATAGCATTTCTTTATATGAAAAATGCAGTGTTCTATCAAGATACACAGTCTATCCCCTATGGGGAGGTTAGTAAAACTTTAAATAGGACATTGAGTTTTCTAATTTGAATAATGAAGAAGATGGCCATGACATTAACTAAGTGGGAACCACAGGAGGGGGCTTCTGGGTGAAAATGATGGATTTCAATTTTGATATGTTGAGTTTGAGGTATCATGGGCCATTCTGGTGCCTCCTTAATTAGCATTTACAATGAGGTGGCAATAATGTTAGGAGATCTCCTGACTACATTTGGTGAAAGCATGTATGCTGACTGGAATTATTGGAAGCAGATGTGTTTTACTGTGGCACATCCCTCCCCACATCATCTTTAGGAGAACTGAGAACCCTGGCATGAAAAGCTAAGGTGCTGCTTGGCTATGAGTTCACTTAGGTTGGGAGGTGGTAAGGCACACTGGATGCTGATGGTCTCCGACAGGTTTGCAGAATTGTTAATGGTAGACGAGACCTTAAATACCATCTTGTTCAACCTTCTTGTTTTACAAGCGGACATGATAAAGTCTGGAGAGGTTCAAGGACTGGTCTATGGTCAGTCAGGTTAGAATCCTGGTCTCTCTCAGTCTAGTTGAAAAATTGAGTGTTTTATTAACTTTTTTATCATTCAAGGTTTTCTCAGAGCAGAGGTTTTCTCTTTTTCTACTTTTCCATTCAACTGTAATTTATACACGGTAAAATGTGCATATCTTAATGCACAGCTGGACACATTTTTACATATGCAATCATTCCTTGCATTAAGATAAAGAATATTTCTACCACTCAGAAAGTTCCTTTGCACACCCTCCTGGTTGACATCAGCTATCCCCAGGAATAGTTACTATTCTGGCTTCCCTGCAGTAATCTATGTGGATTACTTTGGTTTATTTTCAAGCATCGCATGAAAGAAATCAGGACCTACTGTCATGTATGTACAATGTAATGTCTTTGAGGGAATCCTGCCTCTGATGTTTACTTTCTTTTTATTGTCCTAAAATGCCCTTGACTACGTAAATAAGCTGGAGTTTAATAGGGAGAGTCTAAGGACACCAGATCTCTAGTGAGGTCTTGGGGAGCCTATGTCCTGGACTTCAGCTGGTTTCCAAAGCAGAAGTTGAGTCCCAGCGGGGGGACGAGTTATCTCTTTGGGTGTGACCGGTAGTAGCCTGCCCTTGGTTACTCGGAATCCAGGATCTGGGCCCAAGGCAAAGGAATTTTTACCAAGAAAGCAGTTGTAACTTCAAAAGGAAGAATCCTGCCTGGCACCAGGAAGTGCCAACAGAGCGAGCTCAGCATCCCCACGGCGGGGAGGAAAGGCGATGTGGAGAGACTGGGGTTATGTAGCACCCATAGGAGCTGCCATGTGAGAGGGCTGGTCAGGAGGCCTGGGTGGTCTCCCAAAGCCACCTCTGAAGTGTGATGGGACAGAGGCAGAACCCTAGAATCTGTAGAAAGATGTCACTCTGTCTGGCCAGCTTAGGAGGAATTCCCCATCCTCTCTGGAAATTTCCAGATCAGGACATGAGGGGACCAGTAAACGCTAAAGTAACTTGAAATATTTTTATATCCAGAAGACATTCTATTCTAAAATCCATCCTCATAACTCTAGGATACCTCTACTGTACCTTCA
>NW_012103776.1:1553491-1557786 GCF_000951045.1 Mandrillus leucophaeus
AAAAAAAAAAAAAAAAAAAGGATCTAGAGGTCAGACTCTCCCTCCCTGATAGTCTCTTACGAAGTGAGCCACTATGAGTTCTAGAAATAAATTCTGCCAACAACATGTGAGCTTGGGAGCAGCCCCCGAGTCTTGTATGACTGACTGACTCCTTGACTCCTTGACTGCTTAGCAGAAGACCCAGCTAAGCCACGCTTGGACTCCTGAGTCACAGAAACTTTGAGACAATAAATAGCTGTTTAAGTTGCTAAGTCTGTGGTAATTTGTTACAGAAACAGAAAACATCTAATACTTGTCTATCTGAAAAAAATCGGAATTAACAATCAAGGCCTTGTTCCTACCTCATCTCTTTTCTTATGGCTTCTTTGGTCTCTTCAGCCCCTATTCACCTTTACATTTTCAATTTCTGCAACCCTTATAATTTGTATACCACTCTTTAGTCTGAAACCATACAACACTTTGCAATGTCCGCTAACTGCTTTCGATTTCTAGAACCATGTGTGATTCTGTTGACTCTTTCCATTTCTTCAGTGCTTTGTACAATATGCTAAGTGCCCCAAAGCAGCTTAGAGATCAGCCATCAGAAATACCGCTCATTATCTATTTGGTGACCCTATTATTTATTCACTTCTGAAAGTTAGGTATACACAAAAGATTACTGAACAGTCTCCTGATTGGTTTGTGAGGTTATATATGCACTGTGGGACACATATGCACATAAATGCATTTCCATTCTACTGGTCACCCTTGGTTCAAAATGAACACTAAAAGAGAGAGAGAAATTGATCATAGCAGTACTAACACTTCCCTTCTCCCTCATTTTTTTTGTTTCTTTCTAGTTTCTTCTGACTTTTCCTTTCCTGTCTTAGCTATACTTGCCTTTGCTCTCTACTCCTCTGCCACCAATGTATATCTTTCTTTCCATTTCTTTTCTCCCCATAACCCACTTTTCCTTCTACTTAATTTTCCTCTTCTCTTTTTTCTCTCTATTCATCTCCTACAATCTTCCAATCAGTATAAACTACATGCAGTTCTCTTTTATCAGTTTTGTTAAAATTTTAATGTTTAGAGATGGGGGTCTCACTATGTTGCCCAGGCTGCAGTGCAGCGGCTACTTGCAGGTGTGATCATAGCACACTGCAGCCTCAATTCCTGGCCTCAAGTAATCCTCCTGCCTCAGCCCACTGAGTAGCTGGGACTATAGGCATGCGCCACTGCACCAGGCCAGTTCTCTTTCATTTATGCAGTGCCTAGACTTCATCTGTGTTTAGCTAGCCTCTGCTCAACCACATAGAACACAGTTTTTTCCAACTTTCTTTCCCACCGAAGTAACTACTACAAAATTTTGTCAAAACCACCGAAGTAATAAAGAAATGAGGAAGGCTAATTTTTTGGATTGAACAAGTAAGTGGACTGAGATCATTTTAAGGACTCATGGAAGAAGAGAGTTCTTAAGAAAAACATCAGGGTCAAGTGTCAAGTGTTCCAGATTGCGGAAATAACACACCCAACTAGTCACATTTTTGTTTTTTTCTTAAGCCAGTAAGAACCCCAGATATTAGAATCCATCTATTTTACAAGTGAAGAAATTGAGGCCCATGGAGGTTAAGCGATTAGCTCAATGTCATCCAGTTAGTTACTGGCTGAACTGGGGTTAGAAATGAGATTTCTCATGTTTCCAATATATCGTACCCACCTCCCAGTCGGTCATTCTGTGTGCAAGGACCTGGTGACTGAAGCAGAGTGAAAAGAAGCATAATCAAAACAAACTGGGCAAAAGGAAATTTATAGAATAGAACTTACGGGAGCCACTGAACTTGAAAGCTCATGTTTGCATACGTATAATCCCACTTAAGAATATAGTTCTGATTTTGAACAATGACTTCTACATTTTCTGGTGGAGGTAGTTCATTTTCAACTAGAAGCCAAAGAACAGATTAAAAAAAAGCATACGTTTTTACTCAAGTGAGATAACTGGCAAGAAGATAAAGGCTCACATTTTATCATTATAAGGTAATAGTTAAGGACGGTTTGTATTCACACTGTGTAATACTATGCAGCCATTTGAAAGACGACAGGCCAGGCGCAGTGGCTCACACCTGTAATCCCAGCAATTTGGGAGGCTGAGGTGGATGGATTACCTGAGGTCAGGAGTTCAAGACCCACCTGGTCAACATGGTGAAACCCCGTTTCTACTAAAAATACAAAAATTTGCCGGGCATGATGGCACACCCCAGCTACTTGGGAGGCTGAGGCAGGAGAATCGCATGAACCTGGGAGGCAGAGGTTGCAGTGAGCCGAGATTGAGCCACTGCACTCCAGTCTGGGCAACAGAGTGAGACCTTGTCTCAAAAAAAAAAAAAAAAAAAAGAAAAAAAAAGAATGCAACAGATGGCTAAGATCAAATGAAGAATGTAACAGATCTGTATTGACTGATATAGAATGATATCCCCAACAAACTGGGTTAAGTAAGCAAGCTGTAAAGTACAACTAGTAAGATTTTATTTTGTAATTTAAAAAATAAAACCCAAGAAACTGTGGGTCTGTATATATGCTTACATAAGCCCTGAAAAAAAGTTGTGAAAGGATATACACAAACTGCCAAGCAATGCTTACCTCTGGTGAGTGGAACTGGGGATAAGAAGGGAGGGGGAAAAGACTTCACTTTAAACCCTTCTGTAATGTTTGATTAAAAAAATAAAGCAGATGACATTTACAATTAAAATATACAAATCCCAGCTCCTGTCCCTGACCTTAATTATTGGAAAGATGTTACTGACTAAATATATCAGGATGCTTTCCTATTTTAACATCCCATGTACAAAGGTATGCTTGCTGGAAGAATAACTTGTCTACTAGCAACTACTTCCCCCTCTTTTCTTCCCATTTGCAGAACTCATATTCAGCTACCTTCCGCTTTATGTGGATTCTGAACAAATGAAAAGTTTTGTCATTACAAAATATTTGAACTTTTTTTTTTCTAAGAAGGAGTCTTACTCTTTGTCCGACTTGCTCCCCACTGGAGTGCAATGGTGCGATTTTGGCTCACTGTAACTTCCACCTCCCAGGTTCAAGGGATTCTTGTGCCTCAGCCTCCAAGTAGCTACGACGACAGGCGGATGCCATCACGCCCAGCTTTTTATTTTTAGTAGACACGGGGTTTTCCCATGTTGGTCAGGCTGTTCTCGAACTTCTGGCTTCAAGTGATCCGTCTACCTCAGTCTCCCAAAGTGTTGGGATTACAGGCGTGGGCCACTACGCCCAGCCTGAACTTTTAAGTAGAATTAATTTTCATTACTATTTGAGACAAAAATCCCAAATAACATTTATTTTGCTTATGTAAATGTTACAATGTTTTAAACATGTACCAACCTATCATGTAAACTTCAGCAATATGGGAAAGATGCCAAAATTGACAATTTGTATATATACTTATTGAAACGAAAACAAAACACCTTCCTTACCTGTGGTCTTTATACAATGCACTGGACTATAGACACCAATTTTCCGTGACGTAAGTAGTGCTGCTTTAACTTTTAAACAATAAGTCGTCTCTGGTGAGAGTTTAGAAATTTTATGTCTGGAATAAATATTTTGAATCCTTTCCTATAATAAAAATATAAGTTGCTTCTTTAAAAAAGTATAAAGTCAAATTTTAGGATTAATTCACCTAATTTTTCTCTCACAGCGATTAAACAAAGGTAAAAACAATGCTTACTTCTACACTTGAAGAGTTTTTCCAGATAACTAAGCTATATGTAAAGCTTGGACGATCCAAAGCCCACATGACACTATCTTCTGTTCCAGGAGGAGACATGTATGTCACTATTGCCTTATCTTCCGCTTCTAAATGTACTTCTGGAGGACCAATTTGAGCTGCAAAAACAAAAATCAAAACAGTTACTTTGGAACTTTATTAATATAACGCCAAAACCTTCATTCGACAAATAATTCTGAGCACTTAACTATGTGCCTGCCACTTCTAGGAGTTAAGAGCACACAGATAGCATAGAAAGCTGTAAGATCACCAGTGGAGTGATACAGAAAGAGAAGAGGTTCAACGACTGAGCCCGGCAGCAGTCTAACACTGAAAAGTCGGGAAGACGAAGCAATCAATGAGCAGGAGGAGAACCAAGAAAGAGCAGTGCCCTAGAGATCCAGTAAAGGAAAAACTGAGTGATGACCACATCTGTGCTACTGAGGGATGAAGCCAGAAGAGGACTGGGAATTTGCTTGGCATTGTGGAGGCTGCTGTGACCTTGAGAACAGTGTTTTTTTTGTTTTTTTTTTTTTTT
>NW_012103776.1:1559956-1564686 GCF_000951045.1 Mandrillus leucophaeus
TAAGTTAAGCCATAAATCACTTACCAAGCTTGGGCTTGTACTTTGTCTTATAAGGCACAGGGGGAATCATGTGGTCTGCAAGGAAAGGAGTAACTGGACCAGATCTGTAGAAATTTGGCCTCACTACGGAGGGTGGTTATCAGGAGAGAGGGACTGGAGTGGGGGAGTCAAATTGTGAGCGTGTCTGAATCCAGAATCCAGGGATTTCAAGTAGCAAAGCCATCCTGGGAGGTAGAGATGTTTGGGGTGATTTTGTTATCTTTGCATCTATGTTCCAGCTGCCTTTTGTGATTAGTTGGAATTGATACTTTCTTTGGCATTGTTCTGGTATGATGGCTTACAGGAAGAATAGCATTTCTTTATATGAAAAATGCAGTGTTCTATCAAGATACACAGTCTATCCCCTATGGGGAGGTTAGTAAAACTTTAAATAGGACATTGAGTTTTCTAATTTGAATAATGAAGAAGATGGCCATGACATTAACTAAGTGGGAACCACAGGAGGGGGCTTCTGGGTGAAAATGATGGATTTCAATTTTGATATGTTGAGTTTGAGGTATCATGGGCCATTCTGGTGCCTCCTTAATTAGCATTTACAACGAGGTGGCAATAATGTTAGGAGATCTCCTGACTACATTTGGTGAAAGCATGTATGCTGACTGGAATTATTGGAAGCAGATGTGTTTTACTGTGGCACATCCCTCCCCACATCATCTTTAGGAGAACTGAGAACCCTGGCATGAAAAGCTAAGGTGCTGCTTGGCTATGAGTTCACTTAGGTTGGGAGGTGGTAAGGCACACTGGATGCTGATGGTCTCCGACAGGTTTGCAGAATTGTTAATGGTAGACGAGACCTTAAATACCATCTTGTTCAACCTTCTTGTTTTACAAGCGGACATGATAAAGTCTGGAGAGGTTCAAGGACTGGTCTATGGTCAGTCAGGTTAGAATCCTGGTCTCTCTCAGTCTAGTTGAAAAATTGAGTGTTTTATTAACTTTTTTATCATTCAAGGTTTTCTCAGAGCAGAGGTTTTCTCTTTTTCTACTTTTCCATTCAACTGTAATTTATACACGGTAAAATGTGCATATCTTAATGCACAGCTGGACACATTTTTACATATGCAATCATTCCTTGCATTAAGATAAAGAATATTTCTACCACTCAGAAAGTTCCTTTGCACACCCTCCTGGTTGACATCAGCTATCCCCAGGAATAGTTACTATTCTGGCTTCCCTGCAGTAATCTATGTGGATTACTTTGGTTTATTTTCAAGCATCGCATGAAAGAAATCAGGACCTACTGTCATGTATGTACAATGTAATGTCTTTGAGGGAATCCTGCCTCTGATGTTTACTTTCTTTTTATTGTCCTAAAATGCCCTTGACTACGTAAATAAGCTGGAGTTTAATAGGGAGAGTCTAAGGACACCAGATCTCTAGTGAGGTCTTGGGGAGCCTATGTCCTGGACTTCAGCTGGTTTCCAAAGCAGAAGTTGAGTCCCAGCGGGGGGACGAGTTATCTCTTTGGGTGTGACCGGTAGTAGCCTGCCCTTGGTTACTCGGAATCCAGGATCTGGGCCCAAGGCAAAGGAATTTTTACCAAGAAAGCAGTTGTAACTTCAAAAGGAAGAATCCTGCCTGGCACCAGGAAGTGCCAACAGAGCGAGCTCAGCATCCCCACGGCGGGGAGGAAAGGCGATGTGGAGAGACTGGGGTTATGTAGCACCCATAGGAGCTGCCATGTGAGAGGGCTGGTCAGGAGGCCTGGGTGGTCTCCCAAAGCCACCTCTGAAGTGTGATGGGACAGAGGCAGAACCCTAGAATCTGTAGAAAGATGTCACTCTGTCTGGCCAGCTTAGGAGGAATTCCCCATCCTCTCTGGAAATTTCCAGATCAGGACATGAGGGGACCAGTAAACGCTAAAGTAACTTGAAATATTTTTATATCCAGAAGACATTCTATTCTAAAATCCATCCTCATAACTCTAGGATACCTCTACTGTACCTTCAAATAACTGTCCCTTCAGTGTAATTGGCAAAGAAATCTGGATAAATTTAATCCAAATTGATTTACCAATTATTTATATATCTTTTAATACTTAATAAGAACAAAAAGCTATTATATGAAAACCTTTCTTTCTTTCTTTTTTTTTTTTTCTTCTTGAGACAGAGTCTCACTCTGTTACCCAGGCTGGAGTGCAGTGGCACGATCTCAGCTCACTGCAAGCTCCGCCTCCCGGGTTCATGCCATTCTCCTGCCTCAGCCTCCCGAGTAGCTGGGACTACAGGCATCCACCACCAAGCCCGGTTAGTTTTTTTCATTTATTTTTGTATTTTTAGTAGAGACGGTTTTACTGTGTTAGCCAGAATGGTCTCGATCTCCTGACTTCGTGATCCGCCCGCCTCGGCCTCCCCAAGTGCTGGGATTACAGGCGTGAGCCACTGCACCCGGCCGAAAAGAGTGGTTTTAATAGTGATGAGGAACAGCGTTTGAATGGAGTGGACTGAGAGGGAATGGGAAGGTAAGTAGTATAGAAACGGAGTACAGATCATTCTTGGTCAAGGGCAGTGGTTCTCAAGCCTTTTGGTCTCAAGATCCTCATCTTTTTTTGAGATATGGTCTAGCTCTGTTGCTTAGGCTGGAGTGCAGTGGCACAAACACGGCTCACTGCAACCTTGATCTCCCAGGCTCAAGTGATCCTCCCTCTTCAGCTTCCTGAATAACTGGGACTACAGCTGTGCACCACCATGCCTGGTTAATTTTTATATATTTTTTGTAGAGATGGGGTCTCACTATGTTGCCTAGGTCTTTAACCTAGGTCTTTAACTTCTGACCTCAAGTGATCCTCCCACCTCAGCCTCCCAAAGTGTTGGAATTACAGGTGTGAGCCACTACACTCGGCTCCTTTACATTCTTAAAGGAATTACTGAGAATCCAAAACAGCTGTTATTTATGTGGGCTGTATCTTTTTATATTAGCATATTAAACATTAAAACTGGTAAAGTTTTCAATCCATTTTAACTAATTAATCCATTAAGAAATAACAATGGACTGGGCGTGGTTTCTCACGCCTGCAATCCCAGCACTTTGGGAGGTTGAGGTGGGCAAATCGCCTGAGGTTGGGAGTTCGAGGTCAGCCTGACCAACATGGAGAAACCTTGTCTCTACTAAAAATACAAAATTAGCCGGGCATGGTGGCACATGCCTGTAATCCCAGCTACTTGGGAGGCTGAGGCGCGAGAGTCACTTGAACCCAAGGCAGAGGCTGTAGTGAGCCAAGATCGTGCCATTGCACTCCAGCCTGGGCAACAAGAGCAAAACTCTGTCTCAAAAAAAAAAAGGAAAAAGAAATAACAATGATAAACCTATTTTATGGTAACAAACATTTGCCACAAGAAACATAAAACTTCAGAGTGGTGCTGTTTTACATTTTTTTCCAAATCTTTTGAATGTTGGGATTAATAAAGAAGGCAGATAAATTTCACATTGAGTTCTATGCTAATCAGTGACCATACCACCACATCACACATCAAACAGCCTCCTCTGGAAAACTCCACTGTGAATACAAGAAAGAACCAAAATAAAAAGGGCAAGTAAGTCTTAGATTTTTCATAAATATAGCTTTGTCTTTACGGCCCCCTGAAAGGGCCTTGAGGACCACTCTTTGAGAACCACTACTATAGGGAAAGCAGGAAAAATAGAGCCATAGCAGGAAGATGATACAGGTTTAAGGGAATTTTTGTTCTTTTTAAAAGATGTTAGATTTTGCATCATGCAAATGAATGGCTTGGAAAGTGAACTGCTCTGGCGATATTTACTGAAGAATATAATTCAGCTAGCAACTTTTTCTTACCTTTGCGAAATGGTGTAAATGAGTCAACCTCATACCATGAAGAAGTGTTTTCTTTTTCTGCTCTTATACGCAATTTAATTTCTTCATAAACGTTCAGCTTGAGCGAAGAAAAGTTGCATTTGGTACTAGTAATATTCTGACATCCAGGCAATTTTATCCAATTATCCATCTCAGGTCTTTAAAGTAAAAAAAAAAAACAAACGAATGAGTGAGCAAATGTATAAATATAAGTGTCAAATACTTTATATTTACTGGTTTAAGAGTTATTTCTTAACTCTTAATAACTCTCGTTTAAGAGTTATTTCTATTTTTAGTTTAAGAGTTATTTCTTCTATTTGAGCTAATGTCCTATTAACATTTTAGGGTACACCCTTCCACTCTTTTTCAATGCATATAAGCCAAGTTATTACTTATAAAATTGAATTTTAAAATACAGTTCTTTATATAATTTTTTGGGTGGTTGCTTTACGATTTCAAGGAAGCAGAGAAATAAATGACCTATAAGGTAAAAGTGGATTTAGTATGTTGGCTCTGTTAAAAACAGCTGTGTGACTTCTGGTAAACTATTTTATGTTTCTGGATCTTATCTTCCTTATTGAAAGTTCGGAGCCTGGTCAACATAGCAAACCCTGTCTCTATGAGAAAAAAAAAAACAGGCAAAGCAGGGTATGGTGGCATGTGCTCATAGTCCTAGCTAATAGGAAGGCTGAGGTGAGAGGGTCATTTGAGCACAGGGGTTCAAGGCTGCAGGCTGCCATTGGCTATGATCATATCACTGCAATCCAGCCTCAGCAACCGAGTAAGACCCTGTCTCTAATAAAATAAAATTAAATAGAAATTGGAGAATTGGATTGGATGATTCCTTTCTGACCTCCTC
>NW_012103776.1:1565131-1604261 GCF_000951045.1 Mandrillus leucophaeus
CACTGCAACCTCCACTTCCTAGGTTCAAGCAATTCTCCTGCCTCAGCCTCTCAAGTAGCTGTGATTACAGGCGTGTGCCACCACATCTGGCTAATTTTTGTATTTTTTCTTTTTTTTTTTTTAGTAGAGATGGGGTTTTGCCATGTTGGCTAGACTGATCTTAAACTCCTCACCTCAGGTGACCTGCCCACCTCAGCCTCCCAAAGTGCTGGGATTACAGGCGTGGGCCACCATGCCTGGCCAATTTAGCAGATTTCAAAGCTTTTACCTATGTTAAGCCCATCAACTGTAAAAGTAGCAGGGAAACTATCTTCTGGGAAGGCATTTTTGTCAAGCCTAATTCATTAGCTGATTTATTTATTTTTAATAATATCACAGATGCCATTTTAAAGATGATTTAGATACTAGAAACTAGAAATAATACCAAAATAATTTTGCTGCTGAACCAAATACTAGTCTACCTTATTTTTCAACACAGAAACATTTTAAAGAAATTACCAAAAATATACACTAGCATATGAAATACTTCATTCTTGGTCAGTTTTCACTTCCACTTTACATATCTGAGGCCTGAGATTAGAGCTGGCATTAAAAATATCTTAAACATTCTTGAAAAGGTTCCACATCAGAAACTATTTCTAAAAATCCAGAAACTCTTGTTATAAACAGAAAACCTTATCAAAAATTTGAAACTTAATATAATTTCAACCCAACCTCACTGTTCACATCTGTCTTTCCTATTTCAGGAGATGCTGATGCATGCTCCATTAAAACTGTTTCACATCTAATCAAGATATTGCAGCAGAAGCTACTTTTATAGTTTCTTAAAAAAATCATTATTGGCTGGGTGCAGTGGCTCACACCTGTAATCCCAGCACTTTGGGAGGTGGAGGCGGGTGCATCATCTGAGGTCAGGAGTTCGAGACCAGTCTGGAAAACATGGAGAAACCCCATCTCTACTAAATATATCATGGAGATAATAGGAAAGCCTGATCACAGGAAACCTCGTGGCCTATTCCAAGGTCCTGGATGGGCCTTTTGGAGTACTATGCCGTATCCTCAAGATACACCCTAGTTCAGATCCCAACTTATATTGAAAGAAGCTGGAACACCCAGAGGAAAGAAGGAATGGCTATGGGTTAGAGATGCTGTCTACCACCCTCATCCCCAATTTTTTTGCTTCAACACCCAAAGATGTATTTGACTAAGTCTCTACAGAAACAAAGTTAAAAATACTATGTAAAATAGGCATAACATTTCTAAAAAATAGAAAAACCAAATACTTTCCAAATCTGAAAATTATGGTGCTAAACTTGTAAAAATTATTCAGGTCATTCTGACAAATCAGTAAGTAGAGTCACATACTCTTGATAATCGAATGAAAAAGTCACATTCCCGACAGATTCTTCACTCCTGTTCCACCTCAGGATAAAGTTGTCATCTATGACGTCAACCTCTACTTTTTGAGGAGATTTTAGATTTTTTCCACCTATAAAGGCAACAAGAAATAAGAACATTATATATAAACTGTACAGATATTCTAAATGTTACTCTATCCCTCACATCCCTGATTAAAGAATGAATACAGTAAAATATAATGAAGTATATTTTAAAAATCTAAAAAAATCTAATGATTGCTCCCAGCACAGGGATGCTGGTAATTACATTTCTGCATCTGAGAGAGCTGAAAAAAGAGTTGATTTTTTTTCCTTTTTGAAAAAGAGTTGTCTTTTAATTAAAAAACGAATGGTCTCTGCATGAAAATAGAATTTTTCTTGGCCTTATTAGTGACACTGATGAGTCACGCTTATGATGAGGTTCAACTGTTTTATGGCCTCAGTGTGATTTCACATTGTATGTTCAGAGATAGATAGAGATGCTTCTTGATTTACAATGGTGTTATGTCCTGATAAGTAAGGGTGAGTCCTAGGGGCAATCAAGTGCTGGCTTCCTCCCTGCAGTACTCCTTGTGGTAACACCGTCACAAATAATTGACCAGTGCCAGGAGGAGTCACCTGCCCAAGCAGTGCCTCTGAGCCCTGGGTAGTACCAACAGCAGCTGTACTCCCTGATGTCGTACTCCCTGCCCCATCTCCCACTGCAGGAGTGGGAAAGTATAGTGTATCTCAGCAGCTGTCCCCTGTGTGTTAACTGCATCATAACTGGTGTAAGCACCCTGGATCACCACCTGGGTCATGGATTGAGTGGCAGGATAGCCACTGATGGCACCAGTGCCCTCAGTCTGGACATCCAGCTGCCCCTCACACACCTGGATCACCCTGCGCATCACTTGACGCTGGGGTCAGGGAAGGCGGCAGCTGACTGGATGCTGGCAATAGCCCCACTGGCTGGGTCTTCCCCAGTAGCCATTGCACGTGCCTGAATCTGCACTGTCCCCTCTGTCTAGTGCCCTTTCATTTCACCTTTCAGGACTTCCTTAAGCATTTCTTGCAGGGGAGGTCTAGTGGTAATGAACTCCTTCAGCTTTTGTCTATCTAGGAACATCTTAATTTCCTTATGCTTTTGGAGGGCAATTTTGTCGTATACAGGGTTTTGAGTTTTGTTTTGGTTTTTTTAGCACTTTGAATACACTGGTCTCCAAAGTATCAGATAAGAAATCTGCTGATTATGTTATCAAAGATCCCTTGTGTATGACAAGTCACTTCTCTGTCTTTGGCTTTCAAAAGTTTGACTATGTTTCTTAGTGTGGTCTCTTTGAGATCACTGTACTTGGAGTTTGCTGATCTGTCCAGTGCTGAGAGTGGGGTGTTCAAGTCACCAACTACTATCATATTGGAGTCTATCTTTCCTTTTATGTAGAGTAATATTTACTTTATATATCTGGGTGCTTTGGTGTTGGGTACATGTATGTTTAGAATTGTTATATCCTCTTGCTGAATTGGTCCCTTTATCATTATATTATAACCTTCTTCATCTGTTTTTACAGTTTTTAACTTAATGTCTTTTTAATCTGACATAAGTATAGCAATTCCTGACAGCTTTTGGTTTCCATTTGCTTGGAATAACTTTTTCCATCCCTTCAATTTCAGTTTATATGTGTCTTTATAGGTGAAGTGGGTTTCTTATAGAAAGCATATAATTGAGTCATTTAAAAAATATTCATTTAGCCAGTCTCTTTAAGTACAGAATTTAATCCATTTACATTCAAGATTATTATTGATATTTGAGCACTTACTTTTGTCATTTTGTTAATAGTGTTCTAATAATATCCTTTGCTCCTTTCTTCCTCTCTTATTATTTATCATTGTGGTTTGATGGTTTTGTCTAGTGGTAAGGTTTAATTCTTTTCTCTTTCTCCTTTGTGTATCTGCTCTATCAGTGAGTTTTATACTTTTCCATGTTTTAATTGTACTGACTACTTTCTTTTCACTTCCAGATGTAGGACTCCCTGGAGCATTTCTCATAAGGCTGGTCTAGCAGTGATGAATTCCCTCAGATTTTGCTTGTCTGGGAAAAACTGTATTTCTCCCTCATTTCTGAAGGATAGTTTTGCTGGGAATAGCATTCTTGGCTGTTTGAGGATATCATCCCATCCTCTCCTGTACTGTAAGGTTTCTGTGAAGAAATCTGCTGTTAGCTGAACAGGGATTTTCTTAAATGTGACTTGATGCCTTTCTCTCGCTGTTTTTAGAATTCTCTCTGTCTTTGACTTTTGACAACAGACAATAATGTGCTTTGGAGAGAACCTTTTTGGGTTAAATCTATTTGGGAATCATTGAGCTTTCTGGATCTGGATGTCTGTCTCTCCAGACTTGGGAAGTTTTCAGTTATTATTTCATTAAATAGTTTGTATACATCTTTTACCTTTTCTCCTCTTTCTGTAACTTACATAGTATGAATATTTGTTCCTTTAATGATATCCCATAAGTCTCGTAGGGTTTCACTTGTTTTTTCTATAACTGAGTAATATCAAATGATATATCTTCAAGTTCAGAGATTATTTCTTCTGCTTTATCAAGTCTGTTGTTGAAGCTGTTTATTGTATTTTTTAAATGTAATTCATTGAATTCTTCAACTGCAGGATTTGTTTGGTTCTTCTTCATCATGTTTTGATTTTTTTGTTCAATTCTTTGTATTGTGAATTGTTTTCCTGATTTGTTGAACTATCTGTATTTTCTTTTTCTTTTTCTTTTTTTTTTTTTTGAGATGGAGTCTCGCTCTGTCACCCAGGCTGGAGTGCAGTGGCTGGATCTCAGCTCACTGGAAGCTCCGCCTCCCGGGTTTACACCATTTTCCTGCCTCAGCCTCCTGAGTAGCTGGGACTAGAGGCGCCCACCACCTCGCCTGGCTAGTTTTTTTGTATTTTTTAGTAGAGATGGGGTTTCACCGTGTTAGCCAGGATAGTCTCGATATCCTGACCTCGTGATCCGCCTGTCTCAGCCTCCCAAAGTGCTGGGATTACAGGCTTGAGCCACCATGCCCAGCCTGTATTTTCTTGTATCTTGTTGATTTTCCTTAAGATCATTAGTTTTAATTCCTTTTCCAGCAATCTGTTGATCTTCTTTTCATTGGGCCACCATTAGAGAGTTCTTACTTTCCTTTGGTGGTGTCATATTTCCTTGCTTTTTCATGTTTTTGTGTCTCTGCATTGATAAGATAATTACCTCTTCCAAACTCTACAAACAATGGCTTTCAAAGACAAAGTCTTTTATTAGCAGTTGGGTTTCAGTATGCTGGTTTCAAAAGGTGTGGTGATTGTTTCCTGACAGATACAGTGATATGGTCTGCATGCAGCTGCTGTACCTGTGTTCAATGTCAGTAGTAAATGGGTGCCTCAGGGGCCTAGGCTGCAGAAGTTTGTGGCAGTGGTAGTGTAGGTTGTTAATGTCCTCAGTGTCAAAGGCTTTTAGGATCCTCCTATTCTTGTCTTCCCCACAATGGGGAGACTTAGGCAAGGGGATACCTCTTGGTGTCAGGTCTGACAGGGGCTATATATGTGCAGCTGCAGCAGCTCTTGATTCCAGGTGAATGTGCTCAGAGTGACTACTGGGCAAAGGTCCTAGGCTCAGGATCTCACAAACCTATTGAGACACTTGGTTCCTGAGGTGGGTTTGCTCTCTGTGGCAGGGGTTGGATGTAGGTTGCTCACAGAGCCAGGATTTGTGACCTGGAGGTGCCTCCTGGCAGCTCAGGCCCAGAGAATGGGTTATAGCTTTGATTCTACCCCTCTGGAGATCAGGGCATAGCAATGGCCTGACTATAAAAAAGGGGTTCCCTGGAGGTTTGGGCCTGGGGAGCAGGGTATGGTTTTAATTTGGGAACATGAGCTAATAGGGCTCAGTGGCAACACAGGTCCCAAAGGATGAGGCACCATGAAGTCATGACTTTAAATCTTGGACTAGCTGGGGATGAGCAGTACCCCAGACTGTGAGACCAGGTGTAGCTGCAGCAGCAAGTACTACAAAACAGTGAAGCATAGCTATTATTTGGGCTGGGAATGGGGGTCAGGGAACAGCAAAGTGATGACTCTCACTCAGCAGCTCAGACTCTAGACTAGTCCAGCTCCAAGGAAGCCGGGTACTACAGTTGTTTGGCCTGTAGAACAGGGTGTCTCAGCTGAGCCACTGCTCTGTTTCCCTGAGACATAGCGTACTACATCAGCTCAGCCCTGGGATGCATAGCTGCTTGGCTTGGATAGGACACTGATTCTGCAGGGAGCGATGTGCTCCTTCAGCTGAGGCCCGGGGAATGTGACTGTTCTGGTGGTTCAGGCCCTGTTTCCCTGGAATACAGTATACCACTTCAGCTTAGGCACAGGGGTGCACGACTGCTCTGGGCGGCCAAGGTACTGTTCCCTTCCTATTCCCAGGAAATAGGATGCTGCTTCAGCTCTAGCCCAAGGGAGGTGGGGTAGAAGTAGGTGGAGTAGTTCCACCTCTACTTGGCCCCACAGGGAAGGGTGTAATAGCTGCTTAAAGTTTAGCTTAAGGATGTTAAGCCATCAGCCTGGGGTGGTTCAGATGAAAGGAAGCCATGTCTACAAGTCTCCGAAGCAAGACACACTCCAGAAGTAGTTCCAGTTCCAAGATGGAGTGGCACAGTAGCTGTGAGGGCCACAGCAGGCAGAGCACAGTGTTGGTTCCTTCTCTGGAGGGAACGCAGCTAAGCAGACTCTAGGCAGCTTCCTCAGCTTGGCTTAGTTGCTGTCCAGACTCTAAGGAACCCCAGTGGTGAGATCTGTTGGTGCCCATGGTGTAGCTGGGGGTTACTGGGATCTTCTTATCTCCTTGCCATAGGAAGAAGCTCCTCCTGGTTCCCAGATGATCCTAGGAATCCTGGTATTTCCTCCCATTCTCCATGTGGCCACCCCACTTTCCTCTGCTCACTAGGATTTCTGTTACTTCTTTGATGTACTCTAGCACTCTTAGTTAAGTTTGCTAAAATGTAGTTGTTTATTTGTTGTTCTGGCTGTCTTATGAGGGGATGAGCAGTAGAGGCTTCTAGTTGGCCATCTTGCTAACATCACTCTCCCAGACAACATTGTGTGTGTGTGTGTATGTGTGTGTGTCTGTGTGTTTTGCTTTGTTTAATTGCTGTTTAATTGTTGTTAATCCTGTGCCAAGGATCAGCTTGAACTATAAACTTAAGGTCTCTCCTGAGCCTTTCCCTAGGTATGTACAGTGACTTTCTAATTTTCCCCATAAATGCAGTTGTTTTTATATGTCCTAGTCTTTAGTATCTGACTCCCAAAAGTGAAAGAGAAAAATGAAGCAGAGGGGGATTTCTAGCCCTTTAAATCCATGAGGCAGGGGAGTGAGTGGGGTGGGGGTTGTAACAATGAGTAAGGGCAACAACAACCGTCCATCTCTTTGCACTTTTGTGATGAGAAGGAGCAATGAGTAATCAGAGCACAGATCCCAGAGATCTAGATGGTGGGTTTCTTTTTGCTCACCTGATTCCTGTAAGTTGTGTGCAGGTTGCTCTAATAACGTGCATAGCTGTCTGCCAAGGGTTGAGAGGTGGAAGATGGGCAGCTGCTATTGTACTAAGCGCTCAAACAGACCAAAATTAACTGCAACTTACCATCTAAGCCTGCCCTGCCCCCTGGAAGTTGCAAGCCTTCAATAGACTCCAGAGTTCCAAAATAGTTACATCAGATTCTGCCAGTACAGTTCTTGTCTAGGTGAGGAGACAGATTCCTGGTGCTTTCTACCTTGCCATCTTTCCAGAATCCTCAAAAGAAGTATTTGTAAAAACTGCTTCTTTATGTTAAACACGTATCTCAAACTAGATTGCAAGTTCCTTAAGGGCAGAATCTATATCGTTTCATAGTTGATTTGCATTTTTTCAGAGTATCCAGCATAATGGTGGGCTCCCAGGAACTCCTTTAATATCACAAAGGACTGACCTTTCACTTTGATAAGCTATATGTTTTTTAAAAGACCAGCTTTTAAATTTATTTATGGTTCCTACAATAGTTCTTTTACTTCTGCCTTGGGGCAATGTTATCTCATTGTAGACTTGTTCTACCACAGGGGCTCCCTTACAGAACTTTCTTAATTGAGACAGCTTCTTGCACTTTCCAGTTAGATCTTATAGTATGGGGTCAAAAGGGTAGACATCTGAGAAAACACTTTCTGATTTTTTTTTTTTTTTTAATTTAAGGTGATATCCATCAGGTCTCCCCATCCTCAATTTTCTGTTTCATACTTGGAGTCTCTAAAACTTCATCCCTGAATAGAATACATCACATCCCCTTATCCCACTCTAGAATTCTTAACTTGCTTCTCATCCATTTATTAGAATTTATAGATTCTATTCAGCCAAAGGGTAGCAACTGGGTTTACAGACTTTAACAAAAGATCTGATGGCATCTGTAGTATTTACAATATCTTGGGCAGAATATTATAATTCTAGTAATTTTGGGCCTTGAGACAAGAATAGAAAATGTTATAGGGTACAGCTAGCGATCTCCTCAGGGAGAAAAAAAATCCTTTACTGCTAAAGGAAGGAGACCCTGAAGTTACATGGGTAACTTCATGAAGGCATGCTGGCATTTGGAAGACCAACGAATAACTGACTGATAAATGGACAGGGGCTTGGAAATAAAGTTATTAAACAGGATTTTAGTTTTCACAGATTTTGCTCTGTTAGTATTGGCAATCTCCTTTTAATAATTTTTTCATAAAATTATTGTTATGTAACACTAACATACAATATATTAATTTACTAGTATATTAATGTGTTTTATATTAGCATATTAACAATTATTACCCCACATGTAAATGTATAAATGGACATTTAATCTAATATACATAAATGTATTTATAATTTTGGTTGCTTTCAACTTTTCACATTCATCTTGATGACCAAAATGGTGTACTATATTTTTAAGTCTGACATAAATCCAAATATAGGTATCTGTACAAATATGTAAGTAAATGTCTTCCCATATTTTTTATAGTTTTCTTAATCTAGGGTCCTAGAATTGCATTTACTAGGCTAAAAGGTATATTTATACAACTTCTGAAAGAATGAGCAACATTATAATCTCACTGAGTTAACTTTCAGGATCAGCTTGAGCTGTAAACTTAAGGTCTTGAGTTTTGAACATTCTGTTTTGAACATGATTATTTCTTTGGGGAAAAAGTAGGTAGTTGTGTAAACCAAAAATAAAATTCTGAGTCCCTTAACCATCAGAATGGACTCCTTCTCTTGACCAAGGGCATTCCAAAATTAACCTGAAAAACTACTTCAGGCCAAGATGGGGAAGGCAGGTTTGGCTATGCCTCATTGTACCCTCCTCTCTTCTGGAATTCAGAAAAAGCCAACCACCATTAACATCAACACAGACTTTAAGTTTCACAAGAAACAGTTACAATCTATTCTCTCTGAAGCCTGCTATCTGCAGGCCTCATCTGCATCAAGGGTGTTCACTCTTTTGGCTTCCTTGGGCCACAATGGAAGAACAATTGTCTTGGGCCAAACATAAAATACACTATCTGATGAGCTAAAAAAAGAAAAAAAAGAAAAAAGAAAAAAAAAAAAGGAAAAGAAAACAAACAAACAGACAAAACCCCTCATATTTTAAGAAAGTTTTACAAATTTGTGTTGGGATGGATTCAAAGCCGTCACAGGCTGCATGCAGCCAGTGGGCTGTGAGTTGGACAAGCTTGATCTGCATGATAAAATTTTGGTCTCCACAACCCCTTGGGACATCCCAGACATTCCTTTCTATTGATTCCAGGTTTTTAGATAATAACTCTTTCAAGCAATTATCAATCAGAAAATCTTTAAATCTATCTATGACCTAGGAGCCTTGCTTTTTGTCCTGCCTTTCCAGATCGAACCAATCAAATGTACATCTTCGATGTACTGATTGATATATTATGTCTCCCTAAAATGTATAAAAGCAAGCTGGGCCTTGGGTACATGCCGCCAGGACCTCTTGAGGCTGTGTCATGGATGCATCCTTAACCCTGGCAAAATAAATTTTCTAAGTTGATTTGAGACCTGTCTCAGATATTTCTGGGCTCACAGTTAACTGAAAGATACTGATAATTAGGCCCTTAACATATAAGTGGACAATCAGGAATTTAAATTGTTTGGCCTTTAGGAAAACAGTCTAGTCTGGTTAAGCCCCAGGGCTCTTAGGCCAGACCCAGGGTTGACTTCCCCACTCAGCCACGGACTGGCCTATACAGCCTCAGGCAAGTCACTTGATCTCTCAGTTGCTCAGTTTCCTTGTCTGTTAAATAAGGATAACAGTATCTGTGTGGCTCTGAAAGCTTAATGAGTTTATACTGTTAAAACACTTAGATTAGTGTCTGGCACACAGTTAAGAGCTTAAGAAATGCTAAATGCCTATAAATTATATCTTGCCACCTGTCCTCTAACCTAATTTTAAATTAATTTCTTAACGCATACCCTCCTGGAATGTCAATTTTATATGAAAATTCTGGGAAAGCTCTTTTCACATCAAACGAAACATGAGTTTAATGCAAATTTTTCATAAACAAAAGACTTCAAAGAAATTACTACGGGATGCACCGGGACCCTAGTACCCACATCCTAGGAAAAATATACTACATATTTGTGGAAAAGTTTGAGAAATAGTATATCATGTACCACACAGGTATATGGTTTCCTAAGACAACAGGTAAGTATTTTGAACTCACTCGCAGGCTCACAGGCCACCTGGACTCCTGCACTGGGATGCTAGCCCTGATTTTCTTTGGGTACCCCTCCTCACTACAAAATTACCTCTCAGTCTCTTATCAATCTTATAATAGTTGCCATTTCCCCATGCATCCCAGGTAAGTATGAAGAATTTCAGCAAATTAGCCTGGTGACGCCCTGCCTTTGTATTTTTCTTTTACTATTTTTGTAAAAGAAAAAAAAAAAAAATCTCAGGACCTCTCCCAACTTTCTTACACAAAAGGGAAGATAGTTAAGCCCAGAGGCCAAGTGACTGCAACACCCTCTTCCAAATGAATGGCTGTTACTAGCACAATGCTTCAGCCAAATCCCTAAGGAAAGATAAAAAGACTCAGCCATCTGCGAAGGACTACCCCCACAGATCATTGTGAGTCAATTCTTTGCTGGTTTCCCATAAACAAGGGGATGCCAACTGTAACTTCAAGTCTACAACCTAAGTCTAGTTCCTAAAACTAAAGTCTAAAGTATAAATAGACCGGGTGCGGTGGCTCACGCCTGTAATCCCAGCACTTTGGGAGGCTGAAGTGGATCGTTTGAGGTCAGGAGTTCGAAACCAGCCTGGCCAACATGGCAAAACCCCATCTCTACTAAAAATACAAAAAATAGCCAGATGTGGTGGTGTACACCTGTAATTTCAGCTACTCAAGAGGCTGAGGCAGGAGAATCACCTGAACCCGGGAGGCAGAGGTTGCAGTGAGCTGAGATCACACCTCTGCACACCAGCCTGGGCAACAGGCTGTCTTCTCAAAACAAAACAAAAAAAAGTATAAATAAAAACGTCTTCCCATATTTTGGACAGTTTTCTTAGTCCTGGGTCCTAGAATTGCATTTACTAGTTTAAAAAGTGTGAATATTTTTATGACTTCTGAAAGACTGAGCAACATTACTATCTCATTGAGAAAACATTTCATTGAGTTTTGAACATGATTATCTCTTTGGGGAAAAAGTAGGTAGTTATGTAAACCAAAAATAAAATTCTAAGCCCCCCAACCATCTGAACGGACCCCTCCTCTCAACAAATGGCATTCCAAAGTTAACCTGAAAAACTAATTCAGGCCTTCCACACTGACAGTGTCAATTACAAGCTTATCTTCTCAGGTGCAAAACGAAGTCAGGATTCCACCTACTCAGAGGCATCTGCATAACGGACTCCCTTTACTCTCTTTTTCTCTTCAACACACTCATGGTATCTTAAAATACAGATTTCTTGGGCACTAACTGAAGTGTCACAGAACTATCCGCCTCACTGCCTCACTGCCCCACCTCCTGAAAACCTCTGGAAAACCAGTCACAGATGTGTCTGTGGCTCATGTTTTTCCCGGATGCGCCCTGAAGCAGGATTAGTAAACCTCGAGGACTGAGAATTATGCCTCAGTCACTCCGATTGTCATTTCTTATTGGCCTGTATGAATCCTGAGGGCAGAGAAATCCTGGTCACACTTAGCTCACTCCCCCGTGGGACTGGCCGCCTAGTTTTTACCAGATTGAGGAAATGTATTTCGGGAAATGTTTTGTATATTATCAAACAGGCCAGCTGAGCCGCAGTACTTTCCCGGAAAGAAGCAAACTCGACACAACGCTCTGGCACTGCCACTTCACGGGGATGGGGACCCGGGCGCGCCCAAGGACCGGTACACGCGTCACAGGCAAGCGGCGACAGAGGACCCAGAACACCACTTTCTCCGATTGATTTTCGAGCCCAAGTCGCGTTTAATCTTTGCCGCGGCAAAGAGGATCGAGGGTTGGGGGTCTGTCGCCCCCAACACCATCGCCGCCCGGGTAGCCCAGCTGCGCACCCTACCTCCGACCCTCCGCCGAGACTCTCCTCCCGGCCTCTCACCTGCGGCTGCGGACAACACCCATGGCGCCAAGGTGACGAGCACTAGGGTCGTCGCGCCCAGGAGGGTGACCATCATATGGGAGCCGCCGCAGGTCCCACCAGTCACATCTCCGCGAACGCAACACTCCTCTTAGCTTCCATGGCCCTCTCCTAAGCCACACCGCCCCTCTGCGCACGCGCTGCCCCTCCTAGCTCTCATCGCCCCTCTGCGCACGCGCCTTTCCCCATGGCTCGCACCGCCTCTCTGCGCACGCGCCATTCCTCCGCGCACGCGCCTTTCCTCCTAGCTAGCACCTCCTCTGCAAGCTCCCATTGCCCCCTCTAGTTGCACCACGCCTGTGCACGAGCGCCTCAGAAATGGTAGGCCTCCTGCCTTGTCTTCTTCCAAACTCTTTCCGGCCAGTGGCCGATCTGGAGCAGTTCACCATCGCATTCCAGGAAGACCCCGTCTCACGGGAGGCCTTGACCTTCACAGGATCGCGGCACACACGTGCGCAGACCCAGCGACTTTGGAGTTCCTGCGTGTCTTCCCCATGTCTGCAGTCGGAGGGCGTGGGTGGGGTCCGGGTCGTGGCCGTGCGCTCTTCGTCCTTGCCCTTCTCCGCCCGGAGCGCTTGCCGACCCTAGAGCCTTGGATAGTGGCGTTGGGAGTCCCCAGCGGCCTGGGAACCAGATGAGGCTGGAAGGAGGAAGTGGCTGAGCGACCAGACTGTTCCTGTGTGCAGAGCCAGAGCGGGGCAGAGGCACTCGTTTTCGGGGCGACTTGGCTGAGGGGCGAGATGGTCCCTTGGAGAGAACCGCCACGGGCCCTGGGCCGAGGGGCTCCAGAACAGCGGTCGCTAGGCTTTGGTCGTGGAGCTTTATCCGTAAACAATTCGAGCCCACCGTTCGAATGATTATTTAATTAAATTACTCAGTAATAGAGCAAGTGCATTGTGAAAATATGCAAAATAAAATTTAAATGATGAGATAATCAAATAATTGGTTATTATAACAACCAAGCAATTAATTAGCGGTTACATAATTAAATGAATGTTTGTAAAGAACAATACAATGGAATTTTTTTTTTTTTTTTTTTTGCATTTTTTTTTTTTGAGTCGGAGTCTTGCTGTCTCGCCCGGGCTGGAGTGCAGTGACGCGATCTCGGCTCACTGCAACCTCTGCCTTCCCGGTTCAAGCGATTCTCCTGCCTCAGCCTCCGGAGTAGCTGAGATTACAGCGGTGCGCTATTACGCCTGGCTAGTTTTTGTATTTAGTAGAGATGGGGTTTCCGCTGTGTTACCCAGGCTGGTCTGGAACTCCTGACCTCAAGTGATCCGTCCGCCTCCGCCTCCCAAAGTGCTGGGATTGCAGACTTGAGCCACCACGCCCAGGGGAAATATGCCTGTTTTAAAGAGGTATAATTTACGTATCATTAAAGTAACCCAGTTTGAGTGAATAATGATTTTTAGGCAATCTATCCAGTTGTAGGTATCGTTTTAAAAACCTTGAATTATTACTTTATGATTCATCGATTTGGGGGTTTGATTCTGAGTGTGTCAGTACTTCGTTTTAACAACATCAAAGGTGGAAAAGCACCCCATGAAGACAGGCCAAATGGAAGAGGAAAAATTCCTGGTTGCGATTACAAAATCATAGTTATTTTAAAAGCCTTTCAAACGACTCTGTCTGTTTAAATTAAAATGTCCATTTCCTGCTGCCCAAAAGTTCTGGCAAACCAGTTGGAATAGGATGCATTTTTATATTTAGAACAATGAGCTCAAAATGACTGAAACGTTTCATTAGATTTTTAAACACATTGGCAATTTCCTCCCCTCCTTTTCTTCCTGCTTTCCTTTCCTAAAATTTTCGTAGTCTTCCCTATCTTAATACAACCTGTTATGAACATTGAATTGTATTTTAATAAAATTGGATTGTGCTTTAATAAAATTTGCCACAGCTGTGACACCCTGTGGTAAGCACTTTGTGTACTTTAGTTTCAGCTTGTTATAATAACTTAAGGATAAGACATGAATTAATTTCCCCTGTGGTGCTAGCTCTATAACCTTAACCCAGAACCTCCTTTCTCTCCTTAATTCTAGTTAAAACGGTCCATTAGAGTTTTTCCATACAGCATGTTCTTTTTTACTTTTTTTTGGCGGGGAGGGGAGAGGGAGTCTTGCTCTGTTGCCCAGGCTGAAGTGTAATGGCATGATCTCGGCTCCCTGCAACCTCTGCCTCCCCAGTTCAAGCGATTCTTCTGCCTTAGCCTCCCAAGCAGCTGGGACTACAGGTGTGGGCCACAGCGCCTGGCTAATTTTTGTATTTTTAGTAGAGATGGGGTTTTGCCATGTTGGCCAGGCTGGTCTTGAGCTCCTGGCCTCAAGTAATCCGCCCACCTCAGACTCCCAAAGTGCTGGGATTACAGGAGTGAGCCACCACACCCAGCCCCCTTTTTACTTTTTGCTTGGAAATAATTTCAAATTATAGACAAGTTGCAAAAATGGTAAGATAACTCCCACATACCCTTTGCCCGGATTCAGCAAATCATTAATATTTTGCCGTATCTGCACTCCCTCTTTAAATACACATACAAAGTCATATATGTATGTTACTTATTTTCCTGAACTTCTTTAGCTTTCTTTAATCCAGAGTAATTCCCTGGCCATTGTCTTTCATGTCATGGACATTTTTTTGATTTGGGGATTTTTGTTTTTCTTTTTTGAAAAACACAGGCCAACTATTTTATAGAATGCTTCTCCAATTTGCACTTGTCTGATGGTTTCTCCTGATTAAGTTCAGATTATGCGTACCGGGCTGTAATTCTACATAAATTGTGTGGTGTCCTCAGTGCATTCACAGGCACATTAAGTTTATTAGTCCCTCATCTGTAATGTTAATTTTGGTTATGTATCAAAATATTATAGTCCCCATTGTATAGTTACTATTCTGCCCCCCATAAACCCCCACCACCCTACCTCCTGCAGCTAATTGGTGGGAAGACACTAGGAGATCCTGCAAATATTCTGCTGTTAATCAAACTTTTCTTCTAGAATTAACATCCATTAATCATCCTTGCTTGAACTGTCCTACCTGTGACAGTTACGAAATGGTAACTTTTCAACCGTGACCCTCTCACTACAAATATTAGTTGACACATTTTAAGAAAGAGCTTTTCTTTCTTTCCATTTTATTTTTATTTTTATTTATTTATTTTTTTGAGATGGAGCTTCACTCTTGTTGCCCAGGCTGGAGTGCAATGGCACCATCTCAGCTCACCTCAACCTTTGCCTCCTGGGTTCAAGCAATTCTCCTGCCTCAGCCTCCCGAGTAGCTGGGATTACGGGCATGCGCCACCACGCCAGGCTAATTGTGTATTTTTAGTAGAGACAGGGTTTCTCCATGTTGGTTAGGGTGGTCTCGAACTCCCGAACTCAGGTGATCCGCCCGCCTCGACCTCTCACAGTGCTGGGATTACAGGCGTGAGCCACTGCGCCTGACCTCCATTTATTATTGTTATTGTTATTTTTTGAGACGGAGTTTTGCTCGTCGCACAGGCTGGAGGGCAGTGGTGCAATCTCGGCTCACTGCAACCTCTGCCTCCAGGGTTCGAGCATTTCTCCTGCCTCAGCCTCTTGAGTAGCTGGGATTACAGGCGCCTGCCAACATGCCTGGCTAATTTTTTAGTAGAGACGGGGTTTCGCCGTATTGGGCAGGCTGGTCTCAAACTCCTGACCTCAGGTGATCCGCCTGCCTTGGCCTCCCAAAGTGCTGGGATTACAGGCTTGAGCCACCGTGCCCGGTCTCCATTTATTATTAGTATAGACTCAAAGATTCTTATTTCGTTGGTTATAGTTCATTGCTATCTTGATTTACATTTTTAAAATTAATATACAACTTTTAGAGGAGTGTTAGGTTTACAGTGTGGAGAGTTCTTATATACCCCTTCATCCCAAGCCTGCTTTCAGTTTCCCGTTGTTAACATTTTGCGTTGGGGTGGTACATTTCTTACAGCTGATGAAACTATACTGATACATTATTATTAACTAAAGTCCAGAGTTTACGTAAGAGTTCTCTCTTGGTGTTGTACATTCTATGGGTTTTTACAATGTATAATTGTTACTGGTAGAAGACATCCCAGTTACCTGCACAGCGAATTCAACTGAGGGGCATAAAGGCAGAAAAAGAGACTGAGGCGAGTTTCAGAGCAGGAGTGGAAGTTTATTTAAAAAGACTTTAGAACAGGAAAGAAAGGAAAGGACGCTTAGAAGAGACCCAAGCGGGCAACTTGAAGGACAAGTGCAGTGTTTAACTGTGATTCTAGGACTGACAGGCTGGCCCACTTCTGTGGTTTTGCATCCCTTTCCCACGATTCTTCCCTTAGGGTGCGCTGTCCGCATGCGAAGTGCCCTTCTTACGCTTGGGAGGTGAACACATACATTGTGTTTAGGAAGTCGTGCGCATGCCCATCGGAGGATTTCTTCCCTTTTCCGATGGAGTGCCCCCGGAAGGTCATACTCCGCCATTTTGTCTCTTAATGTGCGTGCACAGGGTCACTCACCAAATACCGGAGATACTAGTGGAAGCTCTTTTGCTTCTCCCTGGCGCCTACGTTCAATTAACACTCTAATGTAATAGCTGTGGACCATCAGGAGATAATTTGGCACTGGGTGCTGAATTATTTTTAGAGAGGCAATGTGATTGTTGAACCGTCACCTGACATTCCTGGTGGGTGGGGGAAGAGCCCTTTCCTGCCCCTCTCATGCCTAACCACCTGCAACATAATGTTATGTATCTACCATTACAGCATCATACAGAGGCATTTCTCTGCCCTAAATATCTCCTGTGCTCTACCAATTCACCCTCTTTATTTATTTTAATGCTCAAATTGTCCCAGATTTGGCCAGTGGCAGTCACTTCAAGCTGACTCTTGTTCCTTTTGCTGATACGCTCATAATTTTTTCTAACACTTCTTTACTTTCTAGCACAAGATGGTCCCACCCAGTTCCTCTTATATTTTTCCTGCTCAGCTCTAAAATAAGCCATTTCTTCAAGGGGCCCTGTTTTTTTTGTTGTTGTTGTTTGTTTGTTTTGTTTTTTATTGGGGAATGGTATTTAGAAACCATTATATAGGCACTAAAACTTTTTGTATTGCTTAAGGAAGTAAATTACTGTTGAGTATATATTTTATCTTTCCCTTTTTGGCTAACAAAGGAAAAGTTCCTTATGTGTTTCACTTTTTGGAAAAAGACATGTT
The DNA here is from genome assembly GCF_000951045.1 of Mandrillus leucophaeus. NCBI lineage: Eukaryota > Metazoa > Chordata > Mammalia > Primates > Cercopithecidae > Mandrillus > Mandrillus leucophaeus. The sequence continues at coordinate 1,582,387 of NW_012103776.1, forward strand.
AGAAACATCTGTGCTTTAGAGCATGTTTCCATATGATTACATGGCAGATTTCCCACACTGAAATTGAACTCTTGTTTCTTCACAACTTCAGCCATATTTGCTATACATAGTCCAACACTATTGCTGACTGAGGAATGTATTTTAGTTTGTCATCATATTGTAAAAAGAAGAACAAGGGGCATGTGGCGTTTTCTCTTTTGCTATTAAGAATCCCCAAAGCAGTTTCTAAACACTGTCACCAACTATGGAATTTTGTAAAGAACCAAAACGAATGAGTATCATATGATTTTAAACACTTTTGAAAAGAAATTGTGGGGGTTTGCTTTTCTGGAAAATGTCGTCCTAATGTGATGGCTTCATACTGTGATTAGCTAGTATGTCAAGGCTGCTGTTACCTTATTCACTTGTGTATTAATAATACTATCTTTAATTTCCAATTTATTTGCAATAACATTCTCACATTTATTTTGTGAGCAATAATTTAGTTAAAACTAGCTAACAACCTGTAAACACACATCAGGCCAAGTAAATGGCTAGACATAGTCACCAACTCCAAAAGTGTACAAGTAGAAGCATCGCTGCACGTTTCCACCTTGTGAGTTTCACTATGTTCTCAAATGTGTCGCACATCACTGAATGTGACATGTGATCCTCTGGCATTTGGACCAAGTGAAGGTGCTCGTGCTAGATTATATATCAAATATCAAAAGCTTTATTTATTATTAAAAAATGTAAATAGAATTTCATTGCACTTCAGTGGACCTTGTATTCCAACATAAACCCCTAGGGTAGGTGCACCCTGGATTAGAAATCGCTGCTTTAGAACTTTCCAGAAGAATAAATTCACTTCTTTCTGGTAGGAGAGGTTGGTAGATGAAACGAGAAGAGTCCTAGCTGAGTAGCAGCCCAGTGGCACAGACTTTGAGGGTGTACAAACACTAGCTCCGGGATGCTCAGGAAGGAATCTGAGCAGTTCTACTCTGGAATCTCCAGAATGTTTTTGTCCTTGATGCTTTATGATCCAACACCTTTCCTCATCCCAGTAGGCAGGCAATTCGGTAAAAGATAGTAGTGAAGCTGGCACAGGGGCTCACACCTGTAATCCCAGCACTTTGAGAGGCTGCAGCAAGAGGACCACTTGAGCCCAGGAATTTGAGACCAGCCTGGACAACAAAGTGAGACCCCCATATCTGCAAAAAATACAAACAATTAGCTGGATGAGGTGGCAGAAGCCTGTGGTCCTAGCTACTCAGGAGGCTGAGCCGGGAGAATTGCTTGAACCCCGGGAAGTCAAGGCTACAATGAGCCATGATCACACCACTGCACTCCAGCCTGGGTGAGAGAGGGAGATGCTATTTCAAAATAGTAATAATGATGATGATGAAGCAAACAGTGGGAACACTAAACTAGTTTAGTGGCGAGGGATATAGATTGCAGCAGGTAACCTGGAGTAAGAGATGTTCAAGGGGAGGCAGAGTATAAGTAGGAGATAGGAAGAGAAGAGGGATACATCATTCTAAACAACGGGAACAGCATATTTGAAGCTCTCATCTGTGTTCACATAGCTTGAGAAAAGATTGAGTGTGGCTGCATGCTCACTGCATACTGAGAAAGAAAGATGTCTGTTTTTAAGCAGTAACATGGAAGACAGCCATACAGCCATATGCCTTTTCAAATGCTAACTAAGTATCTCTTAAACAGAGACTGGCCTACTGGTTAAAAGTCTGAGTTCTGAAGTTGACTTAGGTTGATATCCCAGCTCCATCACTCTGGGATCTTGGGCGAGTTACTTAATCTTTTTTCCTGTTTCCTTGTTGGGACTATAACAATATCTATATCATAGTGCTGTGATTAATTTTTAATCAGTTAATGCACATCAAGAGCTTAGTTTAGTGTCTGGCACACTGTGCTCAATAATTTTGGCTATTTTTCCCTGACCATTGTGGTTGTTGTTTTTCCTACTTCAGGAGGGCTTAGGGGGAAAATCTAGTTTTTCTGGAGAAAACCTGAAGGATCAAATAGCCCCAGTGATCAAAACTTCATAGTCTGCAACCTCAATTGAGCTGAAATTTAAAACCTGCACTCACTTCAAATCTCTACCCTACAACTTTTCTTCTCATTTTCAACAGATGTTCCTCCAACCGACTCCTACTTTCTTGGAAAATACAGTCAACAGATCAGGTTTCAGGTTTCAACTTCAAACTCACCTGCACCTGCCTCCTTTCTGTCTTTTCCTGTCATTGGGAAGACATCCTTCTTTCAGTCAAATGAAAATCTCTCTGTCTGGTTCTGTAAGCCACCCCTTCATAGGGATGGCTTTCCATTGATTATTTTTACCTTTTTTCATGACTTTATCTCCTCTCTTTAGTTTCTTCTCATTAACAGTTAAACATTCTCAAGTCTCTCCCAATTTAAAAAGGCATATATACTGCATTCACTCCAGAAGCTGTCTTTCCTGTTGTTATTTGTAGCCAAATCTATCTACATTTGTCCACAACTATCTTTGTTTTCTCACTTCTTATGTATTCCTCAGCCCACTACGTTTATCTTTCTGTCCCAATCATTTTGCTTACTCTGTTCTCACCAAGATCATCAGTTAATTTCTAGTATTCAGATCTATTAGATATTTTATAGCCTTGATTTTACTTGACTTCTCCATAGCATTTGGTATCTGTCATTCCTCATGCTCTTCTTCTCATGGTTGCCTACATGTTTGCTGTTGCATTTGCCTTTCTGGCCATTCTTCTCAATCTCCAGGACAGCCCACTCCACTGCTTGTGACTTAAATATTAGTGTGCCTCACTGCTTTGTCCTAACTCACCTTCTCTTCTCATCTCCCGTAATAGTCTCTTTCCCTTCTGTGAGTTCACTGACTGTCGTTTATGCTCATGGCTCCCAAATTGGTCTTCAGCCTAGATTTCTTTCCTGATATTCAGATTTTACATCTTTTATTATTATTTATTTATTTATTTATTTATTTATTTTGAGAGAGAGTCTCATTCTGTCGTCCAGGCTGGAGTGCAGTGGCGCCATCTTGGCTCACTGCAAGCTCCGCCTCCCGGGTTCAAGCCATTCTCCTGCCTCAGCCTCCCGAGTAGCTGGGACTACAGGTGCCCACCATCACGCCCAGCTAATTTTTTATAGTTTTAGTAGAGACGGGGTTTCACCAGGTTAGCCAGGATGGTCTTGACCTCCTGACCTCGTGATCCGTCCGCCTTCGTCTCCCAACATGCTGGTATAACAGGTGTGAGCCACCATGCCTGGCCTTCAAATTTCATACATATCAGAGTATTGGAAAGAGGAGGAGGAGCTTTTATTCCCCTAATGATTCTGCTCCTCATTTGAGGAGTCTGGCTCCATCCCAAAATCTTGTGAGTGATCTTTCAGTCCTGACCACAGAAATTTCAAAGCTTTGTCTGCCAAGCCTTATGGGGAGAAACTGCCCTCCCCATACCAGACTTGCATGTGCACTACAGTGCACTGCATTTTTCTAGAAGGATTTGTGGTTAAGGACTCAACTTTCCCACCTCCCACACCACCTCTGGCCAGCCCTGCTCATAAGCATATCTGCATTCCTAGCCATTCTGTAGGGGAAAAGGGAACACTGGGATGCTGGTGCCTCTTTTTGCTTCTTGCTTGCAGTTAGTGAATAAAGGCTTGATTGTTATTTTCAGTTCAGCTCATTGTCCTAAATACTACCTGGATACCTGATTGCTTGACACCATTCGGTGGACTCTTTCTATTTGAGGACTTGTGTCTCTCTAGCTGAAGAAAATTTTCTTGTATTATTTTTGTGGCTGGGTTTTGGTGAGCTCCTTGGTTCAGTGGGTTTATAGTTTTCATCAAGTTTGGAAAACTATTGGCCATTCTTTCAATTTTTTTTAATCCTCTCTTTACTATCCTTCAAAATATACAGTATTAGACTCCTTAAAGTTGTGTTTGATGCTGTTCTTTCATTTTTTCTTGTCCTTTCCCCTGTGTCTTTCATTTTGAATAGTTTCTATCACTATGTTTTCAGTTGCACTGCTCTTTTCTTCTGCAGTGTCTAATCAGCTATTAATCTGAATTCAGTATTTTTTCATCTCAGACATTGTATCTCTAGAAGTTGGATTTGGTCTTTTAAAAATATATTGAAAATCTATTTCATGTCTCTCTTTAATATACTAAGGCTTTCCTCCATCTCCTTGAACACATGAAATATGGTTTCAATAACTGTTTTAATGTCCCAATCTACTAATTCTGTCTACTGTTTCTATTGATTTACTTTTCATCTTGTTAAATTAAATTTAGCCTAAAGCTGCCTCTTCACGTATTTTAAGTTTGGCCTAAAGGCTTCCTTGTGCATTATGAACTGTAGCCTACCTAGATGTGTAAAGACTGTAACTTGCTCTTGTAACAAGTAGCAGTGTCTCAGCCAATCACAGCAACTGAGTTTTGGCCAGTCACAGGTGGCCAGCTGTTTAAGCCAGCTTTAATAAGGCAACAAAGCAGCTGTGACCAATCCAGCTATTTCTGTATCTCACTTCTGTTTTCTGTACATCAGTTTCCTTTTTCTGTTTAAAAATGTTATTGACCATGTGGCAGCCCTGAAGTTGCTCTGAACCTATTCTGGGGGCTGCCCAATTAATGAATTGTTCTTTGCTAAATTAAACTCTATGGAATTTAATTAGTTTAATTTAAAAAAAAAACTTCTCATTCATTATGGGTTGTATTTTCCTACCTTTTTGCCTGTCTAGTAATTTTTTATTGGGTGCCAGACATTATAAATTTTACATTATTGGGTGCTGGATATTTCTTTATTCCTATAAATATTGCTTGAGTTTTATTCTGGGATCCAGTTAAGCTACTTGGAAATGGTTTGGTACTTTTGAGGCTTGCTTTGTCAGAGGGGACCAGAGAAGTAACAGCCCCCTGAGTATGCTACCTGATGCTTCATGAATTACAAGGTTTTCCACGCTGGTTGGAAACTATTTTCAGCCCAGCATGAACCCTGGGGATTTATCCCTTTTTTTGTGTGATTCTTTCCCTGGCCTCAAGTTTCCTTACTACACATTGTCTGATCAGTAATTAGCCTAATACTGTTTGCAGCTCTCTGGAGCTCTTTCTGTGTGTGCAGCTGTCTCTTATCTGGTTCTCTGCTCTATGAAATCTAGCTGCTGTGGCCTCCTTGGACTCCTAGCTGCATTTCCTTGACCCCCAGGGATATGGAGTCCTTCTCTCTATGCTGAGGCCTGGAAATTCTCTCCGGTAAGTCAGCTTGGGCAATTGTAGAGCTCATCTCAATGGTTTCTCTTCTCTCAGGGATCACTGTCCTGAGTTTTTTATTGTCAAATATCTAAAAATATGTATTTTAAATCTTTTGTGCTGTTCTGGTTGTTTATTTATAGTTTAAGGCAAAAGAGTAAATCTGCTCCATGTTACTCCATCATGGCCAGAAGCAGAAGTCTCATCCTTGCACTGTGTTTTAATACTTCCTCCCTTCCATTTTCTTTCTTCTTTCTTAAACTCCTATTAGAAAATTGTACTTCCTGGATTGACCCTTAAGGTCTCCTAATATGTTCCTCTAGTTTTTAACTCTTTATATTTTTGTCTTTGGTTCCGGAAGATTTACTTGATTTCTATTGAATTATTTATTTCTATAATTAGGTGTTTAATTTTTAAAAGCATTTCTTTATTCTGATTTTTTTAACATGTAGCATCATGATCTTATTTTATGGATGCACTAATGTGGGATCTTTTAGAATTTGGGTTTCTGTGACATTCTCTTCTGTTCCAATATTCCATTTCTTTAAGAGTCAATTTGTTCTGTTTGTCCTTTTATTTTTCTCATTGTCTGGCAATCTTTGAGTATTTTTTTTTTTTAATATATTTTAAAGGAGACAGCAGGTTGATTTATTTTTAGGTAGCTAGTATTAACAGAGTCTTTCCCAAGAAAATGAAGGCATGTGTTTTTGAGGCAGAACTTATCTCTGGAAGCATCCCTGTAGGGTAAGTAGGTAAGTAGGGTGTGAGACATTGCAAGATTGTGGACAGCAACTGCCAGAATGGTGAACTCTTCACTTTGGCCTGCTAAAGAGTGCAGTAATATTGCCAGGGTGGTTAATTCAATTAAGAAGAACAGATCTTTAATTTTTTGCCTAAGGGTGACTTAGACAAATGCCTGACTGCCTCAGGAAGGGGAGAGGCAAGCAGCAGAGGAGTGTGGGAAGCTTTTTACCACTGCTGTTCTGTTGACTGACTTTTAATTAACCCATTAGTGTTTGGACCTCCTCCTTTTGTTTCCACCTTCCTGCTATACCTAAGTCAAGACCAGCGGCCTTTAGATATTTTTTTATTACATAATTCCAATAGAAAAACAACAACATTGATCATGCATTCCCAATAGATGTATTGTTATTTATGTATAAGTTAAATACACATATTACTGCACATATTTTTATGCACATCCTAAATCACATGCAAAATAAACATTTGAAAAGGATGCCTTTTATAGACATTTTAAAAAGGATTTTAAAAGCTTTTTATAACATGGGGTCTTGCTCTGTTGCCCAAGCTGGAGTGCAGTGATGTGATCATAGCTCATGCAGCCTTGAACTCCTGGGCTCAAGGAATCCTCTCATCTCAGCTTCTTTTTTTTTGAGAGGGAGTCTCTGTCAACCAAGCTGGAGTGCAGTGGCACAATCTCGGCTCACTGTCTCCCAGGTTCAAGTGATTCTCATGCCTCAGCCTCCTGAGTGTCTGGGATTACAGGTACACATCACCATCCTCAGCTAATTTTTGTATTTTTAGTAGTGACAGAATTTCCCCATGTTGACCAGGCTGGTCACAAACACCTGACCTCAAGTGATCCACCTGTCTCAGCCTCCCAAAATGCTGAGATTACAGGCATGAGCCATCGCTCCTGGCCCTACCTCAGCCTCTTAAGTAGCTGAGATTACAGGCACGAACCACTGTGCCTGGCTTAAAACCTTTTTAAAAATATTTGAAAAATAAAAACAAAAGTCTTAATATTTGCTCCCACACCATGTTTACTGGTCTCGAGCCCTTGAGACATCTGGTCTGTTCACATCTCTGCCTTCCTCATCACCTTTCTGCTCCTGTGAAACCTGCCTACTCAGAGTGCTCTCACTTGTTGCTTTCTCCCTTTTTTGTGTACCATGTTCATGGAAAGCCCTTATGTGGAAATTAATGGAAAACTGTCTCTGTACCACAGAGAAGATAAAGGGAGATATCCCATTGCTAGCTCTGGAAGAATTTTAAGCTTAAATCTGTCCATGAGTGGATGACATGGCTTTTTTGCAGGGCTACTGTGGGTCACACAAGTCCTGTAGAGCACCTCTTGTAATGCCAATGACAGTGTAAGTTTTTTCTAAGTAAAATTTCTTCACAGAGTTCATGAAAGAGAGAAAAAATCCTGGAAATGTAACACAATGCAGCAGTTATTTAAAGCCAAGTTCAGTGCCTTCTAAGTAGGATGCATCTTACTAAACATATATTTGAGAGACTATAACATACTAGACACAGAAGATAGGACAATGAACAAGATAGACATGGTATCTGTATTAGTCTGCTCAGGCTGCGGTAACAAAATACTACAGACAATGTGGCTTAAACAACAGAAATTTATTTTCTCACAGTTCTGCAGGGTGAGAAGTCCAAGATTAAGGTTCTGGCTCATTTGGTTCCCGGTGAGGCTGCTCTTCCTGCTCACAGATGGCTACATTCTTACTGTGTCCTCATATGGTGGAGAGAACAAGCTCTCTGCTGTTTCTTCCTATAAGGACACTAATCTCATCGATTCAGGGCCCCACCCTTATGACCTCATTTAACCCTAATTACCTGCTGTAGGCCCTACTTCAAATACAGTCACATTGGGGATTAGGGTTTCAACATGTGAATTTTGGGGGTACACAATTAAGTTGGTAACATTACCTGTCCTCATGAAGTCCACTACAAAACACGTATATTAATAAGCAATGACACATGTAATGAGAATGAAACATAGTAAAGGTAGTAACTCATCTGGAGGACTTAGAGTAAACTGTTATTCTCTATATACTTTTTGGCATGCAGAAAGCATACATAAGCAATACACGAAAGCAATGTTTGCAATACACGAAAGCAATGTTTAGGAAAGAGTAAAGCTGCAGAGGTAAACCTGTGGCTTTTGACTTGAAGATAAACCATTTACATTTTATGCAGGTCACAATTTTTTTGTTTGTTTTTAGTTCAAAAAGCACTTAAAATCTTGAGCGTCATAACTGATGTCTTGTTTAGTAGTATACATTGTTTCTCAGTGAGAGGTAATAAAAGGTTATGAACCCACAATAGCAGGTTCTTCTGACTTCTCAGTGCAACTGCTAAGACCATAGAATTGTGAGTGTTGGTCATAGGGAGGCAGTGAAGAGCAACTGAAACAAGTGTAAACACTTTCTTATCTCCTTGTGATTATTTGGGAAACTTCTCTGCTGTTTCAGAAAAAAGTCAAAATAAAACACCATCCCAAGCAGGGACTGAGTCCCCATTTGTCAGTCCTAGGGCCTGGATCACACACTGTCCTCTGATCTTGCATATACTGGTGTTATTGGTGATCCATCACGACCCTTTGAATCTTTCTTACGTGTCTATGTACATCAGCCAACATCTCCTAATGGTGAACACCTGCACTTTGGTTGGATGCGAGCCAGAAGTGGCAGATTTGTCTCTGGGACCGTTAAACCACAAACGTGCAAGGGCAACTGGAGTGCAGGTTCCCGGTGTCATAAAGAACCTCTTCAGCTGCTGTTGGGGTTTCAGATCCACTTATCTCTATGGGGTACTTTTCTCCTTCTACAAAAATAGAAAGTCACAACACAGAAAACTGCAAATTTTGTACTAAATTAACAACTTATGCACCATTAAAGGCAATGGTTTGCCAACTTTCATGTTTATTGGAGTCACCTAAGGACCTGTTATAACATAGATGAAAATATGGACCTCTCCCTTACAGTTGTTGAGCCAGTAGGTCTGAGGTGGGGCTGGAGAGTTGCATTCCTAAGCTTCCACTTGGTGCTGATGCTACTGGTCTAGGAAACACACTTTGAGAGCCATTGCTTTAAAGAATTTTGATATTCTTCTTACCCGTAGCTTAGATGATTATATTTCCCACAGTCTCTGTTCTTTTCATGGGATCTTCACATACAATATACTATATACAGTTTTCCATGTGATTGTATTGTATCTACTTGACTGTCAAAGTTTCTTGTTGGTGACGGTAGGACATTTAGAATTTTCTACTTCTATAGATGTCCTCATCAGCAGTTGTCCACGTTAGCAGTTCTTATACCTAGTAATAAAATATTAACTTACTTCATTTAATTTTAGAAAACAACAATCTCATGCTTTTCAGATATAACAATTAATATATGCAAATATATTGCAAACATAGTACAGTTACTATCAAAAGTTGTGAAGTTTAGAATCTTTCAGGACACTTTAACATCCATGAAGTGATTCACTTTGAAGCAGAAGCTCCTATCTGTCCTTTATTCTGATGTGTTGGCATCGTGTTTTCCAGAATGAAGAGCAAGGTTCCCTTGGGAATTTGTGGGCCAAAGTGTTTCTGAGAAGTGGAAAAATTGATGCCAGAGAACTGTGAAGAAAGGAAAAGGAAGCCATCAGCTGAGAGGGCATAGCACATATGTATACATAATTTCTGGGAATCTGAAAGATGGGAAATCCTGGAATACAATGCAGCTATCAGTGAAAGGAACATAGAAGACCTGAACTCTGGGCCTGAGTCAGCCATGGATTTACTGAAAGATCCCAGGCATTCATTCATTCATTCATACATCCATGCATTCAACAAATAGATCTTGAGCCACCTATTAAGCACTGAGCACTGTTCTAAGGGCTGGGGATCCAGGAGTGAACAAAATACACAACGTCTCTGCTCTCCTGGAGTCTGCAATCCAGTGTGGACAAGGACAAATGTGTGAACAAAAAATATTTGTTGAATTGAATTGAAATATTATGACGTCAAGTAATGCTACATGCTATGAACAAAAAGAAAGAGGAACAAGAGACAGCGAGGGAAAGGACCTCTCTAAGGAGGAGACACTGGATGCAATGACACAAGGACAGGGCTGTGTAAATAGAAGGTGTTCCAGGCTTAGGGAAGAGCATATGCACAGGCTCCGGGACAGATGTGTCGCTGCCACATCCCAGGCTGTTCCGTGAAAGAGCCCTATATGCAAAAAGGCCTCCAAATGCCAAAGGAGCTCAGAAATGGAAGAATGAGGCAGACAAATTCAGTTTGTTGGTGAAGGGTGGTTTCTTGGGGAACTCACAGACAGAAGCATGGTCTTGGGCAACTGCAAGACAGAGGGATTTCCCACGGTTACCCTCAGACCCAGAGATTATATACTAGAGGGAGGGAGGGTACATATTCCAAAGACACAATGAAAGGCCACTGTCCAGAACAGACAAGACTGCTATGTGTGTCATAGCCTGTACTTGGTGTGATAGTATTATGGTTGCTTTGATCTCAAGGCAGGATTTGTAGTGAGTACATGTTCTTACACTAAGGACAGTAAATAAAGTAGGAATCAGGAGGGCTGTAGAGGACTATGTGCTCGCAAACGAGACGTTCCCGATAAGTCCTGCTCTTGCAAACGAAGCAGGGCGTTCCTTCCCTGCAAACAGGGAGGACCAAGGAGCCAGCTGCAAACAGCAGACCCTGGGGACTGGTTAATGTGGAAACATCTTGAGAAACCAGAAAGTCAGGAAAGGTCAGAAAAACAACACGTGACTTGTGACTTGGCAACATTCCACAACCAACTGTATAAAATAAAGCAAAGCGTGTCGTTTGGGGAGGCCGCCATGTTTGTCTCATCCTGTGTTGTCTTGTGTGTTCATTCCTTTGTTTAGGAAACACACAGACCCCAACAAGGACTTCAGGGACTGGGGTGAATCAGAAGTCAATATGGTGGATTAGCATCCAAGATGCAGTCACGTTTGCCTCCACACAAGCACGGCAAGGAGGCTGAGCCCCTGCAGAACAAGGAGAGAGGGGGTGCAGAGGAATGGAGGCCAGGGGAGTAGTCGGTGGGGCCTGCAGCCTCTGGCAAGGATTTGAGCTTTATTCTGGGCCAGATAGGAAGCCATGGTGAAGATTTTAGCAGAGGAATGTCTAAATTAGGGAAAGAAGAAGTGGAAGGTTACCAGGCGCTTAGCTCCCTCCTGGCTCCCGCAGATGCTAGATTTACCTGATTTTAACAATTTTTACACACTGAAGGGAACCCACACTAAATTGTTGTTTTTAAACAGCTGTTGTTTGGCTGGGTGTGGTGACTCACAGCATTTTGGAAAGTCAAGAGGATTGCTTGAGCCCAGGAGTTCAAGACCAGCCTGGGCAACAAAGTGAGACCCCCATCTCTACAAAAAAGGTAAAAAATTATCCAGGTATGGTGGCACGAACCTGCAGTCCCAGCTACTTGGAAGGCTGAGGCAGGAGGATCACTGGATCCCAGTGGGGTCCAGGCTGCAGTGAGCCATGATCGCACTACTGCACTCCAAACAACTCCACCCCCAAAAAATCCCAATAGTGTAAATTCACATTCTGCTCAGATAACTATTATATCAAAAAACTAGAACTTTACAAATTAAGGTTCCTCAAGTATTTAAACAATGATTAAAAATTTAATCAAGTAAACTCTTTCAAACTAAAAATGTAATGAAAATTATAAGCCAAATAGATATTTAAAAATGGTTTGAACACCTTAAAAGTCTGATACACAGTAATAAAATAGTTACAAAACTTTTCAGTATAAATCTCCAAAATCCTTTTTATAAAAATGTCAATATTGTGGGTCTAAATTTGCTTTGTCACAGTTTCTGTTCTTATATTCCTCTTTTCATACTGCTTCCCTGGGTGCTGGAGGCCTTCTATCTGCCCCTCCAGATCCATTCTCCTCTGGGCCTTCCCTGCTCCATGTCCTGGGAGACTTCTTGTATAAAATGCATCAAAAGGCTGGGTGTGGTGGCTCATGCCTGTATTCCCAGCACTTTGGGAGGACGAGGTGGGCAGATCACTTGAGGTCAGAGGTTCAAGACCAGCCTGGCTAACATGGTAAAACCCCAACTCTACTAAAAATACAAAAATTAGCTGGGTGTGGTCCTGGACACCTGTAATCCCAGCTACTTGGGAAGCTGAGGCAGGAGAATCAGTTGAGCCTGGGAGGCAGAGATTGCAGTGAGCCAAGACTGTACCACTGCACACCAGCCTGGGCAACAGAGCAAGACTCCATCTCAAAAACATAAAAATTAAAAAAAAAAAAAATGCATCAACAGAGTCTTTTACCCTCTGACTTTGGGTGGCTTCCACCAGTGGGAGGCATCAGCCCAAGATCAGAGGGTGGGGGAAAATGAGGTGTGCTCCCTTCCTTCAGGGTCTCCATTAGTGGGCTGTGTGGCTGACCCCTGTGCTCTCCAGGGTAATGGCTCCTCCTTCTCCCCAGGCCTAGAGCTAGTGAGGTTCCCACTATTGCTATTGTATTGTTTTTTGGTTTCCCTTCACCCTGCCTACGCTGCTACAATTAGATCCTTCATTATACCTTTCTCAGTTACTCTGTTGGAGTGTGTCATGGGTTTCCCGTTAGGACTCTGACCTACCGATAGATTATGACCTAGGAAGTCAGAGTGACCTTTGCTTACCAGTGTGGGTGATCAATGCAGGTTAACAGTTGAAGGGCCGGGCATGGTGGCTCATGCCTGTAATCCCAGCACTTTGAGAGGCCGAGGTGGGAAGATTGCTTGAGCTTAGGAGTTTGAGACCCACCTGGGCAACATGGCGAAACCCTGCCTCTACAAAAAGAAGGAAAAAAAAAATTAGCCTGTTGTGGTGGTGTGCATCTGTAGTTCTGCTACTCCAGAAGCTGAGGTGGGAGGGTCATCTGAGCCCAGGGAGGTGGAAGCGGCAGTGAGCTGAGATCGTGCCACTCCAGCCTGGGCGACACAGCAAGACTCTATCTCAAAACAACAACAACAAAAACAGTTGAAGACTCAGGACCAGGGATAGGAGACGGCACTGTCTCCCATGAGACCTTATCCACATAGAAAAGTAGAATAGGCTCTTTACCTTTTTTGGACAGCCTTTGCTCATTATGTAAGGAACTGTGGAGGTTATTGGCTCTAACCAGTCAGTTTTGCTTTTTTTGTGTCCTTAGTCTTATGATCTTCAGGAAAATAATGCTGTCTGAATGTCTTATCTTGATAGTGGAGCCTGAGACAAGACAATGACTAATTACATAAGTTTGTGATGCCACCAATAAAAAACGTTTTGTAACTGCTTGTTTGAAGAAGGACCTGGCTTGGTTTAACTGATTATGAAAGTGCTAATCAATTCAGTCAACCGAAACAGCAATTTTAGCTCTTCATGGCCATTCAGACCTGCAATGATGAAGCCTCTGCTACTCTAGATCTGGCTCTGTGTATACTTGGGAGCTTGGGGACTCACAAAGTCCCCAGGAGAGTGCACATACTCAAAGGTAGGGGGCCTTTCAGGGCAGCCCATTTGGGATCCTTGCCAGCTATCAGGAAAACAGTATCAGTGATGCTCTGTTAGCTGGTGCTGAAGAAAGAACCAGAAGAAAAAGAAACCACAATTGCACCTTGAGGGCCGGTGTGTACTCTCTGGATGGATATCGGCTGGATCAGCAGTAAAGAATTTACGGCTCAGCAGGCCATGCCAGCATGGCTTGTACTTTGCCGGCTGACCTGGTGTTTGAATTTCCCTGCCTTCAAGCTTTGGCTGTTCCACTGGGCTAGTATCAATCACTTTTTGATGTATCTTCAGGCTGGGTCCTTTTTTCCTCCAGACTGCTGTGGAAACTAGAAACATAGCAACAATGCCAACATTCCCCCTGGGAGGGCTCTTGTTCAGCCCCCTTCCTGGCCAACAGCGCTGTGCTGTCCCCGCCATGGCAGAAATGCACATTGTGCTGGGAAGAAGGAGCCAGCCATCTTGCAGACCCTGCTACTGGCTGGTCACCAAGCTGGGCACCTTGCAACTTTTCTGTCACTGGTTTTCTAGTTGGCTGTGGCACTGCCCCATCAGCCCTCTGCCTTGTCAGGTGGGCTCACTTTCTCATTCCCCTAGGGAGCTGCTCCATCCTACTCATTTCCTCCCAAGCCCCTCTCTTCCCTCCCTTTGTTGATGACCTATACTTTGCCAGGAACATAGGAGACACCAGGCTTCCTTAACCCCGACCCCCTTAGTCAAATCACCTGCCTGTCCCTGGCCTGTGTTCTCTCCAGTGACAACCTCGGGAGTATCCCTCCTCCTGCCAAAGGCCAGAGTGGGGGCTCTAGGTCTGGTTACTTCTCTTGTGTCCTTTCCAGGGACATCAGGCCTTCTCTCATAGGTGTCAGCAATGTGTCTGTCAAGGGCTCCGCTAAGCTGGAGAGAGTGGCTAATTGAAGCAATAAGCCAAAAATGAAAATAACAGAAGCGCCTGTAATCCCAGCACTTTGGGAGGCCAAGGTGGCCGGATCACTTGAGGTCAGGAGTTCGATATCAGCCTGGCCAACGTAGTGAAACTCCGTCTCTACGAAAAATACAAAAGTTAGCTAGGCATGGTGGCACACCACTATAGTCCCAGCTACTCAGGAGGATGAGGCAGGAGAATCGCTTGAACCCAGGAGGTGGAGGTTGAAGTGAACTTAGATTGTGCCACTGTATTCCAGCCTGGGCAACAGAGCAAGACTGCGTCTCAAAAAAGAAAAAAACAAAAAAAGAAAGTAACAGTGAAGCCCTCATCACTCACTGCAGGGGCAGAAGCAAGAGGACTCCACCCTCCCTGCAACAGAGCTCCAGTCAAGAGTCAAGTAATCAGTATAGATGTGGGGGTGAAGGTCATCTCTCTGTTGAGGCTTCTGCAGTTTTATGGTCCCAGGAACCAGGGGGAGGGAGAGAGGGGAGGGCCAGGAGTGGGAAAGAACTGAGTCAGAGTAGATAACAGTGTCTTCGTGGCTCCCTCTTCCCTACTCCCTGAGAATAAGGAGGCCTTAACTGAGGTGCCTAAAGAAGGCCTTGGGCACAGGTGCAGGGGTGGAAACACAGGTGCATGTAAGAGCATGGCCCGCAGGGGCCTGAGACCTTGACAGCAGCTCCCTCCAGGGACTGCAGTGCACGGGCTATGCCAGATCTGGTCTGGAGAGGGAGCCTCCCTGTGAGGCTCGCCTGGTACAGCCTTATAGTTGCCCAGGGTCAGTCCTGAAAAACCACCCCGGGATGCTAACTGGGAGCTGGACTCATTTCCTGTCTACAGGCCTCAGGCGACAGTATACAGTGGTGGTGTAATATCACCCACCTGAAATATCCCCCCTCGACTTTCTTCTTTCCCCTTCCAGGCACCGTCACGCTTCTCTGAGTCCAAAAGCTGTCCTTCTCAAAGGAGCTGGCTGCCTCAGTTTCTCCATACCCTCCCGTTCACTCCTCAATACCCTGAAGTCTAGACTTTATTGTCACCACTCTGCTGCAACAGGTCTTCCCAAAGTCTCTAGGTTAGGCTGGGTTCGCTGGAAACACACTCGGGCAGGAAGATTTGCATGTGGGAAATTCATCTGGAAATGCTCTTGGGGACAACACTTGTAAGGAGTGAGGAAAGTAGGACTGGGCAGAGGGAGAAGTTGGAGAAGGATGATGATTCAGAGTTGCCTGAAGTTAAGGCAAGGGGGCCCAGCCTTGCGGGAATACCCAGCTTCCGTTTCCCTAGAAATGAAAGCAGTCTCCTGCCTGGCGGAGGGGGCGTGACTTACGCCTGATTGGCAGCTCCCTGGATGAGGAGCAGGTAATCGCTGAAAGTCCACCTTGAGCTCCAGCGTCTTGTTTTTAGAACAGTGCCTCACCCCTGTTGTTGTTGGACTGAGGACCCCGATTCCCTGTTCGTTGTCGGCTGGAGGCACCCTCAGGTCCTAGCCACGTGACTTCTTCAATATGGCAGCTTGCTTCATGCAAGTGTGCTGTCCGAGAAGGCAACAGAGTCTGCTGACAAGATGAGAATTACGATCCTATAGAACCCAAGACAGCATCCTGTCACCTGTGTCCCTTTCCATGGGTAGAAGCAGGTCATTGGTACTGTCCACACTCAAGAGGAAGGGATTACCCAAGGGCGTGGCTACCAGGAGGTGGGGATCATGGGTGGCTATCTTAGATGATAGATTCTGGAGCCAGACCATTTGGGTTCAAATCCTGGCTCTGTCACTTCTTACCTGGGTGATCTGAGGTAAGTGATTGAACCTCTCTGTGCCATAGTTTCTTTATCTGAAAAATGGGGCAGATAATAGTATCTGCTTAACTGGGTTGCTGTGGGAATTAAATGAAAATGTAAAAGTGCTTAGAACAAGACCTGCATATAGGAAGCAGTGAGTAAGGATGGGCTATCACTCCCACCCCATCAGTTCCATGGGGCAGGTGTGCAGTGCAGCCCTCAGGGGCAGCCCGGTAGCAGGCAGGCCCCAGGTAGAGGCCAAGAGGAGGGGAATTGCAGCTGGCTTGTGTTTCCTGTTTTTATTGAATTATTCAACCCAATTTAAAGTCTGTCCTTGCCACGACTCCTCCTGCTCAGTGATATTACTCCCGCAGCTTTAACCTTCTGGGTATATTTTTTATCACAATCCAACAGCAATAAATTTGACCTCATAAAGTACCAGCCCAATAGTCAGTGACTGTTTAATTAGGAGTTCTGATGGGCGTGGAAACAAAGGCATTGTTTGGTGTCTGCTTGATTCAAATAGGAGTGGTGAGGTGGTCAGGAGACAGAACCATGGACCTGACTCAGGGAGAAAAATCTTGTTGAGTCTCTGAGTCTCCAGTCCATAAAACAGACTTTGTTTTTTACTTCCCTTTGGCTTTTTAAGGAAGTTGATTTGCATCAGCATTTTCTGGACTAGAGAGTTCAGGAAATGGGACAGTGAGGCAGCATGAATAGTCATTCTAAGGTACGTGCCTCGCTGAGAAGAGTAAGCTACTAACTTCCCATAAAATACACCTGAATGACCCTCTGCCCATCTTCTTCCCCATTTTAGGTACTAAGAAGATATTAGAACTGGTCAGGATAAAACAATGGAGCCTTTCTGTGCTGGATTAAGTTTCCTATGGCTGCAGTAACAAATGAACACAAGCTGGATGGTTTAAAACAACAGAAATTGGCCAAGGAATGCAGCCCGGTAGGTTTCAGCCTTACTTTACTCAGCCCCTATTCAAGATGGAGTCACTCTGGTTCAAACACCTTTGAGAATGGCACCAGCAGATTTGAGTGTCTGGTGGGGGCCTGTCCTCATAGGTGGCGCCTTCTCTGTGTCCTCACATGTTGGAAGAGATGGGCAGCTCCTCTTTTATGAGGTCATTAATCCCATTCACCACCTCCTAAAGAGCTCACCTCTTAATACATTAGGTGTTAGATTCCTACATACGAATTTTGGAGGCGCACAAACATCCAGACTGTAGCATCCAGATATCCTGTACAGAACATAATTGCTTTCTTTGACCTCACGTATTTGTTTTAGTTTTGTTTTTCGCTTGCATATGTTTTATGGTGATTTGTTAACTTACAGCTCTCTGTTTAATCTGCATATATAATTGTCATGTATCCCAAGAAGGCCTTTTTTTTTTTGTTTTTTTTGTTTTTTTTTTGAGATGGAGTTTCCCTCTTGTCACCCAGGCTGGAGTGCGTGGCGCGATCTCAGCTCACTACAACCTCCGCCTCCTGGGTTCAAACGATTCTTCTGCCTCAGCCTCCTGAGTAGCTGGGATTACAGGCACCTGCCACCACGGCCAGCTAATTTTTTGTATGTTTAGTAGAGACGGGGTATCACTATGTTGACCAGGCTGGTCTCAAACTCCTGACCTCAGGTGATCCATCTGCCTCGGCCTTCCAAAGTGCTGGGATTACAGGGGTGAGCCACCGCACCCAGCTATTGTTTTTTATTATCCATTAATTAAACAGGTATTTCTTCATACCAACTACTTAGGATTATCTATTAGGCACAAAGAAAGGGGTAGCAACTTGGAGAATTGCTTCCCAGGTGGTCAGTGATAAGCAGCCGAGAAGCTGAATGCATGGGAAGGATGCATTCCTGGGGCACGTGTCCCAGAGACACTCACAATCCCTCAGGAAAGAAATCTTCCTGTGGAAGCACAAGGTAATGAGGAGTCAGTTAGTTGGGTATTAAAAGAAAGTGACCCCTTTGAAAGCCAGATAACAGAAGGTCACACAGAAGTGCAGAGAAGCATGTCCTTTCAATCTATCATACCTGCTCTGCTACGGCAGCTGTTCTCCACCTTGACTGCATGCTGGAATCACCTAGGAGCTTTAAAAATTGCTGATGCAAGAATCTCTCCCCAGAGAGCTGAAATTCATTGGTCATGGTAAGGCCTGGGCACCCACATTTCTAAAGCCCTCCTGGTGGCCACAGTGTGCAGCTACAGTTGAGACCCATAGTTGCAAGAGGAAGGAACAAAGGTGCCCTGGAGGCTAAACCAGTCTGGGGCTGGGTGTGGGAGGTATGTTGGGGAGGAGCAGGAGCCCCATGAGGAAGTGAGATCTTTTCAACAAGGCGAGGCAGCCAGAAAGAGTGAGGAGGAAGGGTGGAAGGGGGTGAGGATGGCTTACACTGTCTTCTCCTCAGGGAGTCTTTCAAACCAACTGGACGTATGTTTTCTGCTAGAATGTCTGATTGGTGGTCCACAGATGCTCTGCTGAAACCCCTTCTGGTCCCAGAATTCTTGGACATTTTCCCACAGGTGGAGTTCTTCCCTTAGTCACTTCCTGGTGAAGTGACTTCCTTTGTTTGGGGAAATACCCGAGGTTCATTGTCTTATGCTAAAGAAACTGAAGACACAGACACAGGAAATCAAAGACATGAACACACAAAAACTGGGTTTAAGAGTGGAAGTTTAATAGGTGAAAGAAAGAAGAGAGAGCTTCCTTGTGCAGAGGGAGGGGGTCCGAGGGGGTTTCCGGGTTTGGGGCAAGATACGGTTGGTTTTATAGACGAGCTTGAAGAGGCAGTGTTTGATTTATATAGACCATAGGGGATTGGTTAGGCCAGCTCTTCCATTTACATAGCCCACAAAGAGGCTGACCATCCTACCCTAATCTTTTATTCTGCAGATGGGGTCTCTACCTGGCCAGCGCCATGACACCCGCACACAAGACGACAAAGAGAAGGGAGGAGGAACCTCCATATTGGATGTATCTGGCTTCCAGGTATCCCTTTTCTATTGGCACAGCTGCTGCATTCACCTGTGCAAGCTTCCAGCTTGCTTATCTATGCTTGCAGCTTGATTTTTCAGGCTGATTTTTGTTAGAAATGTTTTGGGGGCTGCTTTTTTATTAAAAGAAAATTCCACCAAGAACTCTTTTACCCTTACTAACTGCCTAAATAATTTCTTTTTTAACTCCTATATCACTGGCTGCAAAATTTGCAGCTTCAGCAGATTAATTGTGTTACCCACATCCTCCCAACACAGTGGGGCTCCAGCCCAGAGACTCGAAATCCACCCTGAGTACCAGCAGGATATAGGTCACACATCTGAGATGAGCTCTTAGTACAGCCCCTATGGTTGCCTCAGGCTTTTGTTATGCGGTTTCAGAGGTTCCTGTGAAAGGTTCAAACCACAAGGACTAAATGAAAGATTATATGTTTTTATCACAAAGTCTGGCACATAGTAAGCACCTCATACATGATACCTTTGTCCATATTATGACTTACCTAAAAAGAAAAAAAAATCAAGTAAATTTAAGAAGACAACTGTTGTCTTAATTCCCTCGACCTCACATAGTTCTGTGATATGGAAAGAGAAACTCTCCTGGTGAGAAAAGTCCTCTGAGTGCCTGTTTCAGGAATGCAAATAAAAAGGAACCAAGCAGGCGCTGATTCCCCAGTGTCCTCACCAGCATCCTTGTGGTGCTGTGTGAACGCCATCAGCCCTACTGTTCTCTGCATCTCTCCAAGTAGACCCCGCAAAGGCTGGTGAGGGACACAGGCTCAGCCCATCTCATGTATCAGCTGGTCTGGACCCTGCACACCCTAACATGGTGCTCAGCAGCTCCTGGCTGTTTGGGAACCACTGCTCAGCATGGGTAGTGTTCCCTCCTATAGATGTCACACCGTAACACCCTCCCTTTCAGACTGGAGTGGAAATGTTCCCTATCAGACAGAAAGATCCCGAAACAAGACCGCTTCTAAGGCTAAGTAGCAAAATGAAAGTGAGATTCCCAAAGAGATTTCTTTTTCTGAGACAAAGACCCATTATCAGCTCATTTTGAGAAAATGCTGTGTGTTTTGAACACAAATGGGGTCTGAATACATGTTCAAATGATGACTATTTGTAAGCTTTTATATATTCATTACAATTTTCCCCAACTTTTATTTTGAAAACTTTAAACCTTTAGAAAAATTTAATGCCCAGACAACCTTCATCTAGAATCACTATTAATGCTTCACCACGTTTGCTTTCTGTCTCTGTCTCTCTCTCTGCACACACACAAGTGCACTTTAACAGCTCTGACATTTAGATGTGTCTTACAGTTGATAATGAGGCATAGCTAAGTGACACTTTCCTTTTTTCCCCAGTGGTTCAAATATTAACAGTGAATCTTAAAATTGATGGCACCTTAGATTCAATAGACAACAGACCTGGAAACTGCTCAGTATAATGTCTGGCTTATTGTTAATGCTACACAAATGCCAGCTATCATTACTATATTAATATAATGGTGAATTTGTCTAATTCTTCTTATAATTTTGTCCATTTTTATCTATTTCAAAGCTATGTTGTTAAGTGCATATACAGTTACAACTGCTTCACCTTCCTGGTGAACTGAAACTTTTTTCTTTTTTTTTTTTTTTGAGATGGAGTCTTGCTCTGTCACTCAGGCTGGAGTGCAATGGTGCGATCTTGGCTCACGGCAACCTCTGCCTTCCTGGTTCAAGCGATTCTTCTGCCTCAGACTGCTGAGTAGCTAGGATTACAGGCATGCACTACCACGCCCAGCTAATTTTTGTATTTTTAGTAGAGACAGGGTTTCACCATATTGGTCAGGCTGGTCTCGAACTCCTGACCTCGTGATTCGCCTGCCTTGGCCTCCCAAAGTGCTGGGATTACAGGTGTAAGCCACCGTGTCCTGCTGAAACTTTTTATGATTATATAGCAGTCCTTCTTTAGTAATGCTTTGTGCCTTAAAGTTTATTTTGTATGATATTAATATAGTGAAATTAGCTTTCTTGGTTAGAATTTGCCTGGTATATCTTTTGCCCTCTTTTTACTTCAAATTTTTCTGTATCCTTATGTTTTCTTTTTTCTTTTTTTGTGGGTGTTTATAAAAACCTAAAGCTGTATTATTTTTTAAAAATATAGTCTGATAACTTTTATTTTGCTGGATCACTTAGTCCATTTGATTTTGGATTCATTTCTATTATGTTGCTTTATGTTTTGTATTTGTTCCTTTTTTTTTTGTTAAGGTTCGTTTCTCTCCTTCTTTGTCCAAGAAATCCTTTAACTGCGTAATTTTTTTTTTTTCTTTTGAGACAGAGTCTTGCTCTGTCGCCCAGGCTGGAATGCAGAGGCGCGATCTCAGCTCACCGCAACCTCTGACTCCCGGGGTCAAGCGATTCTTGCTCTGTGTGCCTCAGCTTCACAAGTAGCTGAGACGACAGGAGTGTGCTACCACATCTGGCTAATTTTTTGTATTTGTAGTAAAAACGGGGTTTCACCATGTTAGCAGGATGGTCTTGATCTCCTGACCTCGTGATTCGTCCACCTTGGCCTCTCAAAGTGCTGGGATTATAGGCATGAGTCACTGCGCCCGGCTTTTTTTTTTTTTTTTTTT
>NW_012103776.1:1604311-1611692 GCF_000951045.1 Mandrillus leucophaeus
TTTTTGAGATGGAGTCTTGCTCTGGTGCCCAGGCTGGAGTGCAGTAGCGTCATCTCGGCTCACTGCAGCCTCCATCTCCTGGTTCAAGCGATTCTCCTGCCTCAGCCTCCAGAGTAGCTGGGATTATAGGTGCCTGCCACCACGCCTGGCTAATTTTTGTATTTTTAGTAAATACGGAGTTTCGCCATGTTGGCCAGGCTGGTCTCAAACTCCTGACCTCAAGTGATCTGCCCGCCTCGGTCTCCCAAAGTGCTGGGATTACAGGCATGAGTCACCGTGCCCGGCGCTGACTGGGTAATTTTATTTCACGTTTTCCTCTAGCACAGGGGTTTTCAGTGTCTACACTATTAACATTTTGGACTGGATGATTCTTTGCTGTGTGGGCCTCCCTGTGCATCGTAGGATGCTTAGCAGCTTCCCTGACCTCTATTTACTAGATGCCAGCAACACATCTCCAGCCGTGGCAGCCAGATTTGTTTTCAGACACTGCTGAATGTCCACTGGGGGACAAAACTCACCCCCCTCCCCACTGAGAAAAACTTCTTTGTTAATGAGGTTACTCTAGAAATTTTAACATACTTAAACTCATCTATGTCTCAGATTAATCAGTGTATTTATCCTTCTCCCAAACACAACTTTAAAGTACTTTAATTTTCCCTCACCTGTATTTTAGCTGTTTTAAAAACTCATTGTTTAAATTAAAAAAAAAATTATCATTGACAAATAAAACTTGTATTTATTTATCATGTACAACATGATGCTTTGAAATATGTATACATTGTGGAATGGGTAAATTGAGCTAATTAAAATATGCATTACCTCATATACTTAACATCTTTTGTGTTAAAAAACACTTAAAAGCTACTCTCTTAGTGATTTGCCAGAGAAATGTGACAGTACCTGGAGTGGGGCAGCAAGTCAAGGGTGGGTTATTCCAGGTGGGTGATATTTCACTATGATTGTATATGACTGGGTGGGTTCTGTAGACAGGAAGCTGAGAAGTCCAGCTTCCGGTTAAAATCCTGCATGTCATTTTACAGGCTTGGCTATGGGCAACTGCAAGGTCTGGTAGTCTAACGGGGAGACTCCCTACCCACACCTGACTTGGCACAGCCGGGACACTGCAGTCCCTGGAGGGAGCTGAGGTCAAGGTTTTAGGCCCCTGACCTGCCAAGTTCTTACACACACCTGCATTCCCAGCCGTGGCTCCTTCATTCCCAGGTCTCTCTATCCAAGATCTTCTTCAGGTGCCTCTGCCATGGCTTCTTTATGCGAGGGAGAGAGTAAGGAGTGGAGAACCTTGAAAAGACATTGTTATCCCTTCTGACTCAGGAGTACTTTTCCCAAAGGTATTGTGTCAGCAAAAACGTCCAAAACAACAACTAAAAAAACCAATGATTTAAACTCGAGACCTATTATACAACATGTGGTGTGTCACTAACTATAATCTGACATGATACCCTTCAGGGAAAAAAGAGAAAAAAACTATTGTTTTATAGAGTCAATGTTTGTTTAGATTAACCAGAATATTTACCAGTTTCTTTCCTATATTTCTTCATAATATCGCAGCATCCATCTGGGATCAATTTCCTTCTGTCTGAAATAATCCTTTAGATCTTTATCTAATAAACATGTTTTGATGTTGAATTCTCACAGTTTTGTTTCAGTCTTTATTTATCCCTTTTCCTGACAGATTTTTTTTTTTTTTTGCAAAATATACACTTCTAAGTTGATAAAGTTTGTGATGCACATGAAAGGAATCCTACCACTGTTTGCCTTCTGTTAGGGCTGATAAATCATCTGGAAGTTTGGTTGTTTTTCACCCTTGAAGGTAACCTGACTTTTCTGGTTTTGGTGTTCTGCATTTTCACACTGATATGATTTCTTCTTATTTGCCCAGCTTGAGGATTGTTGAGATTCCTAAATTGGTAGACTGGTGTCTTTTATCAGCCATTGTCTTTTCAAATACTCGCATGCTGCTTTTGCTATATTCTCTCTCACCTCCTTCTGGGACTCTGGTTAGTAACCAACATGTGGTAGGTTATCTCACTCTACCCTTCATACGTCTTGTATCCTAACCACTCATATTTTCCATTCTTTTGTTTCTCTGTACTGTGCCCTAGATAATAACTTCTTTCTCTTTAAAAAAGTGTAATAAGGTCTTAAAATTCAACTTCAAAACTACATTTTATTTATTATTTATTTTTTTGAGATGGAGTCTCCCTCTGTCACCCAGGCTGGAGTGCAGTGGTGTGATCTTGGCTCATTGCAGTCTCCACCTCCCGGGTTCAAGTGATTCTCCTGCCTCAGCCTCCCAAGTAGCTGGAATTACAGGTGTGCACCACCATGCCTGGCTAATTTTTGTACTTTTAGTAGAGATGGGGTTTCACCATGTTGGCCAGGCTGGTCTTGAACTCCTGACATCAGGTGATCCACCTGCCTCAGCCTCTGAAAGTGCTAGGATTACAGGTGTGAGCCACTACACCTGGCCAAATTTTATTTCTATATACATGCAGCAAACATTGAAAAAAGTTTCAAAAAAGCAATCACAGATCTACCCTCCCTATGATGGTTATTTTATGTGTCAACCTAGCTAGATTGATTGGGTAAAACATTAGTTTTGATGTCGGTGTGAAGGTATTTTTAAAAATGAGAGTAACATTTAAATCCATAGATTTTTGAGTAAAGCAGATTACCCTCCATAATGTGGGTGAGTTCCACTTCTATCACTTGAAGGAAGGCCTTAAGAGAACAGAAGCCTGAGGTCCCTTGAGGAAGAGTTAATTCTGCCTCCAGACTGCTTTTGCTCAAGCTGAAACATCCACTCTTCCCTGGGTCTCTAGCCTGTTGGTCTGCCCTGCAGTTTTTGAACTTGCCAGCCTCCACAGTTCCTTAAAATAAATCTCTGTGTTCATTCTATTGGTTCTGTTTCTCTGGAGAACCCTAATACCTTTCCTTTTCTTTTCTTTTTTTCTTTTTGAGACAGGGTCTCATTCCATCACCCAGGCAGGGCCAGAGGGCAATGGCGTGAACATAGCTCACTGCAGTCTTGACCTCCTGGGCTCAAGCTATCCTCCCACCTCAGCCTCCTGAGGAGCTGGGACTGTAGACACATGCCACCATGCCTAATGTTAAAACTTCTTATGAGAAGGGGTCTCACCATGTTGCCTGGAATGGTCTCAACTCCTGGGCCCAAGTGATCCTCCCACTTTAGCCTCCCAAAGTGCTGGGATTACAGAAGTGAGCCATTGTACCTGGAGATTCCCTTTTTTGCTCAGTTCAAAGTCAAAATTAGTCTCAGCTGTGTCTAACCTGCTGTTAAGCCTGTCCCCTGGCTTTTCAAACTTCCACAACTATACTTTTTATTTCTAGGGTTTGTTTGTTTGTTTGTTTTTTAAATAACAGATCTGGCCCTTGACTGCAAATCTAGTTTTTGAAGCTTTAGACTGAGAGATCCCAGATAACTCAGACCTTGTACCTAGCACAGTGCCTGGTCAACAGCAGGCAGGGTCTAGGAAGTACTTGTGGAATGAGTGGACATCAAGATGGCAAACTAGAGCCTTTTTCACACTGTGTGTATCTAACAATTACACACAGGTAGTATCATGTATCATGAACACATACAGTGCCACACAGAGTAACACTTTAATGGAGCACCAGCAGCATATAAAACATATATAGGTAGAAAAATATATTCAGTCAAAGTACCCCAAAGAATCCAAAAGTCTGTGTTCTGGAAAGCATTGAGCTGACCACCCTTGAGTTGAGGTTGATTTTCAGATCAATCTATCCATAATCTGGTAGAATGTTACAACATCTCCATTCTTATTCCTCATTTAAAATTTTTAAATATTTCTGTTTCTCACAATTTTTTTTTTTTTTTTTTTTTTTTTTTTTTTTTTGAGACGGAGTCTTACTTTTTCACCCAGGCTGGAGTGCATTGCCGCTATCTCGGCTCACTGCGACCTCCTCCTCCTCCCGGATTCATGCAATTCTGCTGCCTCAGGCACTTGAGTAGCTGGGATTATAGGCATGTGCCATCACGCCCAGCTAATTTTTGCATTTTTAGTAGAGACAGGCTTTCACCATGTTGGCCAGGCTGGTCTTGAACTCCTGCCCTCAGGTGATTCGCCTGCCTCAACCTCCCAAGGTGCTGATATTACAGGCGTGAGCCACTGCGCTCAGCCCTGTTTCTCACAATTAAAACATGATCCTATTTTAGTGATATAAGGGGCTGAAAATTACACTCTCAGTGGCCAACTTTTAAAAACATCGCGAGAGCCTTTATAAGGCAGTGAGTTCCCAAATGGAATATTTTTGCCAAGCGAACCTTTAAAATGTAGCTCTTTGGTTGCTTAGGTAAGTCCAGGGTCTGGGAGTTCTAGATGTGGGGCTGGCTTAGATGGTCTTGGCCCTCGTTTTCCGCCCTGATCCCTCACTGAGGCAGATGTGAGATGGAGCATGTCACTGTGCCCAGCCGAGTGTGTTTCCTTCTCAGAGCCTAGCTCTGGGGTCCCTGCCCAGGCAGGGTCCCGAGGCTGCAGCTGTCATCAGGATTCTGCTTGCTGCTCTCAGAGTCTTCTGCAATGACACTTAGCTTGTCAAAAACATCATTCTCATCCGAGAATGGAAAGGAGAAAAACAGAAGTGTGTTATGATGAGGATGGCCCAAAAACTGTGGAGGGAAAGAGGACAGTTAATGATCAATTTTCTCCATTTCTTTTTCTAGGTTTACAAATATTTTTTCACAGAACTCCTGGCTGGAAAATTTATTTTATTTATTTTTTAAATGTTTATTTCATTTTTTTTGAGATGGAGTCTTGCTCTGTCACCCAGGCTGGAGTGCAGTGGCACGATCTCAGCTCACTGCAACCTCAGCCTCCCAGGCTCAAGCAATTCTCCTGCCTCAGCCTCCCAAGTAGCTGAGATTACAGGCATGTGCTACCACACCCGGCTGAGTTTTGTATTTTTAGTATAGATGGGATTTCACCATGTTGGCCAGGCTGGTCTTGAACTCCTGACCTCAGGCAATGCACCTGCCTCGGCCTCCCAAAGTGCTGGGATTACAGGTATGAGCCACTGCACCCAGCCTGTTTTATTTTATTTTTTGAGACAGGGTCGTGCTGGGTCACCCAGGCTGGAGTGCAGTGGTGCGATCACGGCTCACTGCAGCCTTGACCTTCTTGGCTCAAGCGATTTTCCCACCTAAGACTTCTGAGTAGCTGGGATTACAGGCATGTGCCACCATGCCCAGCTAATTCTTTTTTTTTTTTTTGTAGAGATTAGAGATGAGGTCTCACCAAGTTGCCCAGGTTGGTCTTCAACTCCTGGGCTCAAGTGATCCCTCCATCTCAGCGTCCCAAAGTGCTGGGATTACAGGTATGAGCCACCATATCTGACCAAAAATGCTCTTTTATTTAAATTAATTAATTATTATTTTTTTAAATGTGAGACAGATTCGCATTCTGTCGCCCAGGCTGGAGTGCAGTGGCGTGATCTTGACTCACTGCAACCTCTGCCTCTCAGGTTCAAGCGATTCTTGTGCCTCATCCTCCCGGGTAGCTGGGGCTATAGGTGTGCACTACCATGCCCGGCCATTTTTTGTATTTTCAGTAGAGACAGGGTTTCATCATGTTGACCAGGCTAGTCTCAAATTCCCGACCTCAGGTGATCCGCCCACCTTGACCTCCCAAAGTGCTGGGATTACAGGTGTGAGCCACTGTACCCCCCTAAAAAGGCTATTTTAAAAAGTGATGGGCAAGGCACAGTGGCTCACATTTGTAATACCAGCACTTTGGGAGGCCGAGGTGGGCAGATCACCTGAGGTCAGGAGTTTGAGACCAGCCTGGCCAACCAATGTGGTGAAACCCCATCTCTACTGAAAATACAAAAAAAAAAAAAAAAAATTAGCTGGGCGTGGTGGTGAGTGCTTGTAATCCTAGCTACTCAGGAGGCTGAGGCAGGAGAATCCCTTGAATCTGGGAAGTGGAGGTTGCAGTGAGCCAAGATTGTGCCACTGTACTCCAGCCTGGGTGACAGAGCAAGACTCCTTCTGGAAAAAAAAAAAAAGAAAGTGACAATAGTATGATGGTTCCTCAAAAAATAAAAATAGAATTACCATCTGATCTAGTAACTCCACTCTTAGGTATTTACTCTAAAGAACTGAAAACAGGGTGTTGAAGAGATATTTGTACATCCTGTTCACAAGGCATTTTCATAATAGCTGAAAGGCTGGAAGCAGCCCAAGTTTCCACCCACCAATGGATGGAGGAGTGAAGTGTGGTCTATACACACAATGGAATGTCATTCAGCCTTATACAGAATAGTTCTGACACCTGCTAAACAGGGATGAACTTTAAAGACATTATGCCAAGTGAAGGGCCCGGTGTGGTGGCGGGCACCTGTAATCCCAGCTATTTGGGAGGCTGAGGCAGGAGAATTGCTTGAACCCTGGAGGCGGAGGTTGCAGTGAGCTGAGATTGCACCACTGCACTCCAGGCTGGGTGACAGAAAGAGACTTCATCTCAGAAAAAAAAAAAAAGAAAGAAAGACATTATGCCAAGTGAAGTCAGCCAGACATGAAAAGACAAATACTGTATAATTCCGCTTATATGAGGGACCTAGACTAGTCAATTTCATTAAGGCACACAGAGTGGTGGTGGCTGCCGGGGCCTTGGGTGGGGAGAAGAAGGAGTTACTGTTTAATGGGTAGAGAGCTTTGGTTTTGAAAGATGAAAAAAGTCTGGAGATGGATGGTGGTGATGGCTACACAGACAGATGAATGTGCTTAATGCCACTGAATTGTACTCTTAAAGAGGATTAAGGTGATACATTTTATGTTATGTCTATTCTGCCACGATTAAAAACATACGTTGACAATAAATACGCAACTCATTTGCTAAGTGATCACATGTCACCTTCTAATAGTTCCTCTTTTCAACCAGGAGGGAATATTTTTATTCTGATCATGATGTGGTGAGGCTGTCACACCTCTAGGAAGCAGGCATGTCACAGGCCCTGGATAAATGTGTCTTGGAATAACAAACAGAATCTCCCATGTGTCCTCTGGCTGAGTTAGGGGCCCTCTGGTGCTCCCCAGCATCCCACAGGCCCCTGGATTTCAGCACTACCGACCACCTGAACTGTGGCTAGTTTGAGTCGATATGTTGCTGTAAATGGAAATTATATACTAGATTTCAAAGACTGTATGAAAAATAGAATGTAAAATATCTCAATCATTTTTTAAAATATTGACCACTTATTGAAATGATGCTATTTTAGATATACTGGCTTATATAAAATATATTATTAATGTTAATTTCACCTGTTTCTTTTGACTTTTTTTTTTTGAAATGGAGTCTCGCTCTGTCGCCCAGGCTGG
>NW_012103776.1:1613922-1636434 GCF_000951045.1 Mandrillus leucophaeus
TTTTTTTTTTTTTTGAGTTCGAGTCTTGCTCTGTCGCCCAGGCTGGAGTGCAGTGGCGTGATCTCTGCTCACTGCAACCTTGGCCTCCCAGGTTCAAGCGATTCTTGTGCCTCAGCCTTCTGAGTAGCTGGAATTACAGGCGTGGCTAATTTTTGTATTTTTGGTAGAGACAGGGTTTCACCATGTTGGCCAGGCTGGTCTCGAACTTCAGACCTCAAGTGATCTGCCAGCCTCAGACTCCCAAAATGCTGGGATTACAGGTGTGAGCCACCATACCCGGCCTGGCACTCTTTGTAGGGGGTTCTAGTTGCTCTGAAACACTTGCCTATGGTCCTGTGCCCCACGTCCCATTGAGGGTAGATGCAGTGCTCTGTTGCCCAGATCCCTTTTGTGGTGGAGGTGCTTGTTCCCCAAGCCTCCAGGAATACTGGAGGCTGAAACGGCTCATAACTGAGTCCCTTTCTAGGCTGTGCCCTTCCCAGAAGGCAGTTGCCTCGGCCAAGGCTCTGTGCCCTTCCCAGAGGCAGCCTGCATCAGCTGACTGGTGGTGCGGGGACAAGGGCCTGATATTAGCTATCACAACAATACATTAATGGGACCAGACATGCAGGAAGTGGCAAGGCATTGGTGAGGCACACACACTGCAGAGGGTGAGAAACTCACCCTGTAGAGATTCAGGGACCTGCCACATCCGTGAAATTTGAGGGGACCCTTGCAGTGGGGCATGCCAGCACATCCTCTTTAAAGGATCAATTATTGTGTCTCGCCCCTCCCACCACTAGGAAGGAAGCATTGTGCTGTGGAGGCCTCAGGGCTCTGGAGGCAGCATGTTCCATGCCTAGGAATACTGACTGCTCCAATATGTTTGTCACACGACACAGGAGGCTGTCAGCACTGAGGGGCCCAGGGCAGGAAAGGGCCCTGCAGAAGGTATGGGCCGTGGAGCCTGCAGTCCTACGCACACCTCAGGACTGGTGCATTATCCCCAGGGACGGCCTGCAAATCCAACCCGGGGAACGTGTGACTTGGCACATCCTTGAAGTGTCTGGGGTGGGAAAAGATGCTGGGTGGAGTTTATGGCAAATCCCAAGAGCAAAATCACAACGTAGATATGAGAGTTCTGGGGTCAGGCGGGGCCATCTGCAGCAGATAATTATACCCTGTTTGAAAAAGCAGCTCTTGGGACGCTATGGGGACCTGACAGAGACAGAGCTTCTGACGAGGGACGTGAGGTGATCGTGCTGCCCAGAAGCGACCATCATGAGGCCTGAGACCCAGCAGGCCCTGAGATAGGGTCAGAGGGTGCATGTCGGCCACATGCGGGTGGCTGGGACTCCTGTGCCCTGTATCCCTGTTGCACAGTGGCTGTGTCTGCTCACATGATGACTGCAAGGGGATGGGTACTTATGCCCAGCTGAAGAAGGAGGAAAGGCCGGCGTGGTTTCATGGCAAGGCTAGCATGGTACGTGGGCACACACTGAAAGTGGCCCGCTACTGCACTTCAGCCCCAACCAGGGAGAAAGCCTCCCCACGGGCCGAGCTTTGGGCCGTGGGTCTGGTCATCCCCTTTACGTGGAAAGAAAAGCAGCCCAAGATCAGGCCAGCTGTGGGATCCCAGGCAGGGGTTAGTGATGAGGCTGGTGGTCAGGGGCTCTGGGGAAGGAAGACTGGAAAGTTAGGGACAAGGACGTCTGGGAAGAAGGATGGACCTGAGGGAGTAGCTGCAGCGTGGCGATTTCTGCGTCCCACATTAACTCCCACTGAGAGCATGTGTCATAGACAGCAGACGGCCAGGGAGACATGATGACACAGCCAGTGGATGTCAGCCAGCCTCTGCCACTGGTCACCTGTACGTGGCACAGGGCTCATGAACACAGCAGTGGTGGTGGCAGGGATGGAGGCTGTGCGTGGGCCTGAGAGAAGGGGCTCCGACACCCATGGCCGCGTAGCCACCACTGCTGCAGAATATCCAACCTGCCTGCGACAGAGATCAATGCTGAGCCCCCGATATGAAGGCATCCCCTGAGGAGACCAACCAGCCAGCTGGTAGCAAGCTGATGACACCGACTCTCTCGCATCACTCTGGAAGGGGCAGTGGTGCATCCTGGCTGGAGCTGACCTTTAGTTTAGGAGTGATTTGCTGTTCGTGTCCTGCAGGGCCTGTCAGGACCACTATGGTCTCACAGGTGTTTGCTCTCCTGGTAGATGATCCTTTTAGGGGTTGAATTCTATTCCCACAAAATTCATATGCCCTGGGCCAGGTGCGGCGGCTCACGCCTGTAATCCCAGCACTTTGGGAGGCCAGGGCGGGCAGATCACTTGAGATCAGGACTTTGAGACCAGCCTGGCCAATATGGTGAAACCCTGTCTCTACTGAAAACACAAAAATTCACTGGGTGTGGTGGTGGGTGCCTGTAATCCCAGCAACTTGGGAGGCTGAGGCAGGAGAATCACTTGAACCCAGGAGGCGGAGATTGCAGTGAGCCGAAATCATGCCACTCCATTCCAGCCTGGGTGACAGAGGGAGACTCTGTCTCCAAAAAAACAAGAAAAGAAGTTCGTATGTCGTAATCCCTCTACCTCAGAATGTGACTGTATTTGGAGATAGGGTTGCTGCAGAGGGGATCAGTTAAGTAAGAATGAGGCTACAGTGGAGTAGGGTGAGCCTCCCCCGTGACTGGTGTCTGTGTAAAGAGGGGGCAATGTGGACACAGACACTCACATAGGGAGAAGTCTGTGTGAAGATCAAGGCAGAGACTGGGTGGTGCCTCCGGAAGCCAAGGAACGCCAAAGATTGCCAGCAACCCTGAGAGGTTAGGGGAGAGGCCTGGGACAGATCCTCCCTCACAGCCTCCGAGGAACCCACCCTAGTGATACCTTGACTTTGGACGTCCGGCCTCGAGAACTGTGAAAGAATCAATTCCCATTGTTTAACTGCGCAACAAGTGCTACTTTGCTACAGCAGCCCTGACAAACTAATAGAGAGGCCGTATCACATGGTGCCAGACCAATGGGCCCACTGACAGTGAAGGCGGGACCCCCTGGTCATATCACACCCTGCACCACCCAGCAGCTGCCAGCCTGAAAGAAGAACGGAGTGGCCTGTTGAAAGGGCAGGGGAGGCGCCAGCTTCGAGGTGACACCTGCTGAGAGCGGGGCCTTGTCCTCCAGCACCTGGCACGCACCCAGGACCGACAATCATCACGTGATGCTGTGCCCCCAGCAGGTGGAATGCCCGGGTCCGGAAGCAAGCAGGGGCTAGGAGTGGCCCTGTTCACCCTCATGCCCAGTGACCTACTGGGGAAACCGCTGCTCCCTGACCTCGCGGTTTGAGGCTCTGTGGGTCTAGGGCAGGACCAGCAAATGAAGGCCCATGAGGCAGATCCGGCCTATCACTTGTGTTTTCATACGGCTTGAGGATTTTTCAACGATTACATTTAAGTGGTTATATAAGTGAATATATAACTTTGATTTTTATTTCTTGCCAACAGAGCCTAAAATATATATATAAATTTTTAAAAATTTTTAATTTTGAGACAGAGTCTTGCTCTGTTGCTCAGGGTGGAGTGCAGTGGTGTGAGGGTTCACTGCAACTTTTACCTCCCGAGTTCAAGCGATTCTCTTGCCTCAGTCTCCCGAGTAGCTGGGATTATAGGCATGCACCACCATGCTTGGCTAATTTTTGTATTTTTTTTGGTTTGTTTTTGTTTTTTTGAGATGGAGTCTTGCTCTGTCGCCCAGGCTGGAGTGCAGTGGTGCAATCTCAGCTCACTGCCAGCTCTGCCTCCCTGGTTCACGCGATTCTCCTGCCTCAGCCTCCCGAGTAGCTGGGACTACAGGTGCCCGCCACTGTGCCTGGCTAATTTTTTGTATTTTCAGTAGAGATAGGGTTTCACCATGTTAGCCAGGATGGTCTCCATCTCCTGTTCTTAGGTGATCCACCCGCCTCGGCCTCCCAAAGTGCTAGGCTTACAGGCATGAGCCACTGTGCCTGGCCTTCTAAAATATTTTTTACCTGGCCCTTTAAGAAAAAGTTTGCCATACCTGTTCTAAAAGGTTCCCAGAGTGGGAGCATTTCTACTAGAGGACACGAAACAGGGGCCGATAAACTTTAAGCCACCTCCTCAGGCCAAGAGACTGGCAGGCAAGAAGAGAAGTCACCACTGTATCACAGTGGGCACCCGCCAGAGTCACTGGGCACTTCCTGGGACTCCCCTGCCCGATTTTGACAGCAAGTTGACAAGTGCAGGGGCAGGCCATTGCCTGAGATGGGCCTGGGGACCAGAGGCTCAGTCCTCTCCGGGATGAAGGCTGGGACACCCAATCAAGTCAGCAGCCCCTACAGCACAGGCTCCTCCCAGGAGAGGAGAGCGGACCCTCAGGGCCGGCAGAGGAACAGGCCAAACCACAAGCGTTCCTTTGTGGTCCTGAGACCAGCAGCAGCAATGGGGGCTGGAATGCATTCCACTCATCTTCCTCCTGTAACCTTCCCCAGGAAATGAGATCAACTCAGATCCTGGAGGAGCTGCTTCCAGTTTATCCAAGTGGTCCCAGGGGTGACTGTAATGGATGCTGTGGTACCTTCAGGAAGGAGGTACTCGTGCTCCTAGCTCCTGTCTGCTGCTGTCTCACCCCTCACCCTAGCTTAGGGCCCCTTCCTGGGAGTAGCCCACATCCAGGACATGGCCATTGTGGAGTTCACATGCCCATCCCTCTTGCCTCAGCTTAGGACATCTCTAAGGGGCCACCCCCACTCGAGAGGTCACATGGGATTGGCTGAGGCCTCTGTTGTGGCTGTGTGACAGTTCAACCTCTCTCTGCCTCATCTGGCTACCTTCACTCCCTTAGCGTATTATTCCCAAGGATGTTCCCCATTCAGCCTTTTGAAAGCAAATCTCTATCTCAGAGTCTGCTTCCTGGGAAATGGGACCAAAGAGAGTTCATTTGGGTCTGGGCTTGGCATCTTTTCATTTTCAAGTGTCAGTGACTATCCAGAGTTTCATTTCTTAGGGCTTCTTCAGTCCTGTTATCATTAGCCAGTTGCATTGTTTCTTCTCCTAACCCTTTTAAAAATAGCCTTCTTAAAGACCAGGAAACACTACCCAGAATTTCAATCACTCTCGCATATTCTAAAACTAGAAATGTGCCTTTCCTTCCTCCCATTCTCTCCCTCTGGCGATTTGCTGGCATTTAGCCTCGAGTTTTCCTTTTTCCACACTAGGCGCTGCTTTTTCCTATCCTGCCCTAGAACCATCACCTTTGCTCCCCAGAGACCTGGGGCTTTGGGCAGGGAAGGCTGGAGAAGGAACGACACCCTAGGGTGTAGGGAGGGCCACTGGACAAAGCTGCGCCCCTTTCCTCGGGGCTGTTCCTTGACTTCAGACTTCCCTGAAATGGTTACAAGAGAATGGACAAGCACACAAAGACGTGTGTGTGTGTGTGTGTGTGTGTGTGTGTGTGTGTGTGTGTGTGTTTTCTCCTGGAAAACATGTCTGGAATTGGGCAGCCCTAACTTGAAAGGAAAGCTCTTTCCAATCAAGGTTTTCGAATCTGCATCTCTCTCCACCCTACCTACCTCTTTCAGGTGCTGTGGAAGAGAATTCCCAGGGGAGAAGGTGTACTTTGTCTTCTTATAAATGCACCACAGCAAGGCGAAGCAGCCAAGGAGTGCCAGGCAGACCACGAAGACTGAGGCCATGAGGATGATGGCCACCATCCAGGAGGGGACCGTCTCTGCCAGGGATAATGGGTATGTTACACTCTTGTCACAGGTTGGGTCACGGTGATCCCAAGAGCATTTTAACCATTACAATCCCTGAAAACAGAGCCTGTATGTTCATCTTGGGAGATGTCTCAGAAACACAGCAACTGGTTCGAGGACCCAGAGGTTTTCGAAGAGTTTCACCCTTTTCCTATCTTCTCCAAAGTTTAGTGTCTGGAATTATTGCTGATATACATCAAAAGAATAACAAGCAAGAATTCTGATCCACTGTACCTACTGGCAGTGTAGCCACGGGCCTCTGGATATACCACTTCTGCCTTGACGGAGCAAGTGAGACTCCCCTGGACACGTGAGCCTGAGTTAAACACAGGCTCCATCTCATTCTATATTGAGAAAGACAGAAACTCTCTGAATGAACAACTCTATCTGAACCCCTGCACTAGGCCAGGT
This sequence comes from Mandrillus leucophaeus, assembly GCF_000951045.1. Taxonomy (NCBI): domain Eukaryota; kingdom Metazoa; phylum Chordata; class Mammalia; order Primates; family Cercopithecidae; genus Mandrillus; species Mandrillus leucophaeus. The sequence continues at coordinate 1,620,095 of NW_012103776.1, forward strand.
GTGGTGGCTCATACCTGTAATCCCAGGACTCTGGGAGGCCGAGGCGGGAGGATCACTTGAGCCCAGGAGTTTGACACCAGTCTGGGCAACATAGTGAGACCGCTTCTCTACAACAAAATAAGTTTTTTAAAAAATTAGCTGGGTATGATGGCACACACCTGTAGTCCCAGCGATTTGAAAGGCTGTGGTGGGAGGGTCTTTTGAGCCCGGGAGGTCGAGGCTGTGACAGTGAGCTATGATTGTACCACTGCACTCCAACCTGGGCGACAGAGTGAAACCCTGCCTCAAAAACCAAAACCAAAGCCCAAACAAGCAAACGAACCCCTGCACTAAGAGACTTGGCCAAACCCCAGCATAGCTTTCAGCAGGCCAAGGCCACATACCTGGGATGATCCAACCCCCTTGAATTCCTGTCTGGAAAAATCCAAGGCTGCCTAAGGAACTGACCATTTGTTCTTCCCAGCTCCCGAGGAGAGGCCTTGACCTCTCTTTCAGAGAGCATTTATTCAAAAGGGCTTACAGTGGTGAATCCTTCCTCTGTCCCTTTGGGACTTATACGTATCTCCCACAACCTGGGGATATTTTTCTCCACGATCTGAGAGCCATTCTTTTGAAATCAGCAGGAAGGACAGGGCCTCTGTCTCCCTGTCTCTGTGGGAGGGTAGAAGCCCAGCCTTGATAAACGTAGCCTCGGTTCACACACACACAGGGCCTCACGGCACTGACCCACCCCCTCAGCTGATTTAAAAGTTTTTTCACTTCCCTGATTCTGCTCAACTCCCCACGCACTCTTTCCTTCTACTCCCTCATTCTCCTTTTATTTATTTTCATTTTTGAGATAGAGTCTTGTTCTGTCGTCCAGGTTGGAGTGCAGTAGTGCGAACATGGCTCACTGCAGCCTTGACCTCCAGGGCTCAAGTGATCCTCCCACCTCAGCCTCCTGGGTAGCTGGGACTACAGATATGTGTCACCATGCCCAGCTAATTTTTAAAATATTTTATAGAGATGGGGGCTCCACTATGTTGGCCAGGCTGGTCTTGAACTCCTGGGCTCAAGCAATCCTCCTGCCTTAGCCTCCCAAAGTGCTGGGATTACAGGCATAAGCCACCACGCCCGGACCTCGTTCTCCCTTTAAAACACCTCTGAGTAAATGGAACTCAGCCCTTTTCCCTACTCCAGTCATTACGGGATAAAATGTTTTGACCGCTTTCACCAGCATCCTGCTTTGCTTATCTTTGACAGAGTCCGGGATGTCGCCTGGGTTGCTCGTGGTCCCAGCTCCCCTTGTTCGGCCCCAGGTCCCTCCTCCAGATGCCCCGGCCACCTGATCTCTGTGTGCCCATCCCCTGCCAACCAGCACCGCCCTCATAAGCAGAGCATTTGGCTCTGAGAGGGGCTAAGAGAACAAACACTGCCTGTGAAGAGCATGTCATTTTAAAGGGACACAGGCATCAAAGAGCCCTGAAAGAGCAATGACCCTGGAGCTACAGCAAGTGCAGTCATCTGCCGGCACCACATGGTGCTTGTCACAGTGCATGGCTCGCAGTGGACATTCCTTAAACGTTCAGAAGCGGTGCCTTCTGGCCCACACTTCCAGCATGTTCAACTCAAACATGTGAGTCTGCCCTTGGTGATCACAGGGCTATACGGCAGCCCCAGTCCGCACCACCGCTGAACACGTGAGGTCTCCTGGGGATTTGACACCCCGGGTCTTGCGAAAGTTCCATGTTCCTACTCATCCATCCATCCTTCCATTAATACTTCAGTAGTTCTCTCATTTGGCGCCCGGAGACTCATTCAAACAGGGATCCGTGGGCCCCGCCCTGTCATTTTATTTTGAGTAATGAACCTCTGAGGCAGTGCTTGGGTCTCCGGGTGTCTCAGACTGGGGCATCTTAGCATCTTAGACAAGGACACATCTGGGTGATGGTGACATGATTCGAGGAATGCTTTTGTTCCTCACCCCAGATGGAGAGTTCCAGAAGGGGAAGGAGAGAGGACCCTGCTCTGCACGGGTTGTGAACTGTGGGAGAATCTACCAATCTACACCCTCTGTGTAAAGTTCTCTAACTTGTTTTAGATCCATCCGACCACGCCATGAGGCAGACTACTCCTTCCTGCTTTATCCAGAGACACGGTGCCTCAGTTCACCTCTGGAATTAATCTATAGGTACTAAGTTACAGGGGACATAACCTGGGCTTAGATGAACCTGTGTTCTGGTTTATCCTTTTCATTTACTAGCATTTGGGCAAGTTACTTAACCTCCCTGTTTCAGGCTGTTTTTGCACTGCTATAAAGAAATAACTAAAACTGGATGACTGGGCGTGGTGGCTCATGCCTGTAACCCCAGCATTTTGGGAGGCTGAAGTGGGTGGATCACTTGAGGTCAGGAGTTCGAGACCAGCCTGGCCAACATGGCGAAACCCCATTCCCAACTAAAAATACAAAAATTAGCTGGGCATCGTGGTGGGCGCCTATAATCCCAGCTACTCAGGAGGCTGAGGCAGTAGAATTGCTTGAACCCAGGAGGTGGAGGTTGTGCCAAGATCGTGCCACTGTACTCCAGCCTAGGCAACAGACTGAGACTCCATCCAAAAAACAAATAAACAAACAAATAACTAAAACTGGGTAATTTATAAAGAAAAGAGGTTTAATTAGCTCATGATTCTGCAGGCTGTACAGGAAGCATAGCAGGATCTGTTTCTGGGGAAGCCTCTGGAAGTTCCCAATCATGGTGGAAAGCTAAGTGGGGGCAAGAGACAGCAAGATGGCACATCCTTTTAAACCACCAGATCTCACAGGAAGTCACTCACTATCATGAGGACAGCACCAAGAGGATGGTGCTAAGCCATTCATGAGAAATAGGCCCCCATGATCCAATCACCTCCTACCAGGCGCCACCTCCAGCACTGGGGATTACATTTCAACATGAGATCTGGATGTCTGGATGAGGGCAACATCCAAACTGTATCACTCTCCGAACCTTCATGTTCTAGTTTGTAAAATGGGAGAAGATCCTTCTAATGCTCTCATTGAAAACTTGTGGGATTTAAATGGGATAGCTGTGTTTTAAGAAAAAATGAAAATGGTGTTTGATGAAAGCAGGTTTTCAATGGCTCATATTTTTCCTTTTGTCTTATAAAATGTTTGGATTTTGTCAGTTCATGGGTGATTATTGGTATTTGCAAGGTATTTGAAATGGTTTTTTTTTTTTTTTTTTGAGGCAGGGTCTCACTCTTGTTGCTTAGGCTGGAGTGCAGTGGCACGATCTCAGCTCACTGCAGCCTCTGCCTCCTGGATTCAAACAATTTGCCTGCCTCAGCCTCCCAAGTAGCTGGGATTACAGGTGTATGCCACCACGCCCAGCTAATTTTTGCATTTTTAGTAGAGACGGGGTTTTGCCATGTTGGCCAGGCTGGTCTCAAACTCCTGACCTCAGGTGATCCGCCTGCCTCGGCCTCTCAAAGTGTTGGGATTACAGGCATGAGCCACCACGTCCGGCAGACATGTTTTTCTTTTTTATCAAACTGCATGCTGCATGCCATGTTTCATCCGTCCATTGTCCAAGCTTGCTGAACCCTTCACCAACATCTTTAAATTATAAGAAGGCCTGCTGTTTGTATGCAGACACCCGGGCCACAGTTTTCACCAACATGCAACTGCAATGTGTCTGCACATAAATATTCTGTGTTTAGGCCCATGGGAACCTTCTCTCTTTCCTTCTCCCGTTGCTTCCTCCAAGCTAGAAGTGGTCCATATGGTGTGAAGGACTGTGCTGACGTCCTGGTTCCCTACATACAAGGGGCCCTGAATCAGGCAGCACTGGCTGAGGACGGCGGTCAGATTTCCTGACACTTGCTTCCCATCACGTGTCGGCAGGGGCTGGAGATGTGCCTCCTGGGAAGGAAAGAGCTCTGGGGTATGTGACAGGGCTCGAGCTCTGTTGGTGGTCTTGGGAGGACTGATGGGCCTTGCTTTAGGGAGCCCGGGATGGCAGAATAAGTACTGCCAAGGAGGGCCCATGGAGGCAGACCTCGCTCCATGGGACAGAAAAGGTTTCTAGCAACTCCTTTGATCTGAGTGGATGAGCTGCCTCAGAAGTGGGCGTGGTCTCCTTCCCAGCATGAAGCTGATGAGTCAGGGCTGAGAGACAATGTCAGGGTGATAGATTTCTCAACTGAGCTGGAGTTTGAGTTGGATGCAATCATGTCTAGGGCAGGTGTCTACAAAGCTGTTTAGGATGCTTAGCGGAGGCGCATCTCAGGACTCACCGTCACTGGTTGTTTTCTCACAGACAGGCTCACTCCATTCCCCAGTTTTGTTCCGATCAGGAAGAAACCCTTGAACTTGAACACAATAAGTTGTCCATGGCTCCAGGTTTCTGAGGACCTCAAAGTCATACTGAGGAGTAATCTGAAACTAGTAATGGAGACAAAAATAAGAACATGACTAAGCAGTGAACGGACACCACTTTTTTTTTTTCTTTTTCACATTTACCAGTTATAATAGCTGTTTTAGACTTAAAATAGGAAGGACCAGGTAGCAGGTACTCCTCTCAGTTCAGGGACCCTGAGGCCACTCAAGGGTGCATCAAGGACTGACGGTGATGCCCACAAACCATCTCGGTTCCTGAATTCTCTAGCTTAAATGACACACAAGCCATCACTTCTTTTTTAAAAAAGATAAAGCAGGCCGGGTGTGTTGGCTCATGCCTGTAATCACAGCACTTTGGGAGACAGAGGAGTTTAAGACCAGCCTAGCCAGCATGGCAAAACCCCATCTCTACTAAAGATGCAAAAAATTATCTGGGCATGGTGGCGTATGAGAATTGCTTGAACTTGGGAGGTGGAAGTTGCAGTGAGCCAGGATCCTGCCACACTGCACTCCAGTCTGGGTAACAGAGCGAGACTCTGTCTCAGAAATAAATAAATAAATAAATAAGATAAACCAGTCTTTTAAATATTATTATTATTATTTTTTGAGACAGAGTTTCACTCTTGTCATCCAGGCTGGAGTGCAGTGGCGCTATCGTGGCTCACTGCAACCTCTGCACCCAGGCTCAAGCAATTCTCCTGCCCCAGCCTCCCAAGTAGGCTGAGAATACAGGTGCGCACCACCACACCCAGCTATTTTTTTTTTTTTTTTGTATTTTTGTAAAGATGGGGTTTTGCCATGTTGGCCAGGCTTGTCTTGAACTCCTGACCTCAGGTGACCTGCCCACCTTGGCCTCCCAAAGTGCTGGGATTACAGGTGTGAGCCACTGCACTCAGCTGCAATTGGTTATTTCTCTTTTGGGGTTGGGGTTGTTGACAGCATGCCTATATTCCTTCATTGCATGAGGAGCTAAGCCCATGGAGGTCAATAATTGGATTAGACTCATGGAATATATGAAGAAAATGGTTTAACTTCTAATAAGTAAATTAAAAGACAAAAGCAAATCAAAGCAACAAGTGAAAAAAATGGCGGCTTGCAGTTCCAGAAGTCCAGTGCCTCTCAAACCTTACAATGCAAATTTTTTTCAAAGATTAAACTCAGAGGCAAGCAGGTAAGGTGGTGGCATAGCAGTATGCCACCCCACTGGGGCTTTTCCTGCCCTTTCACATCTGGGCAACTTCTGGTTTTATCTTCTCACTTTCTCCCAACAGGAAGAAAGAATTCCCAAAAGCGCTTCATGCTGTGAGTTTAGGGACCTAGTCTGGCACCGCCTCAGGAATCTCTGCATTCTAGAGGGGAACCATATAAGCCTGTGTTGATACAAAAATTAGCTGGGTGTGGTGGCAGGTACCTGTAATCGCAGCTACTTGGGAGGCTGAGGCAGGAGAATCGCTTGAACCCAGGAGGCGGAGGTTGCAGTGAGCTGAGATCGCACCACTGCTTTCCAACCTGGGCAATGACAGAGTGTGACTCCACCTCAAACCCCCTCCCCCGCAAAAAAAACCTGTATTGGTGGCATCACAGGCACCTGTGAGAGTAGCAGTGCAGCAGGCAGCCTTTCCACACTCGGTAAGTCACACTGAAGGCTGCCACACAACTGGCCAAAGGGAGAGGACAAATGTGTAACCAGATGCCCGTGTTGTGGGCATGTGTGAGAAAAGAAGCTAAACAGTAAGTGGAGTTTGCATTCACACTTGCTTCAGGAGGCACCTGACCCTGCTTACTGTGAAACCAGATCCTTAATTGAGGTCTGTTGCTAGCTCCCGCGCACGATCTGCTCTTATCTTTATACCCCAGGGCTTAGCAGAGATGCCTGCATTTGATCAGTGATTGTGAGTATCAGAATTCAAATGAAACGTAACTGTCAATATGATAGGACTCAGAGGTGGAGGCTTTCAGAAGTGATTAAATAATGAGGGTAGAGCCTTCCTGAATGCCATTGGTGACCTTAGAAGAGAGCAGCAAGGGAGCTGTTTACATCCTTGCCCTTTGCCTTCCACCATCTAGAAGGCAGAGCACACCGGTGCTCACCAGACACCGAATCTGCTGGTGCCTTGATCTTGGACTTCCCAGCCTGCAGAACTGTGAGAAATAAATTTCTATTGTTTATAAGTTACCCAGTTTGTGGTATTTTGTTGTGGCAGCAGGAATGGACTAAGAAACTGCATCATTTAATGGAACATTTTTTGGGGAAAAAAATTAACTTGAGATTTTTTGGGCTATGCAGTGTGTGTATATAAATTTACATCATTCCTAAGATAATAAACATGGGTGATCCCTTCTTCCCAAACACTTTGAGAATTAAGTGGTAAAATCAACATTTAATGTGGAAGAGATAACCTATATGTAATATGACATATATAACCATATATATCAGTTTAGGACCATGAATGGCACTCAGCTCAGAAGCATTAGGTATCAGAATAAACCTTGACCAAGGATGAATAAAAATAACCTTAACATGTCTAGCAAAGAGGAAGGAAAACTCACGCACTGATGTACTGACCATATATACATCGTTCTAGGCAATGGGATGAGTTTATATTTTCTATTATTTCATTAAATTCCCCAACAATCTTATGAAGTAGGTGATTATCCTTGTTTTATTAATAAAGTAAGTTACTGTGCCCATTTTGCATACTTGAGGAGGCTGGGGTCAAGAATGTGACCAATGGCACATGGTGGCAGGGGTGATATTCCGATCAGATCTTTTGACTCCAAGCCCATGTTTTTAAAGGAATTGTCCCCTGAAGAATAGAGCAACAAGGGGCTGTCTTGACCATGAACGTCCCTGATTTGTGGTGTGTGTGGGACACAGGGGTTGATGTCATGAGACAGTTGTCAATTTGCTGATCACCTAATTCACCCAGCTCCAAGTTTCCTCAGCCAACTCTGATTCAACTGTGCCTTCCCCTGCAACTGCCCTTCAGGGAGGGAAAGGTCTGCTGTCACTGTGCAGACTTTGTCCTGAAAGTCTGCTCTACACATATCCCTTGGGGGTCTGGGAAGCTTGAGCCAGAGACCCCTTAGTCTGGGGAGCTCTTGGTTTACAGAGGACCAGTCCATAAGGTGCTGCCACCTTGCAAGATTCTGCAAAGAACATGAAAGCCTACTATCTCTGAAATGCAATTAGCCAAGCTTACCTTTTCATCAGTACCATTTTTCCAATATTGCACATTATAAGTCCATGAATTATACACATTCTTCATAGTCCAAGTTTCGTATTCATTTTCAATTTTAGGGGCTAAGAAACGCATATGTAAAGAATCAGCAAGTACTTCTACTTGCATTCCAGGGGGTCCAATAATGGCTAAGCATAAGAACAAGCAAAATGACAATCAAAAATCACATTTTAAAAACTTCAACATTAATTTTTCATAACCATGCAGAGCAATTAGTCCACGGAAGTACACTGTTTTGATATACCATTGTCATGACATTGATTGACATGGCTAAGGAGGATAGTTGGGTTTAGCTGCTTTTAAAAAATCTGATAATCTTTGTCTTTATTAATGAAGTTTAGTCCACTTATGTTTATTGTGGTTTCTGATACATTTGGAATTATTCCAGCTATATTATTTTGTATTTTCTATAATAATTTCTTTTTAAATTTCTATTTTATGTTTTTGGTGTCTTCTCCTCCTGTCTCTTTTTCCTGCTTTTTGTTGGCTTAAATTTTATTTTCTTTGTTAGGATGGAAGCTACAGATGGCATCTCTATTATTTTTAGTGGCCACCTTTACATGTTTAACATATATAATTAACCATATATATTTCCAACAAAGTCTAAAGCTGTTTCCCTTCTGAATGCTCTTTTTTTTTTTTTTTTGAGACGGAGTCTGGCTCTGTCGCCCAGGCTGGAGTGCAGTGACCGGATCTCAGCTCACTGCAAGCTCTGCCTCCCAGGTTCACGCCATTCTCCTGCCTCAGCCTCCCGAGTAGCTGGGACTACAGGCGCCCACCATCACGCCCGGCTAGTTTTTTGTATTTTTTTTAGTAAAGATGGGGTTTCACCGTGTTAGCCAAGATGATCTCGATCTCCTGATCTCGTGATCCACCCGTCTCGGCCTCCCAAAGTGCTGGGATTACAGGCTTGAGCCACTGTGCCCAGCCCTGAATGCACTTTTACTAGATATTCATGTGGCTGGCTCCTTCACTTCGTTTGGGTCTTTGTTCAAATGCTATTTCCTCAGAGAAACTGGATCTTACCATTCTATGCAGAAGCGCAGCTCCCATTACTTTCTCTCCTATTACCTTGCTTCAGTCTTCTTGAGAACCACAGTCACTACCTATCATATAATATGTATCTATTTATTTATCATCTGTATTCCTGATTAGCACATATATGCTCCATGAGGGCAAGGATTTTGTCTCGTTCATTGTTGTAGCTTCAGTGCTCCGAATGCAGCTGTTACACAGATGTACTCAATAATAACTATAGAATGGTTCATAAATGGTTCCGGGCAATCATGGTGTTTGAGTTATGTCCTGTATTCTTCTTTGGTTGCTGTTACTTTTTCAGGGCTGTTAATGGACCTGCTTCTACCATTCTAAAGTGCTCGTCTGAAAACCAGACAAGAAAACTTGTTGGAAGACTTTGCCAAAGCAAGTATAAATAGGTTATGCGTGATGCCTGGAAGCACTTTCCTATAACTAAAATATATAGACTTCAAGAAGCAAATCTCCAATATTGGGTAGTAGTTGCTAAGAGCACAGATGCAAGAGCTTGGGTCTGAATCCTTGCTCAGCCACTCATGACCTGTATGACCTTTTGACAACCTGCTTAACTGTGCTGTACCTAGGTTCTAAAGGGAACTTCCATGGATGGGAGCTAACAGAATTTGGGACAAGTTAGGACATGGTAAGCCAGTTAGCAATTATAGGGGCAAAAACTTGTACTTTTAACTACTGTGAAACTTACTTTTCTGTTCATCTTTTCTTTGTTTTTGTAAAGGTACCGTTAGAAAAGAGAATCTACTGTAATCCCAGCACTTTGGGAGGCCGAGACGGGCAGATCACTAGGTCAGGAGATCGAGACCATCCTGGCTAACACGGTCAAACCCCATCTCTACTAAAAAATACAAAAAAACTAGCCGGGCGAGGTGGCGGGTGCCTGTAGTCCCGGCTACTCGGGAGGCTGAGGCAGGAGAATGGCGGGAACCCGGGAGGTGGAGCTTGCAGTGAGCTGAGATCCGGCCATTGCACTCCAGCCTGGGCGACAGAGCCAGACTCCGTCTCAAAAGAAAAAAAATAAAATAAAAAAGAAAAAATAATCTAACTTTGATAATTTATGGTTCCAAAAGTAAGACGTTTTTACCCAGGCTTGGGATGGAATTGGGGGAGGGAAGAAAGGCATCCTAGCTCTCGTTCTCTATCAGGGAGGATGTAATTGTAGGGGTCATGGGGGTCCAGAACAGGGACTGGCATGAAGAACCTCCCCATATAGAGACAGTTCTTTTTTTGAGACAAGACCTCACTCTGGTCACCCAGGCTGCTGCAGTGCAGTGGTGTGATAATGGCTCACTGCAGCCTTGACTTCCCAGGCTCAGGTGACTCTCCCACCTCAGCCTCCCAAGTAGCTGGGACTACAAGCACACTTCACTATGCCTGGCTATTTTTCTTTTTCTTTTCTTTTTTTTTGTAGAGGCAGGGTTTCCCCATGTTGCCCAGGCTGGTCTTAAATTCCTAGGCTTAAGGCCAAGCGTGGTGGTTCACTCCTGTAATCCCAGCACTTTGGGAGGCTGAGGCCGGTGGGATCACTTAAGGTCAGGAGTTCAAGACCAGCCTGGCCAACATGGTGAGACCCTGTCTCTACTAAAAATACAAAAAAATGTAGCTGGGCATGGTGGCAGGCACTTGAAGTCCCAGTTACTCAGGAGGCTGAGGCACAAGAATCACTTGAACCCTGGAGGCAGAGTTTGCAGTGATCTGAGATCGCGCCACTGCACTTCAGCCTGGGTGTCAGAGCGAGACTTTGTATCAGAAAAAAAAAAAAAGAAAGAAAGAAAAGAAGAAAATTCCTGGGCTCAAGTGATCCACCATCTCAGCCTCCCAAAGTGTTGGGATTAGGAGATGTGAGCCGCCGTGCCTGGCCAGAAACAATTCTTTTAGTGCTTTTCTCTGTGTGAGTTTTGAAGGGCTGTATGTGAATTTTGTGAATCAGGTTTTTAACCTCTAATCTTCTTTACTCTCTCAATTGCTAATACATGGTTTAATTAGTTTTTAATTCCTGATATTCTAAATATGCTCATCTCATATTTAGGGGCTCTGGTGGTCACCATGACCCTCCAAATCTAACCTGGGAACAATTTTTTTTTGAGACCAAGTCTCGCTCTGTTGCCCAGGCTGGAGTGCAGTGGCGTGATCTAGGCTCACTGCAATCTCCGCCTAACCTGGGAACAATTTTTGATGCTGACCAACCAGTCTGATCCAACCCACCTGCCATCAGCTCTGTCCCTCCCTGTCCTTCGCTCTGGGCAAGTTGGCTGTCTGCATCAGATTTTCCATCTCTACACCTGCCTTCATTCTTTTGCCTATCATGTTATATTTCTTTGTTTAAGTCATAATTCCATACTGACTTTCTTCCAGAAAATTCACCACAAGAATCCTTCCAGAACTTCTTAACAGCACGGGCCCAACATATGCACATCCTTGAGGCACTGAAGGTGTTAGATTTATATTTAATCGCTGCATTGATGATATGCCCATCTTTTTCTGTCTCTCCCATGAATTTCTTAGGGATACAACTCTCTTTATTATATTCCTTAAGCTCCTTGTGCAAGGGCATCCATTTGTGGGCCCTCAGAGAATTCTTGTTGATGGACCAACCAATGTGGAAAAAAACAAGGCAAGATGATGACATTACAAAAAAAGGGAAAACAAAATGGCTTACTGTCATCCACAGGACAGAAGGTGATGTTTACCCAGTCTGAATGCTCATCTGCAAATTCAGCCCTGACTCTCAAGGTGTGGTCACCATACTTGGAAAGACTTGAGAAATCACATTCCGTCAAGGTAGTACTCGTGCATTTATCTTGGAATATCCTATAACTACACAATCAAAAAGATAGGTCAATCAGGAGAGTTCTAGCTTCAGTCTCCCTGAGACTGACTGGTACTTAATTTGGAGGTTGCGCGGGGGTTGGGGGGAGGGTGCAGGAGTGGAAACTGTGTTAAACATAGAAATAGGTGTCTTCAAAACAGAATTTCGCAGAGACTTGAACATCCTAATGACTACATGCCTCTCCAAGGGGTTGAGTATTCAGCATATTTGACCAAGACAGCTTCCTTCCTCGATTATGTATTTTTGAAAGCAGGGGCATGTGATTTATGAGACACCGAATAAAGATTTACCAAAATAAAGATATTACAATGATTTTCAATAAAGTCATGCATAATGACATTTCAGTAGATGACAGACCACATATACAATGATGGTGCCCTAAGATGACAATACTGTATTTTTACTGTACCTTTTCTATGTTTAAATACATTGAGATGTACACATACCTCATTTTATTGTGATTTGCTTTATTGTACTTCACAGATGGGGCATTTTACAAATTGAAGGTCTGTGGCAACCCTGCACTGAGCAAGTCTACTGGTGCCATTTTCCCAACAATACATGCTCACTTCATGTCTCTAAGTCAAATTTTGCTAATTCTCACAATATTTCAAACCTTTTCATCATTATTATATCTGTTATGGTGATCTGTGATCAGTGATCTTTGATGTTACTGTTGTAATTGTTTTGGGGACCATGAACCACACCTATATAAGTGAAATTAATCAATAGATGTTGTGTGTGTCCTGACTTCTCCACCCACTGGCCACTCCCCTGCCTCTCTCCTTCTCCTTGGGCCTCCCTATTCCAAAAGCTGCAAATGATTAAGCTTAGTGAGGAAGGCACATTGAAGGCCACAACAGGCCTCTTGGGCCAGTTAGCCAAGTTGTGAATACAAAGGAAAAGTTGTTGAAGGAAGTTTAAAGTGCTACTCCAGTGAACACATTAATGAGAAGAAAGCAAAACAGCCTTATTGATAAAATGGAGAAAGTCTCAGTAGTCTGGATAGAAGATCAAACCAGCCACACCATTCCCTTAAGCCAAAGTCTAATCCAGAGCAAGACCCTGACACTCCAATTCTATGAAGGCTGAAAAAGGTGAGAAGCTGCAGAAGAAAAGTTGGGGCTGGACACGGTGGCTCACACCTGTAATCCCAGCACTTTGGGAAGCCAAGGCAGGCAGATCATAAGGTCAGGAGTTCGAGACCAGCCTGACCAACATGGTGAAACCCCGTCTCTACTAAAAATACAAAAAAATTAGCCAGGCGTGATGGCACACTCCTGTAATCCCAGCTACCCAGGAGGCTGAGGCAGGAGAATCACTTGAACCTGGGAGGCAGAGGTTGCAGTGAGACGAGATTGTGCCACTATATTCCAGCTTGGGCAACAGAGCAAGACTCTGTTTCAAAAAAAAAAAAAAAAGAAAAGTTGGAAGTTAGCAGAGGTTGGTTCATAAGGTTTAAAGACAGAAGTCACCTCCATAACATAAAAGTGCAAGGTGAAGCGGCAAATGCTGATGTAAAAGCTGCAGCAAGTTATCCAGAAGATCTAGCTAAAATCTAGCTAAAATGATGAAGGTGGCTACTCTAAAAAACAGATTTTTAATGTAGATGGAACAACCTTCTATTAAGATGTCATCCAGGACTTTCATAGCTACAGAGGAGAAGTCAATGGCTAGCTTCAAAGCTTCAAAGAACAGGCTGACTCTTGTTAAGGGCTAATGTAGCTGGTGACTTTAAGTTGAAGCCAACACTGGATTACCGTTTTGAAAATTTGAGAGCTCTTAAGAATTATGCTAAATCTAATCTGCCTGTGCTCTACAAATGGAACAACAAAGCCTGGAGGACAGCACATCTGTTTACAGCATGGTTTACTGAATATTTTAAGCCCAGTATTAAGACCTACTGCTCAGGATAAAAAGTTTTCTCTCAAAATATTACCTCTCATTGACAACGTACCTGGTTCCCCAAGAGCTCTGATGGAAATTTAAAAGGAGATGAATGCTGTTTTCGTGCCTGCTAACACAACATCCATTCTGCAGCCCATGGATCAAGGAGTCATTTCGACTTTCAAGTCTTATTATTTAAGAAATATATTTGGAAGCCAGGCATAGTGGTTCATGCCTGTAATCCCAGCACTTTGGGAGGCCAAGGCAGGCAAATCATTTGAGGTCAGGAGTTCAAGACCAGTCTAGCCAACATGGTGAAACCCTGACTCTACTAAAAAAAAAATAACAAAAATTAGCCAGATGTGGTGGCACTGCTTGGGAGGCTGAGGCAGGAGAATCACTTGAACCTGGGAGGTGGAGGCAGCAGTGATCTGAGATCATGCCGCTGCACTTCAGCTGGGGCAACAGAGTGAGACTCCACCTTAAAAAATAAAGTAAAATAAAATAAAATAAAGAAATATATTTCATAAAGTTATAGCTGCCATAGATAGTGATTTCTTTGATGGATCTGGGCAAGGTAAATTGAAAACCTCCAGAAAGGATTCACCATTCAAAATGCCATTAAGAACATTGGTGATTCGTAGGAGGAGGTCAAAACATAATATTAACAGGAGCTTGGAAGAAGCTGATTCCAACCCTCATAGATTACTTTAAGGGGTTCAAGACTTCAGTGGAGGAAGTTAACTGCAGATGTGGTGGAAAGAGCAACATAACTAGAATTATTAGAAGCAGAACCTGAAGATGCAACTGAATTGCTCCAATCTCATGATAAAACTTGAACAGATGAAGAGTTGTTTCTAATGAATGAGCAAAGAAAGTGGTTTCTTGAGATGGAATTTATTCCAGTGAAGATGCTATGAACATTGTTGAAATGACAAAAAAGGATTTAGAATATTACATAAACTTAGTTGATAGAGCATAGCAGGGTTTGAAAGGATTCTAATTTTGAAAGAAATTCTTCTGTGGGTAAAATGCTACCAAACAGCATCTCATGCTACAGAGAAATCTGTCGTGAAAGGAAGAGTTAATTGATGCAGCAAACTTCATTGTCATCTTATTTCAAGAAATTGCCACAGTCGCTGCAACTCAGCAACCACTACCCTGATCGGTCAGCAGCCATCCATATCAAGGCAAGATGCTCCACCTGCAAAAGGATTATGACTTGCTGAAGGCTCTGATGATTGCCAGCATTTTTCAGCAAGTATTTTAAAATTAATCTGTGCACATTTTTTTAGACATAATGCTATCGCACACTTAATGGACTACAGTATAAACATAGTTTTTATATGCACTGGGAAACAAAAAAATTCATATGACTTGCTCTATTGTGGTTTTAACTTTATTATGGTAGTCTGGAACCAAAACTGCCTTAACTCTGTGGTATGCCTGTATACAAATACCATTGTGTTACGATTGCCTACAGTACTCCGTACAGTAACATGCTGTACAGGTTTACAGCCTGGGGTAATAGGCTAAACCACATAGCTTAGGTGTATACTAGGCTACACCGTCTAGGTTTGTGCAAGTACACTGTATGATGTTCACACAACAAAACTGTCTAATGATGCACTTCTCAGAATGTACCCAAGTTGTTAAGTGACCCATGACTGTCCGACCTATAAATGACTGTCATTGCAATTACTCTGGAAAAATTAAAAAAACAATTTATCAGTCTCAATCAGAACACCAGCCCCGGCCACAACCACTAAAGGGAGCATGACAGAAAGTGAAGTGGAAGAAGAGATGACATTTGGAAATGCCTGTTGGATGCTAGGGAAATACAATCTCTTGAATCTAAGCTTGCAACAGCCGAGGAGGTATAATTGGCTGCACAGGATCAAAGGAAGCCCAGGCTCTCATCCTGCAAAAAGTGAGGAGCTGGGCGGGCTCATAGCTCATGCCTGTAATCCCAGCACTCTGGGAGGCCGAGGCAGAGGATTGCCTGAGCCCAGGAGTTTGAGAACCGCCTGGACAATGTGGTGAGTCCTTGTCTCTATAAAAAATCAAGAAATTATTTGGGTGTGGTGGCATGCACCTGTAGTCCTAGCTACTTAGTAGGCTAAGGAGGGAAGCTCGCTTGAGCCTGGGAGGTAGAGGCTGCAGTGAGCCGTGATCGCACCACTGCACTCCAGCCTGGGCAACAGAGTGAGACGGTCTCAAAAAATTTAATTTAATTTAATTTAAAAATTTATAAAATAAAATAAAAAAGTGAGGAGCTATCTGATTGGTCCCCCAAGGTATCTTCTGGTGCCAAAACCAATTTGGTTACTCCCAGAAGTGATGATGAAAGTGATGGTGACAAAAATAGCAACAGCCAACATTTGTTAAGTACACAGGGGTCAGGAGTGGAGAGTCTAAGAAACCTGCCCAACTGAACTCAGATCTGTTTGACTTCATAGTCTAAGGTAGCACACCACACCTTACAGCATTCTTAGTGATACCTAGAACAATCCCTTGCAAAAAGTAGGTAGAGATCATTGGGATCATGCTATTTTTCACTTAATATACCACAAATATTTGTCAATCAATCATTTCTTCACGGCTGCTTAACATCCCATCATTTGGAAAATCCAGCGGTCGTTTCATTAATGGGGTTTTCTCACATGTGGCCATATTTTTTTTCCCTCCCTCCCTTTTTTCTTCCCTCCCGCCTTCCTTCTTTCCAACTCAAGTCTGGCTAATTAAAAAAAAAAAAATGTAGAGACAAGGGACTGTTATGTTGCACAGGCTGGTCTTGAACTCCTGGCCTCAAGTGATCATCCTACCTTGGCCCCCCAAAGCACTGGGATTACTGGTATGAGCCACCACGCCTGACCCATTTCCTTCTTTTTTTTTTTTTTTTTTTTGAGACGGAGTCTCGCTCTGTCTCCCAGACTGGAGTGCAGTGGCCGGATCT
>NW_012103776.1:1637844-1638792 GCF_000951045.1 Mandrillus leucophaeus
GGAGGCCAAGGCAGGTGGATCACGAGGTCAGGAGATCGAGACCATCCTGGCTAACACGGTGAAACCCCGTCTCTACCAAAAATACAAAAAATTATTCAGGCATGGTGGCGGGCGCCTGTAGTCCCAGCCACTCGGCAGGCTGAGGCAGGAGAATGGTGTGAACCTGGGAGGTGGAGCTTGTAGCGAGCCCAGATTGCGCCACTACACTCCAGCCTGGGCGACAGAGCGAGACTCTGTCTCGGAAAAAAAAAAAAAAGGAAAAGAAAAAAACCCAAACAAACCCAAAAGCACAGCATAGAACAAATAAATAAATAAATAAATAAACTACAGGGGAGACAGATAGAGAAGAAAGTTAATTTTCCACAGTAAAATCTCTTGGCTATCCAGACTGAGTAGAGAAAGCACAGAAAGCAAACGAGAAAGCCAATCAGTGTTCGAAAATGCACATCAGGAAAAAAATCAATTATAGAATATGCCCTCCTTCAATCCTTGGGACAGCTGACAGTACTGGACTATGGGCTGTAAATCAGATACAAGTATTGCAAGAATGTAAAAGTTCCTGAGCTTCTCACTGTACTATGTGATGTAAGAGATGATCCTTGTTCTTGTGAAATACACACTGAAATATTACAGCACAAAGGGCATGAGAGAGAAAGAGGAAGGGAGAAAATGTGACCAACATTAAAAATTGGTGAATCTGGGCCCGGCATAGTGGCTCATGCCTGTAATCCCAGCACTTTGGGAGGCTGAGGCGGGCGGATCACGAGGTCAGGAGATCAAGGCTGGCTAACTCGGTGAAACCCCGTCTCTACTAAAAATACAAAAAATTAGCCGGGTGTGGTGGCGGACAACTATAGTCCCAGCTACTCGGGAGGCTGAGGCAGGAGAATGGCATGAACCCGGGAGGCGGAGCTTGCAGAGAGCCGAGATCACGCCGCTGCACTCCAG
>NW_012103776.1:1638842-1639956 GCF_000951045.1 Mandrillus leucophaeus
GATCTCCTGACCTCGTGATCCGCCCGTCTCGGCCTCCCAAAGTGCTAGGATTACAGGCTCGAGCCACCGCGCCCGGCCCATTTCCTTCTTTTAAACTAATTCATCAACTGTCCAGCACGTGCAGTATTTCAAAAGTTGTTTTGCAATAACTTCTTTTTCACTAGGTTTTTTTTTTTTTTTAATTTTTTGAGATGGAGTCTCACTCTGTTGCCCAGGCTGGAGTGCAATGGCACAATCTCGGCTTGCTGCAAACTGTGTTTCCTGGGTTCAAGTGATTCTCCTGCCTCAGCCTCCCAAGTAGCTGGGATTGCAGGTATGCACCACCATGCCCAGCTAATTTTGTATTTTTAGTAGAGATGGGGTTTTGCCATGTTGGTAATGCTGGTCTCGAATTCCTGACCTCAGGTGATCCACCCACCTCAGTCTCCCAAAGTGCTGGGATTACAGGCGTCAGCCACCGCACCCGGCCTTCACTAGGTTATTTTCATTGCATGTACAAATATTTATCCCCGCATTAAATAGGTAATATGACCCATTCCTCATATTTACATCTAATTGTTTTGGATGTTTTTATATCAAAATCACCAGAACATCCTGTGAAGTGCCTGCTGCTCTGGCTGCCCTGCCCCAATAATGCACACAAACAATAGAGAGTTTGTGCTATGCAATTGCTCATGTAAATTCTAAACAACGCTTTTGCAGAGCCACATGAGGGTAATCACGTCTTTTGCAATCAAATATCTTCCCAAGGACATGCCCAGCACATATTTTGTTTTCTCCAGCACATGCCATACTCACTCTGTAGTTCCATGCCAGGGAGACCTGGAACCCAGGTGTGGAGACCCTCATGAAGTCACTTCATGAAGTCACTGGGATCTCTAACATAAAAGATAGACATGCAAAGCCAAATGCCTCGACTACAATGGCAAAAAAGCACGGCACGGGCTGGGTGTGGTGGCTCATGCCTGTAATCCCAGCACTTCGGGAGACCAAGGCAGGCGGGTCACTTGAGGCCAGGAGTGCAAGACCAGCTTGGCCAACAGGGCGAAACCCCATCTCTACTAGAAGCACAAAAATCAGCTGGGCATGGTGGCATGAGCCTGTAGTCCCAGCT
>NW_012103776.1:1641121-1646757 GCF_000951045.1 Mandrillus leucophaeus
AAAAAAAAAAAAAAAAAAAAATGGTGAATCTGGTTGTAGGCTATCTGGAAATTCTTTGTATTCTACTTAAAATTTTGAAATGTTCTGTAAGTCTGTAACTATTTGGAACTACAAGTTAAAAAACAAAAGCCAGCAACGCATAGACAAGGACTATCTTATTCATCTTTCTTCTACTTCTTCTCTGATGTAGCAGGCCTTGGGGATTTTTGTGAAATGACAGCTGGATCTGGGACCAAATATCCTCCTGCCTCATTGAAGGACTTGTCTATCTTCGTATGTTTCTTAGTCACATAGAAAGCAGGTGTGTTGGCTTGTCAGCCTTGGGCCTCCTGCTGCTGTTTGCGCCTGGCCTAAAGGTGTGTCACCTGCAGTCCAGCATGTGGCGTATGGTGGCAAGCTGCCAAGGGAGTGCTGGCACTGACTTCCTTTGCCAGGCATAGGGAAACATTGATAGGCAGGAGAGGTAGAGGGTGTTCAGATCGCTGCTGAGATGACCGTCTAGGGTGACACTCACTCTTACTTCACGGCGCCTGCTGTTGTCAGAGAATGGGGCTTTTAACAGTCAGTAGCTGTCTTACTTTTAATTTCAGGACGAAACCACGGAGAAACTGAGTGCTCATTATGCAAATTATGTGCATCGCACAGCACTGAGGCATGATGCTATAATCCGTCGGGGAACAGGTGATATATGATAGCAAGGGGCTTCCTGACTGCTTTGCATATCTCAGTTTCTTGGGTAGCATCCACTCAACATTGTTGACTTCTAGCAATACTACTCATACCTGGAGATGACAGCAGTGGTATTTTTCTTTTAAAATATATCAACTGTGACAAACAAGCTAGGATCTGCACAGCATGAGGTTACCACTATGGCTAACTATATCTACATACACATAACATGTCTATATCTGCCAGCAGCCCTGTGATCAACATTCAAATCACCAACCATCACAACCACAAAACCTGAAAGAGGAAAGGTGGCCACCAGAATTTCCCAGACAGAAAAAAGCTGGCAGGGAGGCTCCCTGAGGGCTGTCACAGTCACATGGTGACCGTAGTCAGACTCCCTTCCTCCTGTGGCCCAGCCCAGTAACCGGCCCAGGGCCGACTCCTCTGGTGCGTTCCTGCCAATAGTGAGGCCAGACCCACCTTAGGTACTGAGCTGTGAAAGTCAGGTTCCCTTTGGCAAAAGCAGGTGACTCCCACTGTAGAATGTTCTTGAAATTAACAGAATTCGTTCTGACATTTTCAGGAGGTGGTACCATTCCCAATGCTATGAAAATACGAGAAAAACATTTACAACCTTTTTCCTCAAAACAGATGCCCATGAAAAGCCCACATCCCGCACTTGGTTCTCCTCTATGGTGAGGGAGGGAGAGAGAGACAGGTTGGCTGTGCTGAGGAGTCTAGATTTTCTTTGAACAGCCATGAGGAGAAATTTCTGGAGAGGCAGGAGTAAAGTGGGGACAGACAACGGAGCCCTGGATTTGCATGGTGGCAGAAAGGTATGAGGGGGTAGACTGGGGTACATGGATTTCAGATATATTTCCAGAGGTAAAAACAAACTGGAGACTTCCTGATACATTTGATGCCTAAAAGCTGAGGTTAATGTCCATTTTGGGCTTAAGCAGCTGGTGCCCCGATTGGAGCTCAGCTGGGGAACTGACGAGTCCCATTTGAGCTGCATTAGGTTGGAGATGCTGGAGAGACGCTGAAGTAGGAATGTCAGGGAGACAGTCAGATGAATGAGCCCAGAGGTCACACCAAGAACAGATTTGGGCTACAGACAGAAATTATTTTCAAACCTTTTCATAGAGAATTTGAAACCTGGCCAGGCACAGTGGCTCGCGCCTGACATCAGCTCTTTGGGAGGCCGAGGCGGGTGAATCACCTGAGGTCAGGAGTTTAAGACCAGCTTGGCCAACATGGTGAAACCTCATCTCTACTAAAAATACAAAAATTAGCCAGGCATAGTGGCGCACACCTGTAATTCCAGCTACTCGGGAGGCTGAGGGAGGAGAATCGCTTGAACCCGGGAGGCGGAGGTGGTGGTGAGCCGAGATCAAGCCATTGCACTCCAGCCTGGGTGACAGAGCAAAACTCTGTCTCGAAAAAAAAAAAAAAAAGAAAGAAAAGAAAAGAAAAGAAAATTTGAAATCTACACGCAAGTAGAAAAGTAGAAGACTATAATAAACCACCACCCATCACCCAACGGATACCAAGAGAGATATAAATGTGCGAGTCATGGGCCTATAGCCCGTGTTTAATGCCAAGGTTTGGCTGAAATCCCCCAAAGGAACAGTGCCGGGGGGAAGGAGAGAAGAGGCCTTGGGCTTCACAATTAGCTGCATAGAGACCCGACAGAGCAGGAGGGTCCCAAGCAGAGACAGCCTGACGGGTAGGCGGGAAACCGGAGGATTATCCCAGAAGGCCAGGGAAGAGTTCATGAGAAAGGAGGGAGGTGACCATCGTGTTATTGGAACCTAGGCAGTCAATTTAGAGGACAGAAAAGGTTTCAATGGATTTAGGTTTAGAAGCCATGGGGGCCTCTGGGGGGCAGAATCCAGATTTCAGGGTGCTCAGGCCTGAACCGGAAGGAGGGGAGGTGCAGCGGGTGATGGGAGGCACATCTGTAGGGAGGGCTGGCACTGAGGTGGGCAGACTTGGGGTCGGGGAGGGCTGTCAGAGCATCGGGGGCTGGTGGGGGCCTCCACTTGAACTGATGGTCTCCAGAAGGGCCAGATGACAGCCACGGTGGGATCCTGGGTCTTTCGGGGCAGCTACTTTACTTAGACGCCCGCCAGCAGAGAGCTGCAGGAGGACTGGGAGTTAAAAGACGCCGGGAGTCTCCCCTGAGTTTAGGGCCCAGACGGTCTGTAATCCGGATGCGGACGGGGCTTCCTCCTGTTACAGAATCTCCGGCAGCAGCAGCCTAGCTGTGTCTCAGCAGCCGGCCGTGGCGTTTGCATCTTCTGTCCCGAGGTCCCAATGGCCCGAACGGGCACTTAAGTCACTTTCATGGTGCCCAGGGATGGGATCACGGGTGTCATCTCGCGGGGCCTCCCGGTTCCCAAGCGCGCCCCCTCCCCGCGGACCCCTCACCTGACACCAGCAGGCAGCCGCCCAGCCAGCTCCCGAGGCTCCGCGCCATGGACGGGCGCCAGGGGTGCCGCAGCTTCCTCCAGGCACACGACCCCCGCCCGCGCCTGAGAGCGCTCGTACGCGGTCGCTTCCGGGAACCAGCGGAGCGGGGCGGGGCGGGGCGGGGAGGGGCCGGGCGATCGGGCTCCTACCCCGCTGCAGGCCCCGCCCACCAGTCCGGGACCGCCCGCGAAGCGCGGGGCACCGGCTTGGCAGGTGCACACGAGGAAGAGGAAGGGAGCCTCGCAAACTTTGAAAGTCGCCGTCAAGTCAAATAAATACCCTACAACACCAACCCAGGACTGAGATCTGGATGCTGGAATGACGGTGGTGGTGGTGGCTTTCAGTATTCCCCAGGTTTTGTCCGAAGCACCGGCACGCCCTCTCTTAAAGTCCTCTCTCCGCATAGGTGAGTTAAAAGCATTCCATCAGCAAATCCAGTTTGAGGGTCTTCTTTACCCTTCTCCTCTCCAGGGATAAACAACACAAAGCCCAGTCATTTTTACGCAAATAACTAGTTTCTTTCAGGGACTACTGAGAAAACGTTAATTTCCTCTTTTTAACTTGATGAGTGGTGAGATGGGAAAATCCAGAGCTGTCCAATGTCTTGGGTAATCTACAGCATCGCCTGATGTCTGACGCTAGGACACCACGTAAAGTCAAGTCAAGGGAAGTGAATGCGCCCTAGGCCCCTGCAGGCCACCAGGAAGAGCTAGAGGGAGTTGGTGCAATTCTAGAGATGCCAGCAGGTGCACCAATCTGTGGCACACATACACTCTCCAATGGAAAACAACTCAAGACCACACCAAGTTTGTATTAAAAAGTATTGTTGTATTACTTTTTACCAACCTCCAACCATTATACAAAATTAAAAATACACACACACACACACACACACTCTCACAAACAGCCATAGAACTTATCCCAAAAGATCAACCCGGAAATCTTCCAGAATATGACAGATGCATTGAGAGGGCAGAGAAATTGATTACACATACAAAAGGTCGCTTTCCTATGGAATTTCATTAGATTAAATAAGGTGTTCCCTCCTCACAGTCCTATCCTTTTGCGCAATCATATAAATAATCTAGTTAAAGTCCTTGAACTATGATTTGTATAATTTTTAGTTTTCCCCTTTTGAAGGGGCCTAAGAGAAAGGTTTGAGAAACCGGCTCTTGGGGGGTGGGGAGGGGTAAGGGGTAAGAGGGTCCTGTGCCTTTCATTCAACCTGGGAGTTTCTCAGGGTTGCAGCCTTTCCACCTGAGTGTTTATTCTTGTACATTTTCTCATCTTTCTCCTGGGTTCATAGGATCCTGGAGATTACCTAGTCCAATCCTTTTGTTTCAGAAACAAAAAACCTGAGGCTCAGAGAGGCTAAGTCAAATGCCTAGGGTCACACAGGGCAACTGTGGGAGGTGGATCCTTGAGTCCCAGTCCTTTAAACTGGTTGCCAAATGACATTCTAGAACCTTTCCCCCCAACCCCCTTTTTAATGACAGGGTCTGGCTCTGCCACCCAGGCTGGAGTGCAGTGGCGCGATCTTGGCTCACTGCAACCTCTACCTCCTGGGCTCAAGCCATTCTCCCTCCTCAGCCTTCCAAGTAGCTGGGACAACAGGCACATGCTACTACGCCCAGTTAATTTTTGTAATTTTGTTCTGTAGAGACAGATTTGCCATGTTGCTCAGGCTGGTCTCGAATTCCTGGTCTCAAGCAATACACCTGCTTAGGCCTCCCAAAGTGCTGGGATTACAGGTAGATTGCTCCCAGTCAGGCTTCCCTTCCCCCACCTGCACCCCCCTAACCTGGCCTAGATTCACAGGAACTGTAATCACAGCTGACACACTCGATTTGGAATCAGCACAGAGAGCACTCTGAAAATTGTCAAATAGGGTCTCTGAAACTTGTATGTATTAAATAAGGTGTTCCCTCCTCACAGTCCTATTCTTTTGCACAATCATATAAATAATCTGGTTAAAGTCCTTGAACTATAACTTGTATAATTGTTAGTTTTCCCCTTTTGAAGGGGCCTAAGAGAAAGGTTTGAAGGTTCAAGATCTTCTCCTGAAGACCCTGAAGCACCTTTGCTCTTTTTTTTAACCTTAAAATATGGCACTCAGGTTTTTATCCCTCTCCCCAACGCCATGTTTCCTTTCTGTATTAGTCATGTGCCTGATCCTAGAGTCTGTTTTCCCCACTTTAACTGGGGAGGGCTGGACAAGGTGGAATTCCAAGTGCAGGAGACAGGATGTGACATAGGTGAGATGCCCACGGCTCACTGACTGAAACTTCGATGGCTCTTCCCTGTTTCCTTGTGCAGGGCCCCCCTTCTCTCCAGGGGCTCCCCTGGCTCTCCTCCTCCTTTCCTGCCTGCTTTGCAGCTCTTGCTACTATTTTCCTTTTCTTTCACTGCTCCCACCCTGGCCCAATTTACTTCCCAGAAATATCACAGGGCCAGCTGGGCGCAGCGGCTCACCCCTGTAATCCCAGCACTTT
>NW_012103776.1:1646807-1681695 GCF_000951045.1 Mandrillus leucophaeus
AGTGTTTATTCTTGTACATTTTCTCATCTTTCTCCTGGGTTCATAGGATCCTGGAGATTACCTAGTCCAATCCTTTTGTTTCAGAAACAAAAAACCTGAGGCTCAGAGAGGCTAAGTCAAATGCCTAGGGTCACACAGGGCAACTGTGGGAGGTGGATCCTTGAGTCCCAGTCCTTTAAACTGGTTGCCAAATGACATTCTAGAACCTTTCCCCCCAAACCCCTTTTTAATGACAGGGTCTGGCTCTGCCACCCAGGCTGGAGTGCAGTGGCGCGATCTTGGCTCACTGCAACCTCTACCTCCTGGGCTCAAGCCATTCTCCCTCCTCAGCCTTCCAAGTAGCTGGGACAACAGGCACATGCTACTACGCCCAGTTAATTTTTGTAATTTTGTTCTGTAGAGACAGATTTGCCATGTTGCTCAGGCTGGTCTCGAATTCCTGGTCTCAAGCAATACACCTGCTTAGGCCTCCCAAAGTGCTGGGATTACAGGTAGATTGCTCCCAGTCAGGCTTCCCTTCCCCCACCTGCACCCCCCTAACCTGGCCTAGATTCACAGGAACTGTAATCACAGCTGACACACTCGATTTGGAATCAGCACAGAGAGCACTCTGAAAATTGTCAAATAGGGTCTCTGAAACTTGTATGTATTAAATAAGGTGTTCCCTCCTCACAGTCCTATTCTTTTGCACAATCATATAAATAATCTGGTTAAAGTCCTTGAACTATAACTTGTATAATTGTTAGTTTTCCCCTTTTGAAGGGGCCTAAGAGAAAGGTTTGAAGGTTCAAGATCTTCTCCTGAAGACCCTGAAGCACCTTTGCTCTTTTTTTTAACCTTAAAATATGGCACTCAGGTTTTTATCCCTCTCCCCAACGCCATGTTTCCTTTCTGTATTAGTCATGTGCCTGATCCTAGAGTCTGTTTTCCCCACTTTAACTGGGGAGGGCTGGACAAGGTGGAATTCCAAGTGCAGGAGACAGGATGTGACATAGGTGAGATGCCCACGGCTCACTGACTGAAACTTCGATGGCTCTTCCCTGTTTCCTTGTGCAGGGCCCCCCTTCTCTCCAGGGGCTCCCCTGGCTCTCCTCCTCCTTTCCTGCCTGCTTTGCAGCTCTTGCTACTATTTTCCTTTTCTTTCACTGCTCCCACCCTGGCCCAATTTACTTCCCAGAAATATCACAGGGCCAGCTGGGCGCAGCGGCTCACCCCTGTAATCCCAGCACTTTTCGAGGCTGAGGAGGGTGGATCACTTGAGGTCAGGAGTTAGAGATCAGCCTGGCCAACACGGTGAAATCCCGTCTCTACTAAAAATACAATAATTTGCCAGGCGTGGTGGTGGGCGCTTGTAGTTCCAGCTACTCGCGAGGGAGGCTGAGGCAGGAGAATCACTTGAACCCGGGAGGCAGATGTTGCAGTGAGCCGAGATCACGCCATTGCGCTCCAGCTTGGGTGACAGAATGAGACTCTGTCTCAAAAAAAAAAAAAAGAGAAAAGAAAAGAAATATCATAGGGTCCTGGACCACCTCTGAAACCACAGAGAACCCTGCTCCCTGGTAAACATGATGCAGAAACATCTTAAGTGCATTAGTGTAAAGGGAAGGTGCACACGTGCTTCCTTCAAAGTCCATCACTTTGAATATGTAAACAATGCACTCAATGATACTATGGTCCCCATACTGGGAATCTGCATAGGTGATGCCACCTGGAAGAATGGAGTACCCTACAGTTCCCTACCTCTTCCCTTGGAGAACACTTGCAGATGATAAGGCAGCAAGTTAGGGTGCAGGGAGACAGAACCCTATAGGTGCTTGTCTGTCCAAGTTCATTCAATAGTTTTGGAGTCATCTCATTATATAACCATCCCCAAGGTCAACATCTGACTCAGAAGTCTCACTTTGATCAGATGGAACATCTTCAGATTGCAGGCCCTCTGAAGAAGGGCTGGGAAAGGTTAGCTGTGTCCCTTCCCCACTGGCCAGCAAATGGCTTGACTGCACATTGTCAGAATCTTCTGGGTCAACCATCTCTTCCGGATGAGATGATATCATCAGAGGGGCTTCTTCTAAGTCATCACTGTCCTCATCATCAAGAACCCTCAAAAACACAGAGTTTAAATCCACATTGAAGGTAATTCTGCCCCCAGACCCCTCAGTGGAGCTGTAGTCCTCTTCGGGAAAGGGGTCCTGGGGCGGACTCTCTCTCCTCTCACAGGGCGCACTCAAGAGCTCCAACCGCTGAGGGCTGCACTTTGGCGTCGTGGGGAGCTCCACATCAACCTCAGGCAGGTCAGGCTCCTCCTCGGAGTCTGGGTCTGTAAACTGGGATTCTGTAGAGGTGGCGGAGGTCTGACCCAGAGGCCTCACAGTCAGTCCATGCATGGTATAGCCACCGCCACTTGTCCTGAGTGCTGCCTCAGTATCACTGTCACTTTCATCATCATAATTATAATCCCACACTTTCTTCTTTCTGTTGATGTAAATGACCTCCACTATATCCATGGCTTCCAACGGTGGCAGGTTAGGAAATGGGCAGGCTAAAAAGTTATGAAAATTCTTAAAAAAAGAAAAAGAAAGAGAGAGTCCGTATCAGCTATGACTGTTTGCTCTTTATTTTTTACATAATAAAACTTAATCACTGAGGCTCAGGGATGCACGCTTGTAATTCCAGCTACTGGGGAAGCTTAGGCAGAACGACTGTTTGAGCTCAGGAGTTTCAGACTGTAGTGCATTATGATTGCGCCTGTGAATAGCCACTGCACTCCAGCCCTTAGCAAGACTTTGCCTCTAAAAAAATAAAAAATAAACTTAATGAGATTAACTGAACGATGATGCAGATGACGATGATAATAACAGCAATAATAACAGCTAACAGTTACACCATTTGCTGGGCACGACTCTTGGTGCTTTATATATAATTTACCTTTCCCTCACAATTGCTCTATGAAGTAGACTTACTATTCTTTTTTTTTTTTTTTTTTTTTTGAGACGGAGTCTCGCTGTGTTTCCCAGGCTGGAGTGCAGTGGCACGATCTCAGCTCACTGCAACCACCACCTCCCAGGTTCCAGCAATTCTCTGCCTCAGCCTCCTGAGTAGATGGGATTAGAGGTGCCCACCACTACGCCCGGCTAATTTTTGTATTTTTAGTAGAGACGGGGTTTCACCATGTTGGCAAGGCTGGTCTTGAACTCCCGACCTCGTGATCTACCTGCCTCGGCCTCCCAAAGTGCTGGGTTTATAGGCGTCAGCCACTGCGCCTGGCCAGGCTTACTGTTCTTATGCCCACTTTATAGATGAGAAAATGAGGCGCAGAGGTTAGGAAACTTGCTCAAGGTTCATGACTAGTGAGTGGGAGCAGCTGCCTTTCAAACCAGGCAGACTGCTGGCCTCAGAGACTTTGTTTGCTCTGACTGACTCCTCTTAACTTCCTCTCCTTTGGCTGCTTCTTTATATTTTTAAGTTATTTATATATTTTTAGAACTAGGGTCTCACTCTGTCACCGAGGCTGGAGTGCAGTGGTGTGATCACAGTTCACT
Source organism: Mandrillus leucophaeus (assembly GCF_000951045.1). Classification (NCBI taxonomy): domain Eukaryota; kingdom Metazoa; phylum Chordata; class Mammalia; order Primates; family Cercopithecidae; genus Mandrillus; species Mandrillus leucophaeus. The sequence goes on from NW_012103776.1 coordinate 1,650,347, forward strand.
GCAGCCTCCACCTCCTGGGCTCAAGCAATCCTCTCACCACATCCTCCTGAGTAGCTGAGACCACAGGCATGTGCCACCACGCCTGGCTAATTTATTTTTATTTTCTCTAAGAAGAGGTTTCCCTATATTGCCCAGGCTGGTCTCGAACTCCTGGGCTCAAGTGATCCGCCTGCCTCAGCCTCCCAACCGTGCCCAGCCCTTTTTAAATCTTTTCATAGGATAAATCCACTTTGTGTGTATGTTCCACTGATGTAATCCAAAATAAAAAGACGATCCATATAAAAATGTTTATTGTACTATTCATCATGACCAAAGAAAGAAAGAAAAGGGAAAGAAAGAAATCCAAATGCCCTATAGCTGAGAAACAGTTAAATGAAAAATGGTATGTTAATAATAATGAAATTCTACCTGGTCATTATAAATTATAGGTGATGAAGTATAAAACAAACAAAAACACACAAACAAAAAAACATTGCTGGGCACGGTGGCTCACACCTGTAATCCCAAAACTTTGGGAGGCCAAGGCGGGTGGATCACTTGAAGTCAGGAGTTCAAGATCAGCCTGGCCAACATAGCAAAACCCTGTCTCTACTAAAAATGCAAAAATTAGCCAGGTATGGTAGCGCATGCCTGTAGTCCCAGCTACTTGAAAGGCTGAGGCATGAGAATTGCTTGAGCCCGGGAGGCAGTTACAGTGAGCTGAGACCACGCCACGGTACTCCAGCCTGGGTGACAGAGTGAGACTCTGTCTCAAAAAAAAGAAAGAAAGAAAGAAAGAAAACATAAAATGCACAGATACACTTACAACTGCAAAATATATATTTATAGGGATGGAAAAGAACTCAGAGTGAGAAAGCATTTTGGTTTTTATAGAAAATGAGATTTTCTTCTGTGAAAATATTTATATAAATACAAATTCTTAAGTTAAAATAAAAAACAAAGGTAGAAAAAAAAAAACAAAACAAAAAAACTACCTACCAAGACTTTGGGGAGGCTGTTTCTTAAGCATATATAACCAATCCATTTCAGTGTCACTATGGTGCTTATCAAGACCAACGCTATCAAAAACACAGTAATTATTCCTCCTACTTTGGCAGATTCTGCTGATTCTGTTGATGAAAAATTAAATGACTTTAATTCAAAAAAATGCAATAAACAATTGCAGATGGAAATAAATGTACATTGGTCTGGTGTTACAAGGTGATCAAGAAACTAAAGGTTTGAAAAAACCGTTTTATATGGAGAAATACCGAAGACTGGAGAATAATCTACGTGTGCATTTTTTAAACAATAACACAGACTTAGCTTTTAAAAGTAAAATTTCCTTCAGTTTCTGTTCTGTAACTGCACTGTCCAGTGGAGTAGCCACTGGCTGCAGTTGGCTGAATTTAAATGATCAAAATTAAATCGAATTAATGGCTCGGTCTCTCAGTCACGTGAGACACATCTCAAATGTTCGGTAGCCACACTAGTTAGCATGCGCTGCGGGCAGGAAGAAGTGGGGAAGGAAAGTTTGCTTGAAAACAACCAACGGGGTCATTCTGAGGCTGGACTTTAGCCATGCCAGGGCCCCAAATCAGGGCTCTGCAGAACCCGCCTTGCTCTATTAACAGTTCCCCTTTGTTTCTCATCAAGATTCCTTTTGGAAAATTTCAACTTTCTGACTGACTATAGTTATTTTGCTGAAGTGCGACCAGACTGAGAAATCAGTAGTTAAATCACTGAGGCGCTCTTGCACTTCCAGAAAGGTTTCCATTAGTATTAATCCTGGAACTATAGCCTCAGGCAAAAATAGATAGAGGGGAGAAAAAAGGAAATCAAAATGCATTATGTACTCTAAGTCTTCCAGAAGGTTAAGGAGTGAATAAAAAGACGTTCAGTAAACCCTTACACTGCTAGGTAGCACAGGGTTCAAGAATCCACTCTCACCCCAATCAAGAGAGTGTGAAGGATTGTCATATCAATGACAGTTCCAGAATCGGATCTAGCCACAGAGGCACACCTTTACGATACGAAATTCTGACATGTATAGAGTTTACATTCTTGAAAGGGGTAATGTAAACCAAAATGATTTCATTGGTGAAGGAATGGCGTAATACAGAGATTGTGACTCACGTACCCATCCAACTTGCATATAACAGCTACAAAGAACTCTATGTCATCTATCTAATAGGACATCCTCCAAACCAAATTGTGTAAATTGTAGTTAATATGCTAGAATAATATTCCTCAATTTGGGGTATTCTCATGAGTCTGAGAATTCTTCAGGAGAACTTAGAATTTTTGTTTGTTTTCAGCTTGCTGATAATCTAAAACATACAAATCTCACTTGTGGTCATGACAATTATACATGCATGCTATTTTAAAATACTCATATTTGAAAAGAGATGAATCTGGTCAATGTTCCTACTCAGAAAGGAGAAGCTGTGATTGGGTGTTACGGCTGCTAACTATCTTCTTCATGAAAGATGGGCCAGATCAACCCATCTTGGGAAGGAGAGACCAGGTCGCGTCTTAAAAATTTGGCCTTGGACAAACAAACCTGTCTGTCTCTGGATTCATTGTGGAGATATTTTAAACAAAAAATTAGAAACCTCACAAGCAGGGGGCTGAACTGAGCAACCGGGTTGGTAATATCTGATCACTATGATCTTTAATGGAAAAGAGAAAGAACTTTGTGAAAAGATTGGTGATGACTAATATCAGTCTCGTATAATTCCTCCCATACTTACCTCTCTGGAACAAGCAAGACTGCCCCTCCCCTGGGTGACTGCAGTAATCAGCCCAGGGGTCACCTGGTTCCTACTTCAAGGCATGTGGATGTTCCCTTTACATCCTAAGTCAGATCACGGGGAGCAACCTGCTCACAACCTTCTGAGGGCCCCCATCTCTTACAACGGCTTCTAAGTTCTACATCATTCAGGCTCCTCCATCCTCTCTGACCCGAACTATTACTATTCTTCCCTTGTTCAGTTCACTCCTGCCGTGCCATGCCAGGCATTTCCTGCCTCGGGGACCTGGCACTTGCTGAACCCCGCATATGGAACTCCCTCCCCGATATGTCTGCGTGACTCACTCCCTCACCCTGTGTTTCTTTCCCATTACCACTGTAACAAATGATGACAAAGTCCGTGTCATAAAACAATACAAATATATTAATAGTTCTGGAGGTCAGAAATCCAAAATGGGTTTCACTGGGATAAAAAATATCAAGGTGTTGGCAGGACTGCACTCCTTCTGGAGGCTCTAGGGGAAAACCCACTTCTTTGCCTTTCCCAGCTTCTAGAGGCCACTTGCACTCCTTTGCCCATGGCCCCCTCTTTCATCCTTACTCTCTGACCTCTGCTGCTGCTGTCAGAGCTCCTTCTCTGCCTCTGAGTCTCCTGCTTCTCTTTTTTTTGAGACAGAGTCTCGCTCTGTAGCCCAGGCTGGAGTACAATGGCACCATCTTGGCTCACTGCAACCTCCGCCTCGCGGGTTCAAGTGATTCTCCTGCCTCAGCCTCCCAAGTAGCTGGGACTACAGGCGCATGTCACCATGCCTCACTAATTTTTGTATTTTTAGTGGCGATGGGGTTTTACCACGTTGGCTAAGCTGAACTCGAACGCCTGACCTCAGGTGATTCACCTGGCTCGGCCTCCCAAAGTGCTAGGATTACAGGCATGAGCCACAGTGCCCGGCCAAGATCTTCAATTTCATCACACCCACAAGCCCCTTTGGCATAGAGGTTAGTCTGTTCACATATCTGCGATTAGGATGTAGACTAGACATCTTTGGGGGCCATTATTCTGCTTACCACATCTCCCTTGGGTCTTTACTCAAACGCTACCTTCTCAGGAACACCCTCTCAGGCCATCTGTGGTGGATGCTGTGGGTGGCCGGCTCATGTCCCCTTTTCCAGTCAGTGCACACCCACTACTGCTGCTGCACATGTCTGCTTATATATCTCAGAGCTGATCCTTCTCTAAGTGACAAGTGAGGCCAACTGGATTTCCTGGGTGGAGTGGGGACTTGGGGAACTTTCCTGTCTTGCAAGAGGACTGTAAAATGCACCAATCAGGAACATTTTTGTCTCACAAGAGGATTGTAAAATGCACCAATCAGCGCTCTGTATAACACACCAATCAGCGCTCTGTAAAATGCACCAATCAGCACTCTGTAAAATACACCAATCAGTGCTCTGTAAAATGCACCAATCGTCAGGATCCTAAAAGTAGCCAATCATGGGGAGGACTGAAAAAAGGGCACTCTGATAGGACAGAAACGAACATGGGAAAGGACAATAAGGGAATAAAAGCTGGCCACGTCCAGCCAGCAATGACAGCCCCCTCAGGTCCCTTTCCAAGCTGTGAAAGCTTTGTCCTTTTGCTCTTTACAATAAACCATGCTACTGCTCACTCTTTGGGTCTGTGCCATCTTTAAGAGCTATAACACTCACCACAAAGGTTCATGGCTCCATTCTTGAAGTCAGCAAGACCACAAACCCACTGGCAGGAACCAACTCTGGACACATAAGGAATTGCCCTTGCCCAAAAGGGGGCTGCCTCATCTGGAGGCCATGCCATAGATCACCACCAGTAACTGACTGGCTGCTGACTTGAAGACATGGTTCATGCTTCAGAGAACCCCTTGGGATCAGGCTTAGCTGAGAGCCACATGCTTGCTTAATTTCTCTCTCCCCATCCCTACCTGTTCCCTCTTTCCCCTTCTCCTAAGATGCCCCCACCAATAAATCACACTTAAAAATGAATTCACATCCCAGGTTCTGCTTCTAGCAAATGCAAATCAAGACACTGTCCTATTAAAAATAGCAACCCACTCTCCTCCACCTGACATCCCCCTTACCTCCTTTCCTGCATAATTTTTTTCCATGGTACTTACTTAACATACAATCTATTTTACATGTTGATCTTGTTCTGTCTCCTAATGCAATGTAAGCTCCACAAGGTGAGAAGTTTTTATCTGTTTTCTTCACTGCTAAATCCTCAATATCCAGAAAAGAATCTGGCTCATAAGAGGCCCCCAATAAACATTTGTCAAATGAATGAACAGAGCTTTTCCTTAGGGCCTAAATATTAATAAAAAAGCCACACAATTAATTTTAGGGCTTGACAAGGGGAAGGTGTTTATCCAGATCTCTGGGCTAAAAGCCCCCCATATCAGTCTGCCCTAGGATCGCAGTGCTTACTGCTGAGCCTATGTTAATGCTGGTCTCAGGCTATCCTTCCAAGACCCCTCACCAGCCGAACCTGTCTGGTGTCTGAGTTTGGCTAGTTGAGAGTAGGTCAGATGGCAAGCAGAGAGTGGCAGAGGTCACGTTACCTGAACCTATTTGCTTCCTGAGTTTCAAACAAGAATTTGACATCAGGTACAGTATTTGGATAATTAGAGAGTGTGGCACTTGACCTGTCTTGGGTAATAATCCAAGAATGAGGGCTGACTTGATGTGCAGCATGACGTGTTCACACCAAGTAAAAATGGAATAACCCGAGAGGATGTTGTTATGTTTCACCTCGGTAGGTGAAATGGAAAAGAGTCAGGGGAGAAAGTGAGTCATCACAGAGTTCATCAGCCTTCAAGGAGCTTGTGCCTTCTCAGTCAGCAACACGGGAACTGGGAACTGGGAACTGAGTTTCAATGGTAGACACCATCTGTCTACCAGGTCACTAATTTCAGTTTTTATTGTCTATAGGAGTTTTGTTTTTATGTAAGATCAATGATATAATAAAACATACATATATATCCAGTCTTTGTCCCTAGCTCCTGGAGCAGAGCTTCAAAAATCTGTGGAATTTCCTGAACGATAGGAGTGTCTTTTGTCCACAAGCCCCTTTTAGGGGCCATATATGAGTTTATGCTTGTGAGGCGACGGGGCAGGGTGTGGACAGCTTCAGGATGAGGGCTGGTCCCTAGGAAAACTAACCACATATGATCAGACGGTTGGAACTGCCAGCTCCCCCATTTGACCTCTATCCAAGGAGGGGAGTGGGCTGGAGACTGAGATCAATCCTGCAGCCAGTAATTTAATCAATCACACCTACATAATGAAACCCAATACAAACTGTGAACACCAAGGGTTGGGGAGCCCCCAAATTCATGAACATATGGATGCACAGAGAGGGTGGTACACCCTGCTTCCCCAGGGACAGAAGCTCCTGCACTTGGGATCCTTCCAGACCTTGTCCTGTGCACCTCTTCAATGGCTGTCCCTCAATTCCTTTATAATAAAGTGGTAATCATAACACTTTCCCGAGTTCTCTGAGTCATTTTAGCGAAGTATCAAACCTAAAGGGAGGTCATGGGAACTCCCGAATTTGTAGCCAGGTCAGATGAAAGTGCAGGTAACCTTGTCACCCAGGACTTGTGGCTGGCGTCTGAAGTGGGGGCAGGCAGCCTTTCACCTGTGGGGTCTGTGCTAACCTCGGGTAGTGTCAGAAATGAACTGAATCATTGGACAACTAGTTAGTGTCAGATAGCTGGTGTTAGAACAAAGATATGCACATTTATTTTCCATTTATATTTCTGAAAGAGCTATAGTCAGATACAATCTATATGTAGTTTTAGGTTTGCCTGTATTTTGTTGACATAAAAATAACTTAAGCTAAAGGTGTCTGAGATGTTCTTTCCTTTAGAACCAGTCTATGCATCATCTGGTCTTGAGGAACACTAGAGAATCAAATCATACTGCCCTGTAGTGAAGCCAACACACAGCACTGTTATGTGCTAGGCAACGTTCCGTAGCTCACTTCATTCACAAATGACCATATCACTTTGTCAATGAAAAGAGCCAAAGTCAGTAACATACTTGAAGAGATTAAGTCTGAGCCAAATACAAGTGACCAATGGCCCATGACACAGCCCCAGGAGATCCCGAGAACCCTTGGTCAGGGTGCAGCTTGGTTTTATACATTTTAGGGAGACATAAGGCATCAGTCAATGCATGTAAGACGTACACTGGTTCAATCTGGAAAGGTGGGACAACTCGAAGTGGGGGCTTCCAGGTCATAGATAGATTCAAAGATTTCCTGATTAAAGACTTGGAATTAATAAAAGGAAGCATCTGGATTAAGACAAAGGGTTGTGGAGGCCACGGTTCCTATTATGCAGATGAAGCCTCTGGTAGCAGGCTTCAGAGAGAATAGATTGTAAATGTTTCTTACCGGACTTAAAAAAGTGCCAGACTCTTAGTGAATTGTCTCTTGGATCAGGAAGAAGACCTGGACTGGGAAGGGGGTTCTTTATAGAAAGCAGATTTTCCCTGCAAGAGACAGCTTTGCAGGGCCATTTTACATATGTCAAATAAATGTATTTTGGGGTAAAATACTTTGATTTCTTTTAGGGCCTGCTACCCATCATGTTGGTATTAGTGCTACAAAGCATCTTTTTGTCTTAAGGTTTCTGTTTTAACATTAGTGCTGGCCAGCTGTGCCTGAATTCCAAAGGTAGGAAGGTACAGTGAGGCATGTCTGGACCACTCATTCCCATCATGACCTGAACTGGTGTTTCATTTACTTTACTTTATTTGGCCCTTGTCCAAGAGGAGGGGTCCATTCAGTTGGTTGGAGGGCTTAGAATTTTATTTTGGTTTACAACTGAAGTAATTTCTTTATAGATCCTACCTTATTTTTATTCTCATAAATCAGAACATGAAAGATACTTCCATTGGTGTCAGAGGCATTTGAGCCAGAGCAACTCCATCTTGAATAGAAGCTGGGTAAAATGAGGCTGGGACCCATTGGGCTGCATTCCCAGACAGTTAAGGCATTGTAACTTACAGGATGAGATAGGAGGTGGGCACAAGATACAGGTCGTAAAGACCTTGCTGATAAAACAGACTGCAGTAAAGCTGGCCAGAACCCACCAAAACCAAGATGGTCGTCCTCACTGCTACACTCTCACCAGCACCATGAGTTTACAAATGCCACGGCAATGTCAGGAAGTTCCCCTACGTGGTCTAAAAGGGAGAGACATGAATAATCTACCCCTTGTTTAGCATATCATCAAGAAATAATCATAAACATGGGCAACCAGCAGCCCTTGGGGCTGCTCTGTCTACGGAGTAGCCATTCTTTATTCCTTTACTTTCCTAATAAACTTGCTTTCACTTTATGGACTCGCCCTGAATTCTTTCTTGTGCAAGATCCAAGAACCCTCTCTTGGGGTCTGGATTGGGATCCCTTTCCCCTAACACTGGGGTTGGGACATTTAGAAGGGCTTCTTTGAGGAAGACTTGGATAGCTTCTCACTTTTGGTAAAATAGGTGGAGACTTGGCTACTTCCTGAGAAAACAATCAGCAGGGAGTTCCGAGATTTGATTTTTCTCACTCCCAAGGGGAGGAAGGTTTGGGATCACACTGTTTACTGTTCTGATGTCTGTGTAACAGAAAGGTGTTCAGCCTTCATTAGTGATTTTCTCGCACACCCTGGCAAGGGTCCCTTTCATCTATGAGCTACAGCTGATGCCAGATCACCTCTATGAACTGCACCCAATCTCACTGCTTCCACCTTTTCACCCCTTAATGCCACTGTATGCCACTGTCTCAAGCAGCTCCACCTCTTCTGGCATTTGGCTTCAGCAACGGCCACACTAAGGGCACACAGCGCTGAATTTAATCCTGACTCCCTGAAATAAAAGCATTTCCATTTCAAGACTTCTGATCTCATCGAGTAGTATCTGATTGTCTTTTGGTATGACAACATAAAAGTGACTCTACCAGATTGTACACACGAATCAACAGAAAACATCTCTGGGAGGTGCCATTATTGGAAGAAAGACCTTTAGTGCTCCACGAATTTCCGATTCTTTTCTTTAAATAGGCTTGCCCTCAGAGTAAAAGCATGAATACTCAAAACATGAATTTAAAAAAATGAACATACCTGATTCCTGGCCAGGTTGAAGGAGGGTGCATTTTAAGGGAGACTTGATGACTGCCTGCTCATCGTTATGCTCGAAATAAACAGATACACAGTAGTTTGTGTTTGGAATTAACTTGTCAATGATATAGGTGAAATTTCCACTCATGTTTCCTTTTACTGTGGGTTTATGCTGTAAAAATAAGCAAAAAATCAGTAAGACTCTGAGAATTTCATTTAGAGGCAGGCCTTAAGAATCTCTTTTGGGATTTGTCTTTAAATCTCAAACAGGGTTAGATTTATCACAGGCTTGGTAAGAAAAAGGATTTATAAGTCACCTGGAGTACGTAAGCTATCAGAAAACTACACCTACATGCACTTATATACACCCGCACACACACATATTTTACACCCATGAAATCTAGTCTAGCAACTTCATTTTACATATGAGATAAAAGTCTTCAAAGAGGAATAAAAGTCTCTGTGACATCATTTTTACATGATTATCTTCTCTCATGGACAGCGTGTGTCTACTTTACACTTGAGAAAGTGCCTTCATAACATTAACTCTTTTGACTTTCAAAACAGTCTGCAAAATAGGCATTCTCTCCATTCAACGGATGAGAAAACTGTAGCTCAGTGTGGCTAAGTAACTTCTCCAAGGTCACAGAGCTTGTCTGTGACAAAACTGACGTCTAGTTTCTCATCTTCTCCCTTTATCGATAGATAGATAGATAGATAGATAGATAGATAGATAGATAGATAGATAGGTAGATAGATAGAGATAGATAGATGGGGGTCTCACTCTGTTGCCCAGGCTGGAGTGCAGTGGCACGATCTTGGCTCACTGCAACCTCCAACTCCTGGGTTCAAGAGATTCTCTTGCCTCAGCCTCCTGAGTAGCTGGGATTACAGGCGCCTGCCTGGCTAATTTTTTTTTTTTTTTTTTTTGAGACACAGTCTCGCTCTGTCTGGAGTGCAGTGGCTGGATCTCAGCTCACTGCAAGCTCCACCTCCCAGGTTTATGCCATTCTCCTGCCTCAGCCTCTGGAGTAGCTGGGACGACAGGTGCCCGCCACCACGCCCGGCTAGTTTTTTGTATTTTTTAGTAGAGATGGGGTTTCACCACGTTGGTCACGCTGGTCTTGAACTCCTTACCTCAAGCGATCTGCCTGCCTTGGCCTCCCAAAATGCTGGGATTACAGGCGTGAGCCACCGCGCCCAGCCATCCCCCTTTAAACACCTGGCCTCTTCTTTCCTGTAGTTGCGTTCCACTTCAGAATTTAAAAGATGATATAAAGGCTCTTTCATGAATAATAACTTTTGTATCATGTTTTACAGTTTTTTAAATACATTCTTACTAGCAGTTTAATAAATGAGGATTCCTAGCAGCTCACATACAGCCTTCAGTAATAATGTTTTTCTGTAAATTTCTGTTTGGGAGGAGGAGTTAGTAAACAAACTTACGACCCAACAAACTAAAAGCTTCCCCTCCAGTGACCACCACACAGCCTCCTTCCCTGTTTGGAAAAACTCCTTAGAAAAATGAGTTCTCTTCACTGTCTCCAATTTTTCTCCTCCTGCTTTTTCTTGAATCTACTCCAACCAGCTCTTTGACCTTGACTCTATTAAAACTACTTTTATCAAGGACACAATGTTGCTAAATCCAATAGTCAGTCCTCTTCCATTGTCCCATTTGCAGCACTGGACTCAGTAAACCACTTTCTCCTTCTGGAACGTTCTTCTCTCAGCTACCGGGACACCACTCTCACCTGCTTCTCTCCATGCCGGTTGCTCTTTCTCAGTCGATTTTGCTGTTTCTTCCTCATGTGCCAGATCTCCAAATTTTGGAATGTTCCCGGGGTTATGTCCTTGGACGCCTTCTCTTCTGAGTGTCTATTCCAGGTGATCTCATCTGGTCTCAGGGCATTCAACATGCACCAAGAAGCCAGTGGCTCCCAGGCTCTCTCTCTAGCTGGGGGTTCTCCCCTGGACTCCAGACTGGCACATCCAGCTCCTTCCCCACGTCTCCTCCTAGATCCCTTACGGGCACCTGGAATTTAACATGTCCCAAACCCTCTAACCCTATCTAACCCTCACCTGCTTCATTCATCATCTTCCATAGTTAATGGGGAAGTTCGTCTTGCTCTGTGTGCAAAATATATGCAGAATTATAAGCTGGGCATGGTGGCTCACACCTGTAATCCCAACACTTTGGGAGGCTCAGGTGGGTGGACTGCCTGAGGTCAGGAGTTAGAGACTAGCCTGGCCAACACAGTGAAACCCTGTCTCTACTAAAAATACAAAAAATTAGCTGGGTGTGGTGGTGGGTGCCTGTAATCCCAGCTACTAGGGAGGCTGAGGCAGGAGAATTGCTTGAACCTGGGAGGCGGAGGTTACAGTGAGCCGAGATCATGCCATTGCAGTCCAGCCTGGGCAACATGAGTGAAACTCCGTCTCAAAAACAAACAAACAAACAAGCAAACAAAACTCCAAAATATATGCAGAATTTGATGGCTTCTCACTACTCAATACCCCTCTACTATCAAGGTCCAAGCCACCACCATCTGTTGCTTGGATTATACTGTAGCTTTTTTTTCTTGATTTAATTTAAAGGCTAATTTTTTTTATGAAGAAGGTGTCTATTAACTACAGTTTTTCCTCTTACAGAGTAGTCAATATCCTAATAAGCATCAGTTTCTTATTTTAGGAATCATAATCTAAAACATAGAGTTAGTTGCTTATGGGGTGAACACAAATGAGACATGATTGAAACAGGAGATTTAATGACACTTCACATAGTCCTTAGGCCACATAAACTTATTTTCCCCCCATTTTTGCTCCTTTTCCTAGACTATTGATTATAATCCATGTTGATATTAAAAGAAATATGATAATAATCATATAATTTGTTACTGCCTATTAAGTGACTGCCACCCTGATTGTGTCTTAACTGGTCTCCTAACTCCCATCTTTGCCCCTATGGTCTATTTTTAACAGCCCAGCCAGGATGCCCTGTTAAGCCTTGGGTTCCAGGGGCTTCCATCACACTCAGAAGACCCAGACCCACAAACTCCTACCAGGTCCAGCCACATTTACCCTCTGACCTCACCTCCTCCTCACCTCCTGCTTGGTTACTCCAGTTCAGCCACCTCTCCCTGCTGTTGCTGAAACACACCGGGCCCACTCCAGCCTCAGAACCTTTGAACTTCCTGTGCCCTCTGCCTGAAATGCATCTACCCTGATTATCTCTCAGGCTGGTCTTACTTGCAAGGGTTTTCTACTTGACAAAGAGCTCTACAGACATAAGCTGCTGCTACACCAGTGAGAGCAATTTGTCCATTTCCACTTATTCCAGCATTCGGAGGGACAGGGACAACAAAAATTGAAGATCCAGGTCTGTCTGATACCAGATTACCCTAAGGTTACTGACAGTCAGGTCTTTCGCAGAAATTATGAGAGGACAGAACTGCCAGAAGAGCCACTTCCTTACTGTGTGTGACGGCCAGACAGGCAGCGACAGATGCTTTTCACAGGTGGCTCAGCTAAACCCTCCTTTTCAAAGAAATCTCTCCAGGGCTCACTGAAATTTGGCTGTACTCTGCATCTCCCTCCCACACCCTCTCTCCTGTGTGTTCCTTTATGTTGTACATGTGGCTTATTCTTTTTTTTTTTTGAGACGGAGTCTTGCTCTGTTGCCCAGGCTGGAACGCAATGGTGCAATCTCGGCTCACTGCAACCTCTGCCTCCCAGGTTCAAGCGATTATCCTGCCTCAGACTCTGGAGTAGCTGGGATTACAGGTGTTTGCCACCAGACCCGGCTAATGTTTGTATTTTTAGTATAGATTGGGTGTCACCATATTGGCCAGGCTGGTCTCAAACTCCTGACCTTAGGTGATCTGCCCACCTCGGCCTCCCAAAGTGCTGGGATTACAGGCGTGAGCCACCACGCCCAGCTGTGGTTTATTCTTTTAAAGAAGACTGTGCTGCAGGTTTAGATCAATATAGTGAATGAACTATAGTGACTTCCTCCCTAAGGTCAGACCACACAGAAGCCTGACCTTTCAGCTTTAATTGTTCAACTGCAAATTTCCTTTCAAAACAGACAGTCAAGTGCATTGACTACCCACTCAGAACTGTTTTGATCCTAACAGGAGAAGCCACTTACCTTCTTAACAATCCCCTCTGACTGTTCTTCAATGACAAGTGACAAATCAAACTGTAATTCTTCCTCAACAATAGATGGAAATTTCACGATCACATTAATGTGGTTGGTAAAACCAACAATCTCAAACTCTGGCGGTTCAAAAGACACTGTTCAGAAAACAAAAACAGACAGGAATATGTGACTGAGACCATACGTGGCCCACAAAGCCTAAAGTGGTTCTTCTCTGGCCCTGTATAGAAAATCTGCCAAGACCTGATTTACATCATAATTTTTCATTGCTAATGCTGTTCCACTAAGTAACTGTGTCACGATTTAACTGATTCACTGTTTTGAACATTTAAATTGTCTCTGATTTTTATTAAAGACTTAATGGATCATGGGATATTCTTGGAACTAAATTTTTGCATTTGTCCTTCATAATTTCTTTCTTTCTCTCTCTCTCTCTCTCTCTCTCTTTTTTTCTTTCTTTCTTTTTTAATGTAGAGATAGGGTTTCGCCATGTTGCTCGGGCTGGTCTTGAACTCCTGCGCTCAAGTGATCCACTGCTCTCGGCCTCCCAAAGTGCTGGGATTACAGGTGTGAGCCACTGTGCCCGGCCTTAATAATTTCTTTGGGACAAGTTACTAAAGAATTCTGGATTAGAGTAAGCACATGTTAAGGTTTTTAATACATGCTGTCAATTACTTCAGATGGACCGTGCCAAAGCAAGCTCTTTGTATTCCCTCTAAGCCTGGATATTTATGTATTTTTCATATTTATCATTTGAGTCATGAAACATATCTCACTGTTACTTTAATATGCATTCTCCAAGCCTGGATATTTACGTATTTTTCATATTTATCATTTGAGTCATGAAACATATCTCATTGTTACTTTAATATGCATTCTTTAACAACCCAAATACCATGAACTACAAATTCTGATTTTCTTTCTTTTCTGTGTGTACACACAGATGTCTGTTTATACACATACAACAACATGCACACAAATCTGGCAAATGTCATATCTGAATTGTTTGCCACAGTGGCAACAAAGTAGTAGTCATCCTTACTACTTTGCTAAGCATGTATGAGCACGTGCACACCCGCCTAGCCTACAACAGGAAGCTGGGACCAAATGGTTCTCTTGGAAACTCGTTGTAAAGTGGGAAATTGAAAAAGTAACAGAGCTGGAGCTGTTAACACAGTGCCTTAGGGAGCTGACTTGAGTCATAGGGAAAGAAAGAAGCGGTAGACCTGTTCTTCAGTTCTAGTCTTCTCCTCTGAGCTTTGGGTCCTAGGTGCATGCACACTTGGGTGTTCACACACAAAAGAACTATTGGGTTATAATGTGGGGGTGGAGTTGCTGTATCAAGAAAACACTGGGGTCAGGTGTGGTGGCTCATGCTTGTAATCTCAGCACCTTGGGAGACTGAGGAAGGCGGATCACTTGAGGTCAGGAGTTCGAGACCAGCCTGGCCAACATGGTGGAACATTTCTACTAAAAGTACAAAAAATGAGCCAGGCGTGATGGTGTGTGCTTGTAATCCCAGCTACTCTGGAGGCTGAGGTGGGAGAATCGCTTGAACCCGGAAGGTGGAGGTTGCAGTGAGCTGAGATCGCACCATTGCACTCTAGCCTAGGTGACAGAGTGAGACTCCATCTCAAAAAAACAAAAAAAGAAAGACAGAAGGAGAGAAAGAGAGAGAGAGAGAGAGAAAGAAAGAAAGAAAGGAAGGAAGGAAGGAAGGAAGGAAGGAAGGAAGGAAGGAAGGAAGGAAGGGAAAGAAAGAAAGAAAGAAAAAGAGAAAGAAAGAAAGAAAGAAAAGAAAGAAAGAAAGAAAAAGAGAAAGAAAGAAAGAAAGAAAAAAGAAAGAAAGAAAGAAAGAAAGAAAGAAAGAAAGAAAGAAAGAAAGAAAGAAAGAAAGAAAGAAAGAAAAAGAAAAAAAGAAGGAAAGGGAAAAGAAAAGAAGGAAAGAAAGAAAATACTGGGCCAAAGAGGTGGGAGAGCTAGATCCAGCCCACCTGAACCTGGCTCCACACTTCCTGTCCGGCTATGAAACCGAAAAACAGCAGCTCCTACTGCCTTATACAGGCACTGGGCGAATTTGCAAAGCACAAGTTATCATTCCACTTTTCAGATTAAAAAAACCAAGGCTCAGAGAGGCAAAGCAGTCCACGGATACAGAGCTAGGAAGTGGCAGGGCCAAGAGGTGAGCCCAGCCCCAGGTCTAAAACACCTTTGCAGACCTCCTATTTCACAGAATAGCAAATGATAATGATCTTGATGATGGGGACAAAGTGGAGAAACAGAGATAAACTCACTGTCTATGTCCAGCCAGAAATTGCGTGAGCAATTGAACAAGGTTGTGTTCCCGCTGAATCCTTCTAGGAGGGTGACATAGGCCTCGTGTGTGCTTCTCCACTCATCTGTGAGGTCACAAAATGATCTTGTGGTATTTGCACAGTTCTTAACTATCTTCCAATCTTCTGGTTTACTTTGGAAAGAAAAAAATGGAAAAAGGAAAGTGTGAACATTGACGTAATGAGAGTCTATTTTCGGGTGCCTTACTTCATTGTTTCCTTTAGGGCTCTGCTCAAATATCACTGTACTAAGTGATCTTCCCAACCATCTTATTGAAAATGGAACATCTTATACCCTCCCCACCCCTGCACTTTCAATCCCTCTCTCTCTTCT
This sequence comes from Mandrillus leucophaeus, assembly GCF_000951045.1. Lineage (NCBI taxonomy): Eukaryota > Metazoa > Chordata > Mammalia > Primates > Cercopithecidae > Mandrillus > Mandrillus leucophaeus. The sequence continues at coordinate 1,666,044 of NW_012103776.1, forward strand.
TGATCGTAGCATTTACCCACACCTGTCACACTATACCTTTGTTTACTCATGTCTCCATTTACATAATATCTGCTCCAGGAGGGCAAGGACTTTGGTTCACAGTTGGACCCCCTGACAGGTAACAGGTGCTCAGTAAAATTTGCCGGATGAGTAAATGAATGAATGAAACTTGGGCCCTCATGGTGGAGGCCTCAGATCTCCCTCCCTCTATGGGACAATCATGAATGCCTTCCCTGAGACCCCCTCCCTCTCTGGCTAAGACTAGATGATCCAGTCCTAAGTCAGACCTGGTCTATTTCAGGGACAGCGCAGACATCTCATCTACCAAGCTTCAGTTAGTTGGATGATACATGTGACCACTCAATGCAGAGAAAAACTTTTAAGACTTTAGCAGGCACCAAAGAGAAACTCACAGGAGGTCTTCCACTGGCTTAGTCAGTAAGCAGGAGCGGCAGCAGCTCTAGGCCAAATAAATAACCAACAAAAGGACACTCCAAGGGGTTGCTAGATCAAAGCAATGACTTCTAAGATTGGTAGGCGTGGGAAGAAGAAAGACAAACAGGACTCCATCCATTATGTCATGAATCCTTGCAGCAACCTCTCAGCAGAGGCATTCGCTTAGGGGCTGAACTCTGTGCCAAGTGTCAAGCTGGTTAGTGACCAAACCAGACTTTGCACCCAGGCCTGTCCCAGACTAGGCCAGGCAGTTTCTGGTGTCCCAACAGAGTAAAGAAAAGTGAACATAAACCATCAACCTGGTCAAAAGACCTTTGGATTCCTGTCCTCAGATAACGGGACTGTTAAACATTCAGACTGACTGAAATAGAGAACTCATTGCCTAACCCATACACAAGAATTATTTTGTATGTGAGGTTCTGAGCTGTAGAAATTGAATTTGATGACACGTACAAGCTTTGTCAAAATAAATGTGGATTATTAAAGTATTCAATTTAATTAAAAATGGATGTGTGATGGTGTTTTGCCTTTGGCCTTTTAAGGCTCTGAATAAGAAACGCAGAGAGAAGGAGAGGTAGACAGGAAAAGGGAGAGGGAGAGGCAGAGAGAGAGAAAAGATCATCTCTTCTTCCACTCCCCATATAACAGAACAATAATATGTTTACCAAGAGAAAATGAAATATCAAACCAACCTCATGATTGTATACAGCAACTTATAGTGAGTTGCCACAATGGAGTGGTTTTTTAATTCCCATGATAAGATGGACCGGAAATTTTGCAATGATATCTTAAAAGTGCAAGATTCACTTGTGTAATCTGAAGAGAAGAAGGAAAAAAAGGCATTGAAATTTGGAACCCACAGTTGTATTCTGGTCACTGTTCAGTCATTTCTTGGGATCTAGAACCCACACCTCTGGCAGATAACACCTCCAGAGAGCCCTGGGTCTTGAAAACAGGAAGTCTACAGGACATGGGAAATGAACTAATAGGTTAATTCACGAACAACATATTGTCAGGGCAGGCAAGTGTAGGAAACAGGAACTGTGCACTGTGTAAGCACAGTCTGGACAGAAGGGCTTCTCCAATGCCCTTGGACTGTCCCTCCATGGTTCACTGGACCAAAATAACCCAGGCCATCCCAGCCCACATGGTGCACTTCCTTTCATTCTCCCCAACCCATTCTCTCTCCCCAACCCATTCTCCCTCCCCAAGCCGTTCTCTCAACTCAGCTCCCAGCTCCTCCATGAAGTCCTCCTTAAGTAGCTCAGCCCACTGCAAATTTTCATTCCTCTGGATTCCCCAGCATACTTATTCCCTGGATCACAGAGAGCAGGGGAGTATAACATGAGCCCAGACTGGCCCTTTGTAAGCATTTAAGCCCCGTAACAATGCTGAAGTAGGCACTAAGAAGAGACTCATTTTACAGACTGTGACACTGAGTTGAATTATACAATGTCATGCAGGTGGGAAGTGGCAGTGATAAATAAAACATTAAAGCCACACTTGCCAAATTCTGCCTTATATGGTTAAATTGTTAAAGATCATCTAAGTTTCCTGTGGTTAGGACCCAGGCCTTTGTTTCTTGATTGCCAACTCTTCAACTCCAACCAACGCTTAGCGCAAGGTTGGACACGTATTTAATGCTTAATGAAGTTTTGTGGACAGATTTATATATGTAGCAAGAAGTTTAGTTAAAAAAGATTATTGTCCTTTGTCTGGAACCACCAGGGTGGAAGAATGTAAATTAAAGAGCAAGTATTTCTGGGCCATCTTTTGTTTGGCACAGTCTGTGTCTCCTCGTTCTTCTATTAGTGAGATTATTAAGAGTTTGAATATTCTTTAAAGAAGTTTAAAAATGATCTCTAGTGTTCATTTCTTAGACTAGTTTTGTATCTCTCAAAAAACCAGAGTTAGCTCATTTTAGCTCCTTTTACAGAGAAAGAATCCCAATAAAATTGGTAACAGATGTACAATCAGAAATCAAATATCCCACATTTTATACCTCTGAAAGGCTGCCCCAACACTTTCACTCTTATACAAAATTTAGTGAAGCCAAAAAACATCTCTTACCAGGCAAATCATGTGAAATACCAAACACGAGGCTGATACACACTAGAAGGAAGAAAACACATTAGAGAGGCAACAGTTTTATCTGGGCTCAACTTGCAACGATTACTCTAAGTCTGGAATTCTTTAACACACATTTATTGGTATCAGATTGAGACTTTTCTTGTACTAAAAAAATGCCCACATAGATGGTTTTTATTCTACATTGGTGCCAGCAGCACATGGTGCAAGGACTGTGACCTGAGCTGAGATAAGATCCATTTGGGAGCTGACGCTAACAACAGTATGTACGGTCCCTGTTCTGCCCTGCTTTTTCCACTTAAAAATATATTTGGGGCCAGGTGCCGTGGCTCATGCCTGTAATCCCAGCACTTTGGGAGGCCAAGGTGAGTGGATCACACAAGGTTAGGATTCGAGACCAGCCTGGCCAACACGGCAAAACCCTGTCTCTACTAAAAACACAAAAAATTAGCTGGGTGTGGGGGTGCACACCTATAGTCCCAACTACTTGGGAGGCTAAGGCAGGAGAATTGCTTGAACCCAGGAGGCGGAGGCTGCAGTGAGCTGAGATCGCTCACTGCATTCCAGCCTCGGTGACAGAGAGAGACCCTGTCTCCAGAAAAAAAGAAAAAAAGGCTGGACGCAGTGGCTCACGCCTGGTAACCCCAGCATTGTGGGAGGCCAAGGCGGGTGGATCACTTGAAGTCAGGAGTTTGAGACCAGCATGGCCAACATGGTGAAACCTTGTCTCTACTAAAAATACAAAAATTAGCTGGGCATGGTGGTGGGTGCCTGTAATCCCAGCTACGTGGTAGGCCCAGGCAGGAGAATTGCTTGAACTCAGGAGGTGGAGGCTGCAGTGAGCTGAGATCACGCCCTGTACTCCAGTCTGGGTAACAGAGTGAAACTATGTCTCAAAACACACACACACACACACACACACACACACACACGAACTTTTTTTTTTTTTTGAGACAGAGTCTCGCTCTGTCGTCCAGACTGGAGTGCAGTGGCACCATCTCGGCTCACCATGTTAGCCAGACTGGAGTGCAGTGGTGCCATCTCAGCTCACCATGTTAGCTAGACTGGAGTGCAGTGGCGCCATCTCGGCTCACCATGTTAGCCAGGATGGTCTTGATCTCCTGACCTCGTGATCCACCTGCCTCGGCGTCCCAAAGTGCAGGGATTACAGGTGTAAGCCACCGCACCCGGCCACACACGAGATCTTTAACACCAAAATAATTTCCTTGTTTTTGTTTAAGTACTTGGGCTGGCTGAGGGCGTGTCCTCAGAAGCAATTGTCCATCCTAGAAACATTCTCAGAATATGAATAAGCATGCTACTAATTAATCAACTTTAGAGTTAAAAGACATTTACCAAAGATTGGGGAGGAAGAAAGGGTGTTAGGAGAAATTACTCTTCAAATTATAGGCGAGCATAGTCCCAATTATTATTGCCTTAAGTCACTCATTTGTTTTCTGAAAATTAACAACAGGACAGGAAATTACACTGAATCTAAACCACTAGTGTAGGTTTCCTATCTGCTTTCCACTTAACTCCTGACGCTAGGCAGGCTGGAACTGGGTCCTCTAGTCAGGGAAATTAGTTTGCTACTTCCTGCCAGGGCTCTCCATGAGGATGGCATCACAGTTTGCTTCTATAAGAGCTAAGATAAAAAGCAGCACTCACCCATGAGAAACAAATTAAGCGGTCTGACGATGAAGGCATTCTGGCTCAAAAGCATCTTTGCTATTTTTAGAGTCTTCTCTTGACTTTTACATCTGAAATCAACATTAGGTGATCAAAATTCTGAAGTGTCTAATTAAATTGCAAATATAAAAATGGGAGCAAAAACAAGACAAGGAGAGACCTGTAAGGAATAGTAAAATTCCTAGCTCCGGGAACTGGATCATTTACCCCATTTATTCAAGTGAGCCTCGTCTCAACTTCTGGGCCCAATCCCCCACCTAGTCAGGGAGGAATTTTAAATTTAACTTTTGAACAGGCAACAGTCATTGGGTTCAACAATTTTAAGCATACAAAGAAAAAAAAAATAGTGAAAAGTCTTACTCCCTTTAGAAAACGACTTTTTTTTCTTTTGTGAATCCTTCAGAGTGTCTCCACACATAAGCAAAAACAAACGCATATTTCTAATTTCCCCATCTTTTAGACAAGAGATAGCATGTATAGTCCCTGTTCCACCCTGCTTTTTTCACTTAAAAATATATTTGGAAGATCTTTCTATCCTTGTTTTTTTAAATAGCTGGATAGAGTTCTACTCTATAGACACACCATTATTTATATAATTAGTACCCCTACTATAGACATTTGAATTATTTCCAGTCTCTTCTGCAAGGAAATCTCTTTCATTTTGTACATGTGCCAGTTTAGTGTGGGAAAATTTCCAGAAGTAGAACTGTTAGACAAATGACGTATCAGTTAGGGTTCTGGCAGGAAACACCTCATTCAAATTAGGATAGACACTTTAAAAAAATACATTTAAAGGGTACAAGTGCAGTTTTGTTAGATAGATATATTGCATAGTGGTGAAATTTGGGCTTTTAGTATACCCATCACCTGAATAGTATACATTATACCCATTAAGTAATTTCTCATTCCTTAACTCCCTACACGCCAATCCACCCTTCTCAGGCAGTAATGACTATTATTCCACATTGTATGTCAATGTGTGCACATTATTTATTAACAGCTCCCGCTTATAAGAACAGGTGGTATTGACTGTTTCTGAGTTGTTTCTCTTAAGATAATGGCCTTCAGTTCCATCCATGTTGCTGCAAAAAACATAATTTCATTCTTTTTTATGGCTGAATATACTGTGTGTGTATATATATATGTAATTTTTTTTTTTTTTTTTTGAGACGGGGTCTTGCTGTGTTGCCTAGCCTGGAGTGCAGTGGTGGCTCACTGCAGCCTCAACCTCCCAGGCTCAAGCAATCCTCCCACCTGTCCCCCTACGTAACTGGGACTACAGGCATGTGTCACCACACACCGGCTAATTAAAAAAAAAAATTTTTTTTTAGAGACGGGGTCTCACTATATTGCCCAGGCTGATCTCAAACTCCTGGATTCTTGCCTTGGCCTCCCAAAGTGCTGGGATTACAGATGTGAGCACCACACCTAGCCACATTTTCTTTATGCAATCATTTGTTGATGAACACTTAGGTTGATTCCGTATCTTTGCAACTGTGAACAGTGCTATGTTCTGAGAAATTCATTGTTAGGCTATTTCATTGTGTGAATATCATAGAGTATACTTAGACAAACCTAGATAGCGTAGCCAACTACACATCTAGGTTATATGGTATAGCCTATTGTTCCTAGGCTATAAATCTGTCCAGCGTGGTACTGTGCTGAATACTGCAGGCAGTTGCAACACAGTGGCATTTGTGTATCTGAACATATTTAGACACAAAAAAGGTACAGTAGAAATATGGTATAATCTTATGGGGCCACTGTCATATAAAGAGTCCATCTTTGCCCAAGACATCATTAGGGGGTGCAGGACTGTATTTACAAATGTGTGAGCAGGCTGTAGGCAAACCAGAAGGGAGAGTATAGAACCTGCAGCTCACAACATTGAGGCCTGTGACCACTCTGGGGCCCAGAAGGCAGAGTCCAGAATCTGTAGTTCACAACATTAAGGGCTGTAGCTCCCAACATTGAGGGATGTGACCACTCTGGACTTGCAGAAGGGAGAGTCGAGAACCTGTAGCTCACAACATTGAGGGCTATGACCACTCTGGGCCTGCAGAAGGGAGGGTATAGAACCTGCAGCTCACAACATTGAGGGCTGTGACCACTCTGGACCTGCAGAAGGGAGAATATAGAACCTGCAGCTCACAACATTGAGGGCTGATGACCACTCTGGGCCTGCAGAAGGGAAAGTTGAGAACCTGTAGCTCACAACATTGAGGGCTGTGACCACTCTGCGCCCTAGGAGGGAGAGTAGAGAACCTGTAGCTCACAACATTGAGGGCTGTGACCACTCTGGGCCCCAGGAGGGAGAGTACAGAACCTGCAGCTCACAACATTGAGGGCTATAACCATTCTGGGCCTGCAGAAGGGAGGGTATAGAACCTGTAGCTCACAACATTGAGGGCTGTGACCACTCTGGGCCTGCAGAAGGGAGAGTTGAGAATCTGTAGCTCACAACATTGATGGCTATAAATCACTCTGGGCAGGAAGGGGAAGAGAAAGAGCCAACACTGCAGTTTGTAAGGAGAAACTCCTGTATGAGCAGCTATGACATGAGACCACTAGACACAGCCAGACCAAGAGGGCAGTGCAGGCAGGAGGCTGAGGGATAAATATCCCTCACTGTGTCCCTCACTTCTCTCATTTGGGGCTCCCCATCGGCTGAACACAACCAGAAGCCATAGGGCAAGGGGCCTGGGTTTGTATCCTTACCAGACAGGATCCTGGGCCAACTAAAGAGTGGGGAGAGGGGAAGGTGGGTCTGAAGAAGCAGACAGAAGAGACCTGGCAATGAAACTGGGCATCTGTAATTTGGATAGAAACTGTCACTCCAGCCACCCTCGGGGCTGTACAAATTTATATAACCACCTGTAACGTGTGAGAATTTTGGTTTCCCTACCATCTCTTCTTATAGGTGTATCATCAAGTTCTTGGATTTTTCTCAAATTCATAAACAAAAAATTGTCTTTCACATTAATTTGTATTTCTCTTACTCTGAGTGTGATCAAACATCTTTATCTTTTCATAGGTTTAAGAGTGATTTGTATTTCCTTCTCATTAACTGTTCGTGACTTTGGCAATGTTTCCATTGAGCTGTTGCTATTTTCTTACTGGTTTGCAGGAGCTTTTTTTTAAAGTAGAAGGGAAACTGTGATATGAGTCACATCTTTTTCTTCTCTCCCCAGTCTGTCACTTGCCCTTTGAGTTGCTTGTGCTGTTTTAAAAAAAAACACCCCCTCCCCCCAAAAAAAAACCACCCAGAAGTTTTTGAGTTTTACGTTTTCAGATTTAAAGGTATTTTCTTTCTTAGCTTCTAAATTTGGAGTCATAATCAGAAAGTCTTCCCTACTCGCAGGTGAGAAAGGAATTCTTCAAGAAGAATTTTAAGGAGCCCCAGTAGATCTTGTTCCTTCTCTCTCTCGGATATTTTGTCCCCACCACATGACTAAGACCTGTAGATTGTGGGCATTCTTCTGTCCCCCAAACACTGGGGAAATATCATCAAAATAAAAAAAGACCATGAAATCGCAGACTTGTCATGGCTTGTGCAGACTGTCTGTGGCTGGTGACACAGGCATAAGAAGAATTTACCATGACAGTTTAGGTCAAGAAAGGCAGATTTATTACAGAAAGTAGGAAAATACATTGCAAGGGAGCAATGGGCAGGTCAGTAAGAGAGGAGGTGATTGCCAGGAGACAAAGGCCTTTTGGGGATTTTATAAAATGCAATTTGGGCTGAAGAGTGCTACGTGGAGGACTGACAACGTCAAGGTAGCTGGGAGCTAACTTGCATTCTTCTGTCAGCCAAGATGTTTGATGATAAGTTGAAGCATTTGATGGTAAGCAGGAAGACTGTGAGTTATGTGTGCAGGAGGGTCATATGTCCTGGGCCATAAAGAAAGGTAGACCTATAGCTTCTCTGCTTCTTCTTTCTGTTTGTATGTACTAGACCACGAAGCAAGGTAGACCTATAGCTTATCTGCTTTATCTCTTTGCTTTCCCCTAGACCCCCAGACTGACTCCTCTTCCCTAATTAGGACTTCACAAGACCAAGTTCAAGCTAAAAACAATGTAATTTTTAAGTCTTCTCTGTTGCCACAGTAGCAGGTCCAACCTGGGGTATTCTCTTAGAGAAATCCAAGTGATTCCAAGTCAAAATTTCCAGCCTTGCCACAGACTCCATCACCCATGAGATATCCAAGCGTGACTGCCTGGAACTAATCCCATAATACTGTAACCATTGAGAAACATCTGCTGAGACATCTTGATGTGACGTCATCTCCCATAATCACTCCACAGCAGAGGGGTTGCCTAGTTGTGAACATTCCCCTAGATACCACCACACCCAGACTGTAGAAGGGCAACTTCTTCATTTTATTTTTTGAGACAGGGCCTCACTCTGTCACCCAGGCTGGAGTGCAGTGGTATAATCTCAGCTCACTGCAACCTCTGCCTCCTGGGCTCAAGTGATTCTCCCACCTTGGCCTCCCAAGTAGCTGGGACTACAGGGATGTGCCACTATACCTGGTTAATTTTTGTATTTTTTTTTTAGAGATGCGGTTTTGCTATGTTGTCCAGGCTGGTCTTGAACTCTTGGGCTCAAGTGATCCTCCGGCCTCAGTCCCCCAAAGTGCTTGGATTACAGGTGTGAGCCACCGTGCCCATGCAGGGCAGCTCCTTTATACTTGTACACCTAACCTGACCTCTGACATGTGGCCTCTGGTCCCTCCGTTTGTCTCCGATGGTGGCACATCTTCATCTTTGTTATTTATCTGCAGGAACACTCAGTCTCTTCAGCAGCCGAGAAAACACACACACACACACACACACACACACACACACACACAGACACACACACAATGGGAGTCCCATTCTCCCCCTCTGGGCCAGGGGATGGCTTCCTCCCTTGCTTTCTGGTAACCCATACTTCACTTGGAACTACATGCCTGATTACTAGATTCTTCTTGCTTGGAAAATATAATATCCCATCTTGGTATCCTGCCTAAATTATTAATGGAGCGCCTTAAAACTCTTGCTGACTACAAATAGATCAGTCTTCCTAAAGCATGGCTAGTCTCAGTCCCTCTGGGCCCTGCAGCTAGAAGGATCCTACACTTGGCTTAAGGCTCTCCTGTGGCTGTCCCGAAATTCTTAACCATTTTATCTTTCAATGTGTGTTTTGTGCTAGGAGCCCCAGCTCACACTTGGAATCTTCCCCATCTCCTGCAGGTTAGGCTCCCAGCAGAGGAACCCCAGGCCCTGCCTGGCTTCTCTCTCTATGCCTAACAACTGCTGCTGCTATTGGCATGGGGCGTCAACTGGGACCACGTTCCACTGAAGCTCTCCTGGTGCAGATGCTGGAGAGGTCAGGGCCAGTACTCCAGCCTCGCCCCATGGACTGGAGTCAGAGGGCAGCTGGCTGGAGGCTGGGTCTGGCAGGGATGAGTCTCTGGGTCACTCTTGACCCAGGTACCTAGCATGTCTGAGGCAGAGATGTAAAGACCCTTGGACGAGGCCACTACACTATGGGTTAGGATGGTAGGTGCTTGGGAAAGGGAGATGTAAGACTTGACTTCCCCAGAGCCTGCCCCAGGCTGGATCGAGAGGAAGCTAGCAGGAGGGGGATGCCTAGAAGTCAGGTGCAAGTACATGCATCCTAGAGTCACCAGGACAGAGGGGACCCAGGGACCCGTGCGAATCTGCTCCAGCTCCCTCGGTATCCCTGTGCCTGAGGGAGGGCTCCCTCGGATGGCTCTGTGCCTGGTGGAGACCCTCTCTTCCTCTTTGCAATGTTCCTGTCTGGCTTCAGTTTGCTCCTTCTGGCTAGTTCGAGGGAACCTCCCAAGATGTGCTGTAAAGTCCTAATGGTATAACTTGGTATAATTCATAATTCCATATACGAATTAAACGTTCTTATTTAAATCTGGTTTTGCATAATATAAAGAACTGCAATATTCATGCTAATAATTCAAGTTTTTATTTTTATTTTTTTTTTTGAGACGGAGTCTCGCTCTGTCCCCCATGTTGGAGTGCAGTGGCGCAATCTTGGCTCACTGCAAGCTCCGCCTCCCGGGTTCACGCCATTCTGCTGCCTCAGCCTCCTGAGTAGCTGGGACTACAGGCGCCCGCCACCACACTCGGCTAATTTTTTGTATTTTTAGGGTTTCACCATGCTAGCCAGGGTGGTCTCAATCTCCTGACCTTGTGATCCACCCGTCTTGGCCTCTCAAAGTGCTGGGATCACAGGCGTGAGCCACCGCGCCCAGCCTATTTTTTTTTACTTAGAATGATATTAAATAGCAAACAAAAAAACATTACTGTGGAAGAAAAGTCTTTATATTTTACTACCTTTAGTGGTACTTTCTCCTGAATTTTTATTTGGCTCTGGGTGGGCCCTGAGAATTATGTAGTCCGCTCAGTCTGTAGCTCACTGTGGCCTGACGATGCACTAAGCTCCTTAGGTTAAAGTCAAGGCTATCAGCCTTTCCAGTTTTTCCTGGAGTTACTGCCCGGCTGAGCTCCAGGTGACAGGTCATGCCCTGCTCTTGTCAGAGGTGTTGGAACCACAGTGACTCCATCTTGAGTAGCTCCTGGGTAAAATGAGGCTGAGACCTGCTGGGCTGCATTCCCAGGGGGTTAGGCATTCTTAGTTACAAGATAAAATAGGAGGTCACAAAGACCCCGCTGGTAAGACAGGATGCAGTAAAGAAGCTGGCCAAAGCCCGCCACACCAAGATGGTGACAAAAGTGACCTCGCTGCTTATTATATGCTAATTATAATATATTAGCATGCTAAAGGAAACTCCCACCAGTGCCACCACAGTTTGCAAATGCCATGGCAACATCCAGAAGTTACTCTATATGGTCGAAAAAAGTGAGGAAACCTCAGTTCCAGGAACTCCCACTCCTTTCACAGACAACTTATGAATAATTCATCGCTTGTTTAGCATATGATCAAGAAATAACCGTAAGTATACTCAGTGGAGCAGCCCATGCTGCTGCTCTGCCTATGGAGTAGCCACACTTTTATTCCTTGACTTTCTTAATAAATTTGCTTTCACTTTATTCTGTCAGCTTGTTCTTGAATTCCTTCTTGTGCAAAGCCAACAACCTATGTGGTTTCCCAGGCTGAACCCCAATTTTGTCACAGGTTCACCCTGTGACACTCCGGCCTTCTCCATTCTGAAAGAAAAGCTCTACCTGCCATTTACCTTGAGACCAGACAAACCCTGCCAATTTTCAAGACCCAGATCAAATGGATGGATTGGGTGAAGTGATTCTTTGAATTTCAACTCCTCCTAGATGGACAAAACCCTCCGGGAACTCCCTGCCTCATAGTCTCCTGGTAGAAAGCATGGCTGTGTCTTTCCTTCTGTCTGACACAGACTGACGCATATTGCCAGGAAGGCAATGAATAATGAATGAACTGGATTCAGAAATGTTAGACAAATACAATTACATGTCTTTTTCTGGAAATTAGAAAAATATGAAAAAGTACAAAGAAGAAAGTAACACTCATCCTTATTCCTATCATCCAGCATCAACAATTGTTAACATCTTGGCACATTTGATTCTAGTTTATTTTTCAAATATCTTTTTTCTTCTGTAAAAACGATTACTATCATTAACATTAGCTGAACATAATCCCACAAAACTTTCTATGCATAAACACACACACACACACACACACACACACACACACACAGTGTTTCTGTTTAATGTTACTTGGGGAAAGACTAAAATAAAGTCAAAGGAGTTGCTAAAATTTAAATTTTTTTGTCCATAAGACAGTATAATCTCCTACAATATCCCTCTAAGGTTTTAAATAAAACTTACGAAAGATATTAAAAGCTACAGCATTACATATTCATGTAGCACCTTTTAATTTTATACCATATTTACTATTCCATTCTTTGAAAGAAGAGAATATTGGTATTCTCATATTTCCTTCCATCTTCCTCCCCGACTTCTTTTTTTTTGGCTGTGTATTTTTGTCTAGCTTTATAATCCTATTCTATCCTACCCATAATTTCTACAGATGTATTAATTCTATATTTAAATAGAATAAATACTCATCAAGAATCTTTTTACTATTCTCTACTTTTAAGTTCTTTATTTTGATTTATCTCTTAATTTGCTATTTCCTGGATTTTATCACCCAGCAAGTTTTGTTTTTCCAAAAACAGTTCATGGGTGCTGAATTCCCTTTGTTCTTCTGGAAAAAAATACCTGCCCCTCCCCCGCGCCCCGAAAAGTTTCCTTCCCTTGGAACTGTTCCCTCATAATCATCATAATCTGGCATGTAGTGCTGCACTGAAGTCTAAGGCCAGCTTGATTTTGTTTTTCCCTCCTTTACTTTTTTTCTCAGATTCCTAAATAATTCTTTCTCTTTGAATTTAAGTAGTTTATCTTAGTGCTTCTGTATTCCATATGACATTTTCTGGAACATGGCATGTTCCTTTGGCCTACAGACCATTTTTTCTTCATTTCAAGAAGCTTTCTTCGGACTTATTTTTATTTGAATTTTCTGTCCAATTTGTTGACTTCTCTACGTCTTGGACTCCAGTGGTCCCAATTCTTTATTGTATTTTGTCTTTCACAATGGCTTCTTTCTTCTTAATCTTTGTCCTTTTTCAGCTGAATTCACTGGGCTTCCTTACTGGGCTTTCTTCTATTAAAATACTTTTATTTTCAGCAGTATTTCTTCTGTTCTTTCTCCTGACTTATTTGTTCTGTCACTATGTTTTTATGGTCTTCAATTTTCCTTTAGGTCTGCAATCTTCCTTTTCATCTCCAATTTACAATGTTCTCATCTTTGAGTTTGTTTTACTGGATTTATATTTTTATCAAGTTGTTGTACGGTGTAAGGCAATGGTAGTGAATTTCTTCTGTTCCAAGTATAATTCTTTGTTTTTAGTAAGACGCCTTGCAAGCCATGTTGTTCTTTCCTTTCCTTTTTTTCCCCCTTACCATTTCTGTTCACTTTACTGGTGCTAGTTTGGCTTTAGCACCTCCTACTGATATGGCAGAGTGAAACCTTGACTTCCTTTTTACAACTGCACCTGATTCCAGCTTGTTCTGTAAAGCCTGGGCAATTTCTCTAGCCCGGAAAGTTGGTGCCCAGTGAACCTTCCCCCATCTCACTCACCTTCATCCAGCAGAAACAGCCCACTGCTCCTTTGCAAGAAAAGAAAAAAGCAAAGTATGTTGCGATTCAGTTTCTTTCTTTCTTTCTTTTTTTTTTTTTTAAAAAAAACCAAAGACTGGATCAGTTTTCTTCTTTCTTATTTGTTACAGAGAATTCTCACTATAGGTTCTGGTGGTTGAGACACACTTGAATTTTAAATTTTTTTTTTAAACTTGAGAATTAAAAACAAATAAATGAAAACCAATGACAATGTTGATGGATATCCCCATGTACCAGATGGTAAAACCCTGGTTTGTGGGATAACTTGTTTTCCTGTTGGGGCCAGAGAAAATTGGCGGTGGCTCTGAACTCCTCCCCATCATACACACCTCTCTTTTTCCCTCATTTTCTCTTCTCTGTACCTCTAAGTCTGCCAACCTCCTCTGCCAACTACTTGTTTTTCCTTTACTCTTCCCTGAATTGCATACCCCCCAGTTTCATTCTTTCAAAGGAAGAAGAAGGACCCTCAGGGCCAGTGCCGTCAAGCTCTGCTCTAACTCACTAACATTTCACAAATTATAACATGCACATTTTCTTTTCACATTTGAGCATTTCTAAAATCAGAAAGCTTTCATTCTGGTGGCATGACATAGCAAGATTGACAGTGTTTTTTCTTCATTACATAAAATGAAAGTGCATCTTATAAGCAACAGCATTTTAGTCTGGGTTTTAGCTTTGATAAAACATGATGATTGAGTCTGTAATACTAGCATTTTGGGAGGCCTAAGCAGGTGGATCATTTGAGGTCAGAAGTTTCAGACTAGGCTGGGTAACACAGTGGAAATCCCATCTCTACTAAAAATACAAAAAGCCAGCCGTAGTAGCACATGCCTGTAATCTCTGCTACTCAAGAGGCTGAGGCAGGAGAATTACTTGAACCCAGGAGAGGGAGGCTGCATTGAGCCAAGATTGCGTCACTGCACTCCAGCCTGGGCGACAGAGCGAGACTTTGTCAAAAACAAAACAAAACAAAACATGATGATTGATAATCAAAGATGATACATACCATTGACTCTTGAACAGTTTGAAGGTTTATAAAGGTAGCAGAAAAAATGTGTCCAATGTGGCTTTGAGTGTGCAAGTGTGAGCCACGGAATAGATATTTTAATAAATGTTTCACTTCTAAGATAGTACTTCTTGGGTTATGATCCTTTTCATACGTTTTGAAATGACTTTTAAACAAATCACCATTGTCAAATTATGTGAACCAAAATCAGATTTTCTTTAACTTTTCAATAAACACATGAGAAACTTTAGAGGAAATATAAGAAAAATGAGTCATGTAGATTTTTGATTATCTAAAATTGTGGAAAACAACTTTATGAACAATAGAACTGACAAGTTCAACTCATTTTCTGAGACAAACAGATCAAGCCTTATCAGCTATGCCCTAATTGCTAGGGGAGTTTATTGGGTATTTTCCTTAGGGTAGATTTTGATAGGGTCTCTGCTATCCCCTCACCCCCTCAAGTCTGCACAGGTGGATTGGGGGTCAGTGGACAGGATACTGAGAAACCTTGGCAAGGAGTGGGACTTAGCCCCTGGGCCAGTTAGCACACACGGGAAACTCCACGTCTCCCTGTCTCCCTGAGCCAGCTCCGGCACTTCCCACCACTAACTCCACGCCCAAACATGCTATATTCGTTTCTAAGACTTCCTGCTAAACAAAACAAGGAAAAAAAAAATGTTAAAAGAAAGGAGGTGGGAATACTCAGAGTCAATAAAACCACTGCTAACCAAATAAACGGGCTGATGGAGTCAACTCGCTACTGTGTGTAACGGATAGATTTGCTCAGGGTTGAAACGCAAGTGCCGATCGCCTTTCCATGTTCGCGGAATATCTTCCCAGTATCTTCCCTCTCCGACCCTGGGAAGGTGCACCCTTGTGTCTCCGCGGCCACATCCCCTCGCCCCTTCCCCCTCCTGCCTCCACGCAGCGGATCCGGAGGGGTGTAGGCCACTCCAGCCCCGGTGCCGTCTGTGACCACGACGCAGGTCGAGGGGGCGCTAATCCCAGGGGACCTCAAGGGGGCGGGCTGGAGATCCTGAACCTGAGCACTGGGCTGGTGAGCCGGTTTTGCAAGGCGGGGTGGACCTGGAGGAATGTGACCCTCAAACTTAGCAATGACTCACATCTTGCAGTGGCAACTGTCCGGTGTTCTGGGCATCCTTGGTGGGGCGGGGTGGGACGTGGGGGGCGCAACGAAAGCGGACTCCCAGCAGAGG
>NW_012103776.1:1682345-1684421 GCF_000951045.1 Mandrillus leucophaeus
GCTGGAGCAGGGCCGGAGGCGGAGGCCGGGCCGGTGGCAGGGCAGAAGAATGCAAAAAAGGTCCGGTTATTTACAAGCATCTGCTGCCGATTGTGAGCTCCTAACCAATCCCCTCTTCGCCGAGAAAGCTCCATAGGGGAAGAATTTGGGGCTGTTTTGTTTACTGAAGTGTCCTCAGGGGATAGAATAGTGTCTGGCATTCTGAAGACTCCCAAAAATGTGTTGACTGAATGAATGAATGAATCAACTAAAGAGTGAATGTGTTCTCTCCTGGCTCCCCCACTTGTTAGTTGTATAAACCTCCATGATATAATTCTCCAACCAATAAAACGAGGATAAAAATACCTACCGTTGAGTAAATGTTGTAAATATGTACAACATTATCCGTTGTAGATTCTCCCCTCTTCTCCACGGGTCTCTCCTGCATACTCCTACCCTTCCCTCGACCCCCCACTGATCAACGTGTTTCGAGATAGGCAGAAAGACAGATATTCTTCATTAATTTGTCTACCTGTTATTTGCAGCCTGTCAACTTCTAAAATAGACTATGAGGCCGGACGCGGTGGCTCACACCTGTTATCTCAGCACAGTGGAAGGCCGAAGCAGATGGATCATCTGAGGTCAGGAGTTCAAGATCCAGCCTGACCAACATGATGAAACCCCATCTGTACTAAAAGTACAAAAATTAGCCGGGCGTGGTGGCAGGCGCCTGTAATCCCCGTTACTTGGGAGCCTGAGGCAGGAGAATCGCTTGAACCTGGGAGGTGGAGGTTGCATTGAGTTGAGATTGCTCCATTGCACTCCAGCCTGGGCGACAAGAGCGAAACGCTGTCTCAAAAAACAAATAAAACAAAACGAAAAAACAAACAAAAAACCCCAAAACCAAAATAGACTATGTGGCAGCTTTCAAGTAAAATGTGTGTATATTCTAAACATTACAGCTACTAAAATGGAAATGTTAATATGTTTTTGGAGAAGAAGGAAAAAATACACTAACCACCTAAATTATTTTAACTGAGTATTTAATCTCACGTTCAGCTTTCTGGCCTCCTAGAACAGGGAGAAGGAGGATGTTTCATACTTTTTGTAGATGGGAAAAATGAGCCTTTCCATCTATGAAGTCAACCAACATTTGCTGATACTCCTCTAAGGCTAGGCACAAGGGTGATCATAAAGAGGATGTCACAGTCCTGCCTTTCATGTGACCCTTGGCAGAATTCCCACCAGCCCTAAATGATCTGAAGGGAACTCATCTAGGATCCTGTTTCTTATAAAAGACATTCAACGTCGAAAATATTTTCAGCCACAGTTTTAGAGAATTTACAGATATAGCCTCTGAAAATGGGGGAAATCCAATACCTATTTCCATGTGCCGCATGCACTCTTTTATATAAACATATATATTAAAAATAACACTATATCAAAACCTTAACTATGACTTATTGCAGATTGGATGATAGTAGATGATATTTGTTTCCTTTCCAAACATTCTACAGTAAATATCCTTACTTATATAATTAGGAAAAAGATTTTTAAAAAACAAATGCAGTCCTGGCTAACACGGTGAAACCCTGTCTCTACTAAAAATGCACAAAAAACAAAATTAGCCGGGCGTGGTGGCGTGCGCCTGTAGTCCCAGCTACTCGCGAGGCTGAGGCGGGAAAATAGAGAGAACCCAGGAGGCGGAGCTTGCAGTGAGCCGGGATCCCGACACTGCACTCCAGCCTGGGCGACAGAGCGAGACTCCGTCTCAAAACAAACAAACAAACAAACAAAAAACAAAACAAAAGCAAATGCAGTCTATCCCAAGATGTGAAGAGCTTGAAAGTTGTCACTCCACTCCCCACAACAAGAGAAAAGCTGAACAAATTGAAGATTAACAACTCTTCTTGTGTCAGTATCAGTGAATTGAGTCACAGGGCAAACTGCAAAAACTGAGAGACAGACAAATGCAAAGAATCACAGTTTACAGGGACCAGAAGCCTCTGAAATCATAGTAAAACTTAAATTGTAATTGACTAATTGCTGGAGTTGAGTGTGGACTAGCTTGAGAGTTAAACACTGTTGGGTACTCAG
>NW_012103776.1:1686111-1716847 GCF_000951045.1 Mandrillus leucophaeus
ATATTTAGTAGAGACGGGGTTTCACTGTGTTAGCCAGAATGGTCTCAATCTCCTGACCTCGTGATCCGCCCGCCTCGGTCTCCCAAAGTGCTTGGATTACAGGCGTGAGCCACCGCGCCCGTCAATGAGACTACTCTTGGTGAGCCCCTGGATAGCTTTTGGATGGAGGCTGGTCACCAAAAAGACCAAGCCTGATAATCAGTAAAGCCTGGAACTTTCGGCCCTACCCTCTCCACCCCAACCTCCAGGAAGGAGAGAGGGACTAGAGATTGAGTTAATCATCAATCATGCCTACATGATGTAACCTCCATAAATAACCCCTGAACAACAAACAGAGTTTGAAGAGCTTCTGGGTTGGTTAATACGTTAAAATTTTGGGAGGGTGGTACACTTAGAGAGGGCATGGAAGCTCAGTGCCCCTTTCTCTCATACCTTGTCCTAAGTATCTCTTCCACTTGACTGTTCTGAGTTGTATCTTTTATATAAACCAGTAATAATAAGGAAAGTGCTTTCCTGAGTTCTATGAGTAGCTGTAGGGTTTCTGTAGATGTTCTTTATCAGGTTGAGAATAACTGTCCAAATAATAACAGCAACATATTGGGTGATTATGGGTTATGAATAAATGAAATGTGTAATAGTAGTGTTATAAGGGTTGAGAGGGAGAAATTGGGAATACTCTTTTCTAAGATACCTGTGTACTACCCATGAATTGGTATATGGTTATTTGAAAATGGACTTAGATTAGTTATAATGTATATTGCAAACTCTAGGGCAGTCACTAAAGATTTGTTAAAAAGAAGTATAATTAATGTGATTGTTAATAGTGAGTTTCAACTTGATTGAATTGAAGGCAGCAAAGTATCATTCCTGGGTGTGTCTGTGAAGGTGTTGTCAAAGAAGATTAACATTTGAGTCAGTGGACTGGGAAAGGCAGACGCACCCTCAATCTGGGTGGACACAACCTAATCAGCTGCCAGTATGACCAGAATACAAACCTGCAGAAGAAGGGGGAAAGACTAGAAGGCTAAGTCTTCTGGCCTCCATCTTTCTCCCATGCTGGATACTTCCTGCCCTCCAACATCAAATTCCAAGTTCTCCAGCTTTTGGACTCTTGGACTTAACTCCAGTGATTTGCCAGGAGTTCTCAGACCTTTGGCCACAAACTGAAGGCTGCACTGTTGGCTTCCCTACTTTTGAGCCTTTTGGACTTGGACTGGCTTTCTGGCTCCTCACCTTACAGATGGCTGATTGTGGGACTTCACCTTGTGATCATGTGAATCAATTCTCCCAATAAACTCCCTTTCATATATACATCTGTCCTATTAGTTCTGTCCCTCTAGAGAACCCTGACTAATACAATTAATGTGCTAAATGAGGAGAGAATGGAATCATATAAAATATTCAATTAAAACCAAAGAAGGCAGAAAAAGAGAAGGAAGAAAAACAGTAACAGCAATAACAACAAACATAAAAAGAACAAACGCATTGAATAGAAAACAGTTACAAATATGGTAGATATTAATCCAACTATCAATAATATATTTAAGTGAATGGTCTAAATGTACCAATTAAAAGAAAGAGACTAATAGAGTAGATTTAAAAATAAATCAAGGGCCAACTATATATTGTCTACCAGGAACCCACTTTAAATATAGAGACACTGATAGATTACATTTAAAAAAATGCCAACCTGACCAGCATGGTAAGACCCTGTCTCTACCAAAACACAAAAAAATTTTAGCTGGGTGTGGTGGCAGGTACCTGTAGTCCTAGTTACTCAGGAGATTGAGGTGGGAGGATCACTTGAGCCCAGGAGTTCGAGGCTGTAGTGAGCTATGATTGCGCCACTGCACGCCAGCCTGGACGACAGAGGAAGATCCTGTTTCAAAAAAAGAAGAATGGAGAAATATATGACATTCTAACATTCATCAAAAGAAAGCTGGAGTAGGCTGGGCGCGGTGGCTCATGCCTGTAATCCCGGCACTTTGGGAGGCCGAGACAGGCGGATCATGAGGTCAGGAAATCGAGACCATCCTGGCTAAAAATACAAAAATGTCTCTACTAAAAATACAAAATTACAAAAATTAGCCGGGCGTGGTGGCCGGCGCCTGTAGTCCCAGCTACATGGGAGGCTGAGGCAGGAGAATGGTGTGAACCCGGGAGGCGGAGCTTGCAGTGAGTGGAGATCGCGCCACTGCGCTCCAGCCTGGGCAACAGAGCGAGACTCCGTCTCAAAAAAAAAAAAAGAAAGCTGGAGTAGCTGCATTAATTTCAGGCAAGCAGATTTCGGAACAAAGAAAATTATCAGGGATAAAAACGCAATAATATAATGATAAGAAAGTCAGCTTTCCAAGAAAGCATAACAGTCCTTAGTGTGTATGCACCCAACTCCAAGTGTCTAAATATAGGAGGCAAAAATTAATAGACCTGCAAGGAGAGATAGACAAATCCATCGTTATAGTTGGAGTTTTCAATATCTGTTTATCAGTAATTGACAGATTGAGCTGCCAGGGAGATAATCAGTAAGGATATAGTTGAGCTGACCAGTGCCATCAATTAATTTGATCTAACTAGCATTTATAGAATACGTCATCTAACAGCAGTAGAATACCCATTCTCGAGTTCATGTGAAACATTAGTTAAAATAGACCACATTCTGGGCCATAAAACTCATGCTAACAAATTTGAAAGAATAGAAATCACACAAAATATACTATTAGATCTTATGGAGTTAAACTCAAAATCAATAACAGATAGCTAGAAAAAGTCCCAAAATATTTGGAGATTAATCAATAAACTTTTAAATAACAAATGGGTCAAAGAAGATGACTTAGGAGGAATTGGAATATTTTAACTGAATAAAAATGAAAATAAAACATCAAAATTTGTGGAATAAAATGAAAGCAGTGCTTAGCGGGAAATGTGTGGCATTAAATGAATACACAAGAAAAGAAGTGTAAACCAAAAAATACAATTATAAGCAGCTCCTGCCCTCCCCCCAACCATCTGAATGGATCTGTCCTCTCTGCCAAGGGCATTCCAAAGTTAACCTGAAAAATTTGTTCAGGCCATGATGAAAGGTGGGGTCAGACATGCCTCATTATATCCTCTTCCCTTTTGGAATTCAGGAAAAACTGAGCAGCATTAATATCAACACAGATCTTAAGTCTGATAAGAAGCATTTATAATCTATCCTCTCTGAAGCCAGCTACTTGGAGGCTTCATCTGCATAATAAAACCTTGGTCTCCACAACCCCTTACTGTAACCCAGACATTCTTTTCTATTGATAATAACTATTTCAACCAATTGCCAATCAGAAAATATTTCAATCTACCTATGACCTAGAAGCCTCATCCCACTTCAGGTTATCCCACCCTTCCAGATCTAACCAATGTACATCTAACACATATCTGAGTGATGTCTCATGTCTCCCTAAAATGTGTGAAATAGGCTGTGCCCTGACCACCATGGACAGATGTTCTTGGGATCTCCTGAGGGCTATGTCAGAGGCCATTGGTCACTCACATTTGGGCTCAGAATAAATCTCTTCAAATATTTTACAGAGCTTGACTCTTTTTGTTGACAGAACACAGACCTAAAATCAAAAACTAAGATTCTACTTTAGTAAACTAGAGAAAGAAGATAAATGTAAACCTAAAACAAACAGAAGAAAAGAATTAATAAAAATTAAAACAGAAATCAAAGAAATTGAAAGCAGAAAATGATTAGAGAAAATCAACCAAACCAAAAGCTGGTTCTTTGAAAGATCAGTAAAACTCACAGACCTCTAGGTGGACTAACCAAGGAAAAAAAGAGAAGACACAAATTACTAATATTAGAAATGAAAGAGAGGTCATCACTACTAATCCTATGGACAGTCAAAGAATAATAAAGAAATATTATGAACAATTCTGTGCCCACAAATTTATTAACTTAGATGAAATGGGCTAATTTCTTGAAAGACAAAATCTATCGAAACTCACACAAGGAGAAATAGATAGTCAAAATAGGCCTATATCTATTAAAGAACTGAATCAAGTCTGGGTGCAGTGGCTCACGCCTGTAATCCCACCACTTTGGGAGGCCGAGGCAGGCGGATCACCTGAGATCAGGAGTTCAAAACCAGCCTGGCCAACATGGCAAAACCCTGTCTCTACTAAAAATACAAAAATTAGCCATTGCAGTCCTGCTTGGGCAATAAGAGTGAGACTCTGACTCAAAAAAAAAAAAAAAAAAAAAAGGGAACTCAAAAAAAAAAAAAAAAAAAAAGGGAACTGAATCAACAATTGATAACCTTCCAAAAAGAAAACACTAGGCCCAGATGATTGTACTGGTAAATTCTGCCAAATATTTAAGGAATAATTTATAGCAATTCTCTATTATGTCTTCTACAAAATTGAAGTAGAGAGAACATTTTCTAGTTTATTCTGCAAAGCCAGCATCACTCTAATGGTAAAACCAGTAAAGACAATACGAGAAAGGATAACTATAGACCAATATCTCTCATGAACATAGATGCAGAAATTCCCAACAAAATATTAGTAAAGCAAATCCAACCCTATATAAAAAGAATTATAGGTCACAATTAAATACGATTTATTCTAGTTATACAAGGCTGGTTCATCCTTTGAAAATCAGTTAATGTAATCCATCATATCAACAGGCTAAAGGAGAAAAATCACATATCAATAGATGAAGATAAAACATTTGACAAAAATCTAACATTCATGATAAAAACTCTGAGCAAACTAGGAAGAGAGAACATTCTCAACTTGTTAAAGAATGACTACAAAAAAACCTTACAGCTGATATTATGCTTTATTGTGAAAAACTGGATGCATCTTCCCTAAGATTGGGAGGAAAGCAAGGATATCCATTTCATTAGTCTTATCAACATTGTACTGGAAGTACTAGGTAATACCATAAGATAAGAAAAAAAAAAGATGTACAGACTGGGAAAGAATAAATAAAACTTTTTAATATATATTTTTTAAATTTGCAGTTGACATAATTATCTATGTAGGAAATTCCAAAGAACTGACAAAAAACAAAAAAAACACAAAAAACAAAAAACAAAACACACACACACACACACAAAACCCCTCACAAATCACTCCTAGAAATAGTAAGTGTTTTAAATGGTAATAAGGTTGCAGGATACAAGATTGATATACAAAAGTCAATTGCTTTTCTATATATCAAGAATGAACAATTAGAATTTGAAATTAAAAGTACAATACTATTTACATTAGCACAGAGTGACAGAGAGAGAGAAATCTAACAAAATATGTAGAAGATTTGTATGAGGCAAAATATAAAACATTAATTAAAGAAATAAAAGATCTAAAAAAAAATACAGGGATAGTCCGTGTTCATGGATAGGAAGACTCAGTAGTGTTAAAATGTTAATTCTTCCCAATTTGATATACATTTAATGGAATCTCAATCAAAATCCCAACAAGTTATTTTGCAAATATTGACAAACTGATTCTCAAGTTTATGTGAAAAGACAAAGGACCCAGATAGCTAACATAATGCTGAAGCAGAATAAAACTGGAAGATTAATACTATCTGACTTCAGGATAGTGTATTTTTACTATAAAGCTACAATAATCAAGACAGTGCGGTATTGGTGAAAAAATAAACAAATAGACCTAAGAAACAGAATAGAGAGCCCAGAAATAGACCCACAAAAATACAGTAGACTGATCTTTGACAAAGCAGCAAAGACAATTCAATGGAGAAAGAATAATCTTTCCAACAAATGGTGCTAGAACAACTGAGTATGTGAAAAGATGAATTGAAACACACATCTTATACCTTTCACAAAAATTAACTCGAACTGGATCAGAAATCTAAATGTAAAAGGCAAAACTCAAAAAATTCTACAAGATAACATACGGGAAAATCTAGGTAGCTTTGAGTTTGGTGACGACTTTTAGATCCAACACCAAAAGCATAATCCATGAAAGAAAAAAACAATTGGATTTTATTTAAATTAAAAAGTTCTGCTCTATGAAAAACATTGTTAAGATAATGAAAAGACAAGCTACGTATTGGGAGTTTACACCTGTGGTTTCCTTTTTAAATACTGAATAAATAGAAAGTTTGATGAGTGTCTCATCACAAAAATGCTTATTAATTACAAAGGGGAAAAGAATAATTTTATAGTGGTAAACCCTGGTGAGGTCATCTTAAATGGCAAAATTGAACTTCATCAGTAATGAGACAAAGCAGAACTGTGCACCATGCAACAGGAAGTGATGAAAACAAGACAGCACCTCATCTGTGATGCTTCCGCCAAAGGTGCATACCAAATTGGCCCAGGGCCCAGCACTCAGCCCTCCTTATCTGTTTCTTGTTTCTGATTTTTTTGTTTTTGTTTTTGTTTTTGAGATGGAGTCTTGCTCTGTCACCTGGGCTGGAGTTCAATGGTGCGATCTCGGCTCACTGCAACCTCCACCTCCTGGGTTCAAGAGATTCTCAGCCTCCCAAGTAGTTGGGATTACAGGTGCCTGCCACCACTCTGAGCTAATTTTTGTATTTTTAGTAGAGATGGGGTTTCACCATGTTGGTCAGGCTGGTCTTGAACTCCTGACCTCAGGTGATCCACCCACCTCAGACTCCCAAAGTGCTGGGATTACAGGCATGAGCCACCACGCCCGGCCTTCATCTGTTCTTTAGGTGACTCCTGCAACTGGTGGCTTAATGTTCCAGCTCTATGTTGATGATGCACAAATTTCTACTTCCATCTTGTACCCTTCTATGGAGGACTTTCCATGGGGGGAAGGAAAAGATGTCCATGGAAGCCCATCATGGACATCCTACAAAATAACTGGCCTGTAGTCTCCTTAAGTGTCAAGGTCTTAAAGGCCAACCTCTGGGCAACCGTTCAAGACTGAAGGAAACTAGAGACATGACCACTACATGTGATTCATGATTCTCAACTGAATCCTTTTACCATAACAGACATGGCAGGTGAAACTTGAAGGGGGTCAGAGGATTAGATGGTATTAATGAATCAAAGTTAATTTTCTGATTTGATGGTGGTATTATAGTTAGGTAGGACAATGTCCTTGTTTGTAGGAAATAAATGCAAGAAGTCTTTAGGGGTGATGGGGCACCAGGAAATAGCTCAGAAAACTACTTATTTGTACTGTAGTTCAGCTTTTCTGTGAAGTTTATAATTGTCTAAAAGTAACAATGGCAGGGTGTGTTGGTTCATGCCTGTAATCACAGCACTTTGGGAGGTGGAGGTGGGAGGATCACTTGAGGCCAGAAATTTTAGGCCAGCCTGGACATATGTGTCCAGTGAACTCTGTCTGTATTAAACTTTTTTTTAAATTATCTAGACATGGTGGCATATGCTTGTAGTACCAGTTACTCAGGAGGCTGACACAAGAGAATCCCCCTGAGCCTGGGAGGTCAAGGCTGCAATGAACTGTGATCGTTCCACTGCAATCCAGCCTGGGTGACAGAATGAGACTCTGTCTAAAAAAAAAAAAAAGGTATTGAAGACATGCAAAGACAGCATCAAGGAGATACACAATTTTGGGCCTCAGCGGAAAAGGATGAGGTAGAAATATAAACTTGTGTGTCATCGGCATAGAGCTGGAGCCATCATTTGCATCGGTTCACCTAAAGAACAGATGAAGACGGCTGAGGGTGGGGCCCTGGGTCACGACCATGTTTAGACATCCAGTAGAGAGGCCAGGCCAGGGGATCCAGGAGCATGGAAACTGCATGTCATAGAAACCAAGAGGAGAGAATTTCTTGAGAAGGAGGGAGAGATCACTCTTGCTGAATGTGGCTGAGGGCTCAAGCAAGATGAGGGAGTGACCCTGGGCCTTTGCCAGCCAGAGGCTGCCGGTAACCTACTGAAAAGAGCTATTTCAGGAGAGACCAGTTAGAGAAGGTGGTAGGCTGATCAATGGCCCCCCAAAGATGTCCACCTCCTAATCCCCAGGATCTGTGAATATAATATCTTACATGTTCAAAGGGATTTTGCGGATTTGACCAAATGAAGAATCTTGAGATAGGGACGTGATCCTGGATTATCCAGGTGGGCTCAAAGTAATCACGAGGTCTTCCTAAAAGGGAGGCAGGAGAATCAGAGTCAGAGAAAGAAGATGGAAGGACAGAAGAGGAGGCCAGACCCTAGAAGAGGCTGTGCTGCTGGCTTTGAAGATGAAGGGTCAGGTACCATGAACCAAGGAATGCAGTAGGCTTCCAGAAGGAACGCATCCGTGCCGGCACCTTGACTTCTGACCTCCAGAACTATAGGATAATAAACTTATGTTGTTTAAGCCACTAAGATTATGATCGTTTGTGACAGCTGCAGTAGGAAACCACTACAGAGAGCGCTGAGAAAAAAAATTAGAGGTGAGAGAAACCAATTTGGACGTTTTGCTGTATAAGTGAGCAAAAGAATGAACTGGGAACAAAAAGGGGCCTTGGGGGGCAAGGGTGGATATTTTTATTTTTATATTTTGAAAATAATAGACTTTCTTTTCTAAAGCAGGTTTAAGTTTACAGAAAAATAGAGTGAAAAGTATGGAGAGTTCCATATACTTCCTCTGAACTCCCCGCCCACAGCCCATGCTGTCAATTTTCCTATTATCAACATCTTGCATTAATGCAGAATGTTTGCTATCATTGATGGACCAACTGATTTAACAATTTCTCCCCTTTTGGTCATTTTCTCAATTTTGAGAGATTGACCAAAACTTTAGTCATTGATGTCATTATTACCAAAGTAAGGTACTTATTTGGTCTTGAAACCCACTGGGAAAGTTAAATCAAGTTTAGCCTACAGCTGGCTTCTTACATATTTAAGTTCGGCCTAAAGGTTTTTCTGTACATCGTGAACTATAACAAGTGGAGGGATAAACTGACTGTAGCCTACACTTGTGCCAATCACTGAATTTTGGCCAATCAAATGTAGCCAACTGGCAGAACCATGTTCAAATAAGGCAAACACTGAGCTGTAACCAATCTAGCTGTTTCTGTACCTCACTTCCATTTTCTGTAGGTCAGTTTTTTGTTTTTTTTTTTTTGCTGTTCATCAAACTTCTTCCACCATGTGGAGGGGCTGGAGTCTCTCTGAATCTGCTGTGATTCTGGGGGTTGCGGATTTGCAGTGAATTATTCATTGCTCAATTAAACTCCTTTAAATTTAATTCAGCTGAAGTTTCTCTTTTAACGACCCCAAAATCCCTAAACCAAAGGAAAGTCAAGCTGGGAACTGTGTCAGGCAAACCTGCCTCCCATTTCATTCCTAAATAAGAGAGTAACAACGATTAAAAAAAAAAAAAAGCTACATACTTCTTCACAATTTGCCACAAGGAAATTCCTTGTGTGGACAAAGGACAGAACTCAAAGTCTCCTCTCTGCTCACGTGAGACAAATGCATATCTGATTGTTTCCTCTGCACTATTGTTTTGCTAAACCAGATTATTCCTCTACTCTCCTCTCGTATGTAAATTGTGTATTCACTGAAGCCTCATCAGAGACTCAAAATAATGCAACCTTTTGTCTCTTACCTACCTATGACCAGGAAGCCCCCTTCTCGCCTCGAGTTGTCCCGTCTTTCGGGACCAAACCAATGTACATCTTACACATACTGATTGATGTCTCATGTCTCCCGAAAATGTGTAAATCCAAGCTGTGCCCTGACCACTTTGGGCACATGTTGTCAGAACCTCCTGAGGCTGTGTCACGGGTGTGTCCTTAACCTTGGCAAAATAAACTTTCTAAATTGACCGAGACCTGTCTCAGATATTTTCAGTTTACGTGCTCTTAACAGGAAATATGTGGCAATACTATCTGTCAAGAGATGATCATGAAGGAGGTTTGTGGAGAAAGAACATTCTAAACATGGAATACTCTTGTGTAT
This sequence comes from Mandrillus leucophaeus, assembly GCF_000951045.1. Classification (NCBI taxonomy): domain Eukaryota; kingdom Metazoa; phylum Chordata; class Mammalia; order Primates; family Cercopithecidae; genus Mandrillus; species Mandrillus leucophaeus. The sequence continues at coordinate 1,696,008 of NW_012103776.1, forward strand.
CAAAGACGGCCTGATGGAAGGTGACTCAGTGAAGGCATTTCTCTGGGCTGGAGAGTCTACTAATGTGGGTTTGATCCTTCTCTTCATAAAATCCATACCCCTACAACTTTCTAGTCTCCCAGGGGTCAGGGGAAGGAGTGCCAAATTAAGAGTCTGGAGAACCAAATCTAGTCCCGACTCTGGCATGAACATCTCATTGGTCACATTTGCTTGTAAGGCCAAATGTTCAACTCTGGCTTCCTCTTGGCAGGCCCTGGCTGGGGTTCCAGATGGCATTGTTCATGAGAAGCTATGAGGTCAACTTCCGATTTGCACATGTGAGGACAGTGGGGGCCAATTCCCTCACTGAGTCTCTGACTGAGAAACCACAGACCAAAGTATGACCACACTTAGCCTCTCTCTTTCGTCAACTGCCCTCCTTAGCCACCCTAAGCAGGTGGAAGGAAGTGAGGCAGGAAGGGACTGCTTCTTCCTGCTCAGCTGCTACATGTTGCTACAGGTTGAGCATCTCTAATGTAAAAATCCCAAATCCAAAATGCTCCAGGAGTTCCGCTGAGTGCTCAAAAAGTTTCAGATTATGCAGCATATTCGATTTGGGATTTGGGATGCTCAACCTTTACTAATAGGGCACTGCAGCCTTGGCAAGCTCCTGGCTCTGCAAGATTGAGAAAGAGGCAACACCCTCCAGCACAGCCAACTCAGTGGCTTAGCCACATGCACATGACCTGGCTTCTCCAACTCTGATTCTCAGAATTGCTCATTGGCTTCCTCTTTCACTCTCTTTTTAAGCTAGTGTCACTAACTTGGGCTTGGTTCTGCCCACAGCCTCACCCCACCAGCCTTCTCATGGGGAAGGTGCCAGGGCTCTGTGGCTGCCACAGTCCTGTGGTGTCCAGACCATTTCTCTAGCTTGCTTTAGATTGTGGCAATGAGTCAGTTTTGCATAGACATTACTGAATATCATTCAGTGAGTTACTACAGAAATGTAGATTCATAAAACAACAACAACAACCCAAGTCTCATGAACTGTTTCTCTTGTTTCTTGGGTCTCCCAATGACCCATGGCCACCTGCTGGGAGACCTCTGTGCATGAGGACTTGATGGATTTGCAGCAGATCCTGCCTTTCTAGGGAGTAGCCCAGTGGGCAGGCAGCTCAAATGAGGCTGGTAAGGGCTAATGAAGGTGCCTAGACTTGATCTTAGGTTTTGGTGGGCTCTTGGGGGAGTAGGAGCATCTTTGGGTATAGAACCCTTCAAAGGTCCCCAGACTCACCCCAGGGAGAATGCAGTCAGTGTTCCCCACAGGGAGAGAAACTCACAGAAGAATGCTGTAGGGAATCCTGCCAAAAGTGCAATTCTGGAGAGCTCTAAACCACACTTTGGGGACTCGAATGATCTATGATGCTCGCAGGGAGTGAACTTGCACTTGAAATTTCAATAATTTCAATAATTCAAAAATTTCAATAATTTCTCTGGGTGTGAATTTATTCAAGAAGAGCCAAGTAATGTTTCCAGGATCATTTTGTTGCTGTCCAGACCTCTCCCTGTTCATCCCTTGGGCAGGTGTAGCCAGGAAACGTGAGGATGACGTTTGTTTGCAAACAATATTTACTGAACCCCTCGAGTTTGGAGCCCAAATTGGATGATTTTGTTTCCGATTAACTGATTGGGGAGTGATGAAGGAATTTCCACTGGGTCTGGAAATTGGGAAGGAAAAAAGGTGAGGATGATAAAGTCAGCAAAAGAATAAGCATTCAGGGTTGGGCATGGTGGCTTACACCTGTAATCCCAACACTTTGGGAGGCTGAGGCAGGTGAATCACTTGAGGTCAGGAGTTTGAAACCAGCCTGGCCAACATGACGAAACCCTGTCTCTACTAAAAATACAAAAAATTAGCCCATGTGGTGGTGCACGCCTGTCCCAGCTACTCTGGAGGCTGAGGCAGGAGAATTTCTTGAACCCAGGAGGCAGAGGCTGCAGTGGGCTGAGATCGTGCTATTGCACTCCAACCTGGGCAACAGAGTAAGACTCCATCTCAAGAAAGAAAGAAAGAAAGAGAGAGAGAAAGAAAGAAAAGCAAAAAGAAAGAATAAGCGTTCAGCAAGAATCAGCATTCAGTAAGAATGCCAAAGCTTTGAGGAGAGGGTTCATGATGAATGACTCTGAAGTAGAGAGTGCCATGGTAGGAAAATGGGATTCCTGGCTAAAATACTGAGATATGTGATTGGAAAGTTGGGCTTGAGGGCCGGGCACGGTGGCTCACGCCTGTAATCCCAGCAGTTTGGGAGGCCAAGGCAGGCGGATCACGAGGCCAGGAGATCGAGACCATCCTGGCTAATGTGGTGAAACCCTGTCTCTACTAAAAATACAAAAAGTTAGCCTGGTGTGGTGGCGGGTGCCTGTAGTCCCAGCTACTCGGGAGGCTGAGGCAGGAGAATGGCGTGAACCCAGGAGGTGGAGCTTGCAGTGAGCCGAGATTGTGTCACTGCACTCCAGTCTGGGCGATAGAGCAATACTCTGTCTCAAAAAAAAAAGAAAGTTAGGTTTGAGTTACAGGTGTGGGTTGGGGTTAGTGGTAGAAGTCCAGTGGTGGGGTATGTTCACCCTTGGAGGCATTGTGGAAAGTTGTGGGATCAAAATTGGTTATCATGATGATGGGCAGGTGCTACTGGCACTTGGTGGGTAGAGGCTAGAGATGCTAAATATTCTGTAATTTCAGGATGGTCTCCATGTTGAAAGTAGTTCTGAGCTCTTCAAGACCCTTGTAGGTAAAAAACAAAAACAAAAACAAAAACAAAACATGTTTCCAATGAGTTGAGCATAGAACCTAACTCTGTTTTACATTTTACCATACTTTATGATATGTGACTGAATCATGACCCCTCAAATTCAAATGTGAAAGTCCTGGCACCCAGTGTAATGGTATTTGAAGTTTGAACCTTTGGGAGGTGACTAAGTCATGATCATGAAGACGGAGCCCTCACGATGAGGTTAGTACCTTTATAAGAAGGGATAGGAGAGAGCTCTCACTGTCCCTACGAGTAAGGAGACAGAGGAAGATGGCCAACCACAAGCCAGGAAGAGAGTGCTCACCAATAACCAACAAGGTTTTGCCATGTTGCTCAGGCTGGTCTCAAACTCCTGGGCTCAAGTGATCCACCCGCCTTGGCCTCCCAGAGTGCTGGGATTACAGGTGTGAGCCATCGAGGCCGAACTTCTTCATTGTTAGACATCAGGTGCACAGAATAGGAAAAATCATAATCATTCATTCATGACATTCTCTTCTCATTGGTCCATATTTCTCCTGCTTTAATTTAGTTAGTTATTCATTAGTTATTTTAAATAGTATAATGGCATCTATCAACCCAGAGACCCCTCCTCCGGCCTTCCCCAAACCTGGGTAATGAATCCAGAATCCAGTTCATCTTCTTCCTTTCTTTTTTATGTTGCTTTATATTTTCTATATGTGTTCCTTAAATGTACTTTAAAAATTTTAGTTGTTTTAAATTTACAGTCTTTTGGGTCTATATTTTCTATATATCTAATTGCCAAGCCTCATCCCTTTGTTGCAGGCAGCTATCGTTCACTCTACCTGACGGCTGTGTAATTTTTCACTGTGTGAATAGACCATTATAGGACGCAGAATTTGAAGATGACTGCCAAGATTCTGGGCCCTGGAGAACAAACACTGTTCAATCAAACTTGAATCTAGGTGCTACTGTGATGGGTTTTGCAGACATAATTAATGCCCCTCATCGGCGGACCTGAAGGAAGGGAGCGTGATCTAATCACATGAACCCTTTAAACCTGGGTCTAGAGTCAGAGACAGGCAAGTCAGACATTCAAAGTGCAGTGAAATTCTCCTGCCAGCCTTGCAGAAGATAACTATCATGTCGTGGTAAGGACCATGGGGCCAGCAGCCTCTAGAAGCTGAGAATGACTCCAGCTGACTGCTAGCAAGATGTTGGAGACTCACTCCTTCACCCTCTAGGAACTCAATTCTGCCAACAAAGAGTGAGCTGGGAAGAGGGCCCCCACCTTCAGATGAGATTGCAACCCTGCCAACACCTTAATTTCAGCCTGGTGGGTCCCTGAGTAGAGAACCCAGCCATGACACGTCCAGACATCTGACCTATAGAACTGAGATAATAATTGGGTGCTGTTTCAAGCCACTACGTTTGTCATTTGTTATGTAGCAATAGAAAATAAAGACAACTATAGTTTATTCTTCTCCCTTTTCTTGATGAGCAGTTGAGTTGTTCCCAGTTTTTGGTTATTGAGAACTGTGCTGCTATGAACATTCTTGTCTGTGTGCAAGCATTTTAGGTACAATTCTTAGAGTGAAATTGTTATATAATAGGATATGTGAATTTTTAACTTTAGAAGGAAATGTCAAACTTTTCTCCAATGTTCTTGGATTAATGTATATCCCCACCAGCAAATATGCAAGGTGTTTTTTTTTTTTTTTTTAAATGTTAGGTTCTATCTTAATTATACGGTGACTGGAAGACCTGGTTATGTGATATCCATTCTTTGAAATTTGTTTAGTTTTTATGGTCTAGTATATGATCCATTTTAATGAAAGTTTCGTGTGTGCTTAAAAATGTATCTTTTTTTTTTTTTGAGACAGAGTCTTGCTCTGTCACCCGGGCTGGAGTACAGTGGTGCAACCCAGCTCACTGCAAGCTCCGCCTCCCAGGTTCATGCCATTCTCCTGCCTCAGCCTCCTGAGTAGCTGGGACTACAGGCGCCCGCCACTGCTCCTGGCTAATTTTTTGTATTTTTAGTAGAGACGGGGTTTCACCATGTTAGCCAGGATGGTCTCGATCTCCTGACCTCGTGATCCGCCTGCCTTGGCCTCCCAAAGTGCTGGCATTACAGGCGTGAGCCACTGCGCCCGGCCTAAAAATATATCATTTAAATTTTAGAGGCATAACTTTCTGTGTTTATTAGGTGAAGTTCAAATCTTTTACATTCCTGCTGAGCTTTTTTGTTTACTTGACCCATTATTTACAATGGTAAGCTAAAATCTCCCACTGTGAAGGTGGAGTTATCAATTTATCTGTATATTTCTATCATTTTTTGCTTTATATATACTTGGGGAATTAAACTTTTTATCATTTTGGGAGTCCTCCTCATCCTTCATATTTACTGATTTATTTTAAATACTATGACTGACCATATGTCCTGATTTGCCTCAGACACTCCTAGTTTACTTTGTCTTTTCCTGATACAATTCTTAAATAATATCTTTTACTCTCAAAGGTATTCTGATTTAGACAATTATATATAGTAAATCTAATTTTATATAATTTAACATTATAACACAAATATTCCTGATCTAGACGTTTAAGTCTGGGCAAGTGTAAGTCTCTTTTTTCTTGTTTTAGTCTTAGAATTTTTTTTTTTTTAAATCAGAGTCTCGCTCTATCACCCAGGTTGGAGTGGAGTGGCTTGACCTCAGCTCACTGCAACCTCCACCACCTGGGTTTCAGTGATTCTCATGCCTCAGTCTCCTGAGTAGCCGGGACTACAGGTCCACGTCACCACACCCAGCTAATTTTTGTATTTTTAGTAGAGATGAGGTTTCACCATGTTGGCCAAGGTGATCTCGAACTCCTGGCCTCAAGCGATCCTCCTGCATTGTTTTCCGTAAGTGCTGGGATTATAGACATGAGCCACCACACCCAGCCTGGTCTTAGAATTTAAAAAATGTATCGTTTACTACAACCAACTTTTGTAAGGTATTTGATTATTTTTGTTTGTTTCTTGCAGCAACTCCTTGATTTGTTTCTCTACTTACTCAAGTTTTGAGGTCTTCTATGACTGAGAATATTTGTTTCATGCCCTGATACTTAATTAAAGGGCACTTTGGCTGGATATATATTTCTAGGTTCTAGGGTCATATCCTTTAGTACTTTGTTAATACTGCTCCGTCGTTTTCCTGGATCCACTGGTGCTGTGGGGAAATCTGGTGTCAATCTTGATGTTGGTCCTTTGTATGATTTACTCTTTGCAGAATTTTCTTTGTCTTCCATAGTCTCATATTTTACTATAAGTTGTGATATATTTTTCTCTTTCTTTCTTCTCTTTGTCATTCTGTAGGCTTTTTCATTCTGAGGTATTTCTTTTCTTCTTTTTGAATTCTAGGAAATCTAGCTTCTTTATTTTTTCAAATATTTCCTTCTTTTCATTTTATTCCTCTGACTTTCTGAGCCTTGTGATGTGGATAGTAGCATTTGTATGTAAATACTCCATTTTTTTTGACTTTTCTCTAATATTTCCTATTTTTTGTCCCTTATTTGAGGACTTCCTCAATTTGGACTTCCAACTCACTAATTTGTCCTTGAGTTGTATCCATTCTACTATTTAGTCCTATTTGTGTGTTCTTTCCTTCAACTAATATATTTTTTATTTCTTATGCTTGGTTCCTTTTTAATGTTGTCTTAGTATTGTTTCATTTCTCTTTATTTCCTATTAAGCTTATTAGGCTAATTTTAACTTCTTGGACTTTTCCAACATTTCCTCTTCTGATGGAATCTGTAATGCAGGTTTTTTTTTAATGGTTTGCTTCTCAACTATCTTGCTATTTTGACCTCATTCTCCATGGCAGTGGCGAGGTCAGTTGGCTTCTGTGTTAGGCAATACCTAAGGAGAGATGGGATGGGAACAGATCAGCCCCAGACAACCGCACCACTCTCAGTTACTCCACACCCCAGCCCCAGACAACTGCACCACTCTCAGTTACTCCACACCCAGCAAAACAATGTTTCAGGTCAGTGCTCCATCTTTGGCCCCCAGGGAGGAGTGGTTTAGGAAGGACCACTTTTTGGATCGCAGTTCCCCTGGCCTGAGGGTTTGAAGGGGTGGTGTTAGAGAAGGAAGCAACTGCCTGGGACTTTTTCTTCCCACCTGTTTTTTCCAGCTTCTCACAGGCACAGGACTTGTGAGATGCCTGAATTTTATTCCTGGGACATCTGGACACAGGTCTAAGTCAGCATCAGGGTAGGGGCAGGCACTGTTTGTCCCTGGCATTGGTGGGGGAAGGGGCAAGGGCAGACACCCACAGTTCCTTTTCTGTTTTACTCTTTCCACAGCCAGCCCACTGATCCTACTCCTGGCCAAAGTCCCCTGGCCCTTTCCCAGTTGTTCCTCTCCCGACACATCCCATGAATTTTCTCAAAATTTTGTCAGTTCTCTCTTTATCATTCCTCCAAGGTTTATCTTAGGGGCTGGGAGCCACAGCACCCACAGTCAATGAGGCTGGCTCATTGCTTGTCCACAGGACTGCTTACAGAGCAGTGAAGATGGACATTAAATACTTTTGCAACTGCATAATTCATTACATTTGTGGTCAGTTCTAGAAAAGAGACAGTCTAGGGACTATGAGAATGCACAGGGATTTAGCCAGGGGCCTGGGGAGGCTTCCTGGAAGAAGCAGTGTTGAACCGATGGGGAAGAGTGTTGGAAGAGTGTTAGGCATCGGCCATGGGAGGGCAGGGCAGGCAGGGAGGAGCCTCTCAGTCTGGGGGAAGGGCATTCATTAAGGCGGGGTGGTGGAAGGGGAACAGAGCCATTGAGGAACTGGCAGGAGGTCAACTTGGCCAAAGTAAGGGGAAGCAATGCTGGAAAGGAAGGCGGCAGGGAGACCCTGCAGGGCTGTCCTCAGAGGCAGCGTTAAGGATTTGGGCTGTAGTCTGAGAGCAACAGGAAGCCACTGGGGAGTTTAAGCCAGAGTGATAGGATCAGAGCAGCTGTTTTGGAGACGACGTGTTGCAGTGAGGATGTGGGCTCTGAAACAGGCAGGAATGAAAGCAGGGAGACCCCGGAGGCGCTACTGCAGGAGTTCAGGTGGAGGTGACAGTGGCCAACATTAGCCTGCTGGCAGTGGAGGGGAAGAAAAGTGGATGGGTTTTGCAGATATTTAGGAGCTGGATTGGTAGGATTTGGTGATGAGGTTGGGTGTGGAGGGAGAGGCAGGTACAGTCTGCCCTCCATATCCGTTGGTTCCACATTTGAGGATCAACCAACTGCTGATCAAAAAAATTAGGAAAGAAAACCCCAATAAAACAACAATATAAGAATAAAAGTAATACAAATTAAAAATATAGCATAACAACTCTTTACATAGTATCTACATTGTATTAGGTATTATAATACTAGGCTGGGCGCAGTGGCTCATGCCTGAAATCCCAGCACTTTGGGAGGCCAAGGCGGGTGGATCATGAGGTCAGGAGATTGAGACCATTCTGGCCAACGTGGCGAAACCCCATCTCTACTAAAAATACAAAAATTAGCTGGGTGTGGTGGTACGCTCCTGTAATCGCAGCTACTCAGGAGGCTGAGACAAGAGAATCGCTTGAACCTAGGAGGTAGAGATTATAGTGAATCGAGATAGTGCCACTGCACTCCAGCCTGGCCACAGAGCGAGATTCCATCTAAAAAAAAAAAGTATACTGGAGGTGTGCATAAGTTATATGCAAATACTATGCCATTTTGTATTGGGTTGGTGCAAAAGTAATTTGTTGTTTTTGCCATAAAGACAAAAAGGCAAAAACTGCAATTACTTTTGCACCAACCTAATACAAGGGGCTTGGGCATCTGTGGATTTTGGTATCCATGGGGGTCCTGGAAACAATCCCCCATGAATACGGAGGGATGGCTGTATATAGATGACTCTCTTTGCTTAAATACCTGGCTTCATGGTGATGCCGAGCACAGAGGAAGGACATCTCGGAGAAGAAGCAGATTTACAGAGAAGATGATGAGTTGGCTTTGGACATGTTGACTCTGATGTGCCTGTTAGATGTCTAAGGGGAATACTAGCGCTCAGAGGAGAGGTCTGGCTGGGCAGGCCTTGCCTGGTAGATGGTAACTGAATCTGTGGGAGTGGATGCCGCCGCAGTGTTTCTCTATGGAGTGTGGGTATTGCCATGCGAGGATGGACAGTTCTTTGGTGATACTGCCTTCTGTTTGGCCCCTCTGCTGCCATCCACTAAACACTGGTAACACAGCATCCACCTTGTCGTTGTGACAACCAAAGCCACCTTCACACATTTCCCAATGCCACTTCCCCTTAAGCACTCGTAGCCTAGAGAGAGAATCTAGAATGAAACATGAAAAGGGCTATATTGAGATGTTGCAGAGCAGGGGTGTCCAATCTTTTGGCTGCCCTGGGCCACACTGAAAGAAGAAGTAGTCTTGGGCCACCCATAAAATACACTAACACTAATGGTAGCTGATGAGCTAAACACACACAGACACACAAATCTCATAATGTTTTAAGAAAACTTACAAATTTGTGTTAGACTGCATTCAAAGCTGTCCTGGGCTGCGGGTCAGACAAACTTGGTGTAGAGGAAGAGGAAGTGGCACCAAAAAAAAAAAAAAAAAAAAAAAAAAAAGGCTGAGAAGTGACCAGAGAGGAGAGAAAGTGCAGGTGTCACACAGAGCCCAGAGAAGAGGGCGTTTCTAGAAGAGAGGAGGAAGGCCATTTGTCTTGAGTCTGTTGAGAAGTCAAGTGGGGACCTAGCAATGATGGGGCCAATGGTGTGTGGAGAGGAGCGTGTGCCAGCGTGGGCTGGGGTGAGACATGAGTGTTGACCTGGCAGGGGTGGGTCTCGTGTTCACTCCTGTGTGTGCAGGTCCATGCATTCATATGTGATCACTGCACATCCTGGATTTTTTAGGTCAGTACCATTTTAAAAAATGTAATTCTGGCTGGGTATGGTGGCTCATGCCTATAATCCCAGCACTCAGGGAGGCTGAGGTGGGTGGATCGCTTGAGCCAAAGAGTTCAAGATCAGCCTGGGCAACCTGGCAAGACCTTGTCTCTCCAAAAAATACAAGAATTAGCCAGACGTTGTGACACACAACTGTAGTCCCAGCTATTTGGGAAGCTGAGGTGGAAGGATCACTTGAGCCCAGGAGGTCAAGGCTGCAGTTAGCAGTGATCACGCCACTGTGTTCCAGCCTTGGTGACAGAGTGAGACAAAAACATTTAGTTTTTTTCTAACAGAGGCTATTCATTAAAAAGGCACTTAAATATAATTTAACTTTATTAATTTTGTTGTAGTTTTCATAGAAATCATATGAAACAGAAAACAGAAAGATCAAATTAAGACCCCCTTGTCCTAAGTTTTAGTTGAGAAAAAAACTTTTTTTTTTTTTAAAAAAGAAACGAACCTAACTGATGCCAAATATTCTAGTGATGCAGACATTGCTCAGATGTGGTCTAAGAACCACGCAGCAGCTTCGCGGGGAATTCTGGAAGGGAATTCTGGAAGGGAATTCCCACATTTCGAGCAGTGGCCACATTCCTGGGATAGGCTTAGAAGAAGAAAAGCAATCTTAGCCCAAGGGCTTCTGAAGCGCCTTTCAGGAGGCTGAGTCATCCACTAAGGCTGAACAGGGGCCCTGGTCTTAGGGCCAGAAATGTGTCTGCCCCAAACAGGAGATACGATCATCTGGGTTGAAAATTAACTAGGGAAGGATATGGTCCAGATGGTTAAATTCCTCAGCAACCACCGAGTCATCATCTAGCAGATTCATTCAAGGGCTGTGGACTCCAGGTGTGTATTTTTCAGCCTGTAATTTCTCAGGTTGCTCCACTCCGTACTTCCGTGTCTGAATCACCAGACGTGATAGATTTTGCCCTGTGTTTATAGCTTCACCTATGAATAGCAGGATTGACAGCTGAAGAAAGTTGAAGCCCAACACACACACACACACACACCCCCACACATCAGTACTTATCCTTGTACCACATGCTCTACTTTATCCTATCCTATCGTATCCCATGCCTTTCTTTTTCTTTTTAAAAAAATGTCTGAGACTCACTAAATTGATGTATCATGACTCAGCTGCATTTCAGAAAACACGGATTTTAGAAGACGGCAAAAGAAACCCTCAGGCTATTGTGAAATGAAGGGGTGATTGGAAACAAAAACCAGTGAGATTACTTCTTAGGTCAAATGAAGCTGTGCAGACACCTTGAAAGGGGCCCTCCTCGGGCTGCCCTTGTCCCAGCAGGTAATGAGATTCTGCTTCTCCTGTTCTTGGCCAGGGCAGCCCAATAGTAAGATGGCCTACTGCTATGGCTATGTCTCAGGACAGGGCACCCCTGGTGTGAGGCTCACCCCACTTAGAGGTCAAGGGCAGACCACAGGTCAAAGCTCCATTTCACAGAGGTTTAAGGTTTCCTTTGCCTCCCTCCAAGTCAGTGTTTTCTGAACTCCTGCTCAGGTCTATTAGTGGGTTCTGAAATCAACTTCATGAGTCCCACTAAGAAGAAATGGCATGAAATGGAACAGAATAGAAAATAGCAGGGCACATAGTACAGAGGAGGGAAGTAGCGACCTGTTTCGTGTGTGCGTGTGTGTGTGTGTGTGTGTGTGGTGTATGGTGTGCATATGGTGTTACTGTCGGGGGGCTGTGGTGCATGTGGTATGTGTGTGTGCTGTGTGGGTAGTGGATGTGGTATTTGTGTGTTATGTGTGTATGTGGTGTTTGCACGGTGTGTATGTGTGTGTATGGTGTGTGTGCCATGGCGTGTGTGATGTGGGTGAATTGGATTGTGATCAGAAGTGGCTTGACCCTGAGGCTAGAACTTCAGCACCCCCTCACCCCAACACAGCCCCGAGCCTGTTGGGGTGGGTGATGCGATCTCACACCCAGTGTGGGTTAGGTGACCCTCCAGTAAAGCCCATAGCACCCTGCACTTCCACCATCGTGGCCCTGCGGCCCGGTACTGCGGGTCTGCTTGGCCCTCTGTGTGTGTGTTTATTGGGTCCCTCTGGTGCCTCCACACAGTGGCATCTAACATTATTGAACTTGCTCCATGCTGGGCACTGCTGAGTCTGCGCCTTCCAGCTACTAATTCAGTAACTCATTCCTCACACCAACCCTAAGAGTCAGCTACTATTATCACCTTCCCCATATTGTGGACAAGAAAATAGAGGCCCAGAGAAGTTAAATAACTTGCCCGAAGTCACAAAGTAAGTGGCAAATCCAGGATCCTAACCCCAACGTCTGGTTCCAGAGCCCCCTTTGTGACCACAATGCAGAAGGCATTCAATGAGAATTGGTTAAATGGATTGTTAAGAGAACGGACATTTTGAAAATTAAAATTACAATTAAAATATGATTTTTAAAAAGGGTAGATCTTGGTAAAGAGAGGGTTCAGGGGAGCTGCCAGAAGGGATTGAAAATGACAGGTGGCATAGGGGCTGGAAGGAGCTGGAGTTCCCTACAGATGCCCACCATGGCACTGAGTGGGTTAGAGGCAGCGTGGGGCGTGGGATTGAGGGGTTAGGTGAGGGCTGCAGTGAGGGTGGGCACTGGATGGCAAAGGAGAGAGGGAGAGAGACAGAGACAGAGAGCACAAACTTCTGCCCCCTGAGGCAGGGCATCAGGAAAGGGGTGTGGGGAACAGAACTACCAAAGCACTATTGTGATTTTATTTGCTGTGGAGTTTGTGCCATAATTACTGACCCACACCCCACCCCGCCTCTCTACCATACTTTCCAAGGCACCTACGGTGCTTCTTTTATGTGAGTGGATTCCTTTGGCAGAGCTTGAAGAAGTCCTGAGGTTACAATAGAGTAAATGGGGATATCCAAGGACAGGACGCAAGGCCAATGAGTTGACATTTTGGGTCGTGATATTGAAGGGACTGAGCCAATGGCACTTCCATCTCAAAAGGGAAAGGCTCCTGCTGACTTCTGGGGTCTAGAATCAATGGCTGAGGGATTCAGTGTTAATTCAGAACTACCCACTGTTTCATCAGACCTGTCCCTATCCCCCAATCCAGAGGGGTGTGGAAAGCTTTGCTTTGGCCAGGAGTGGTGGCTCACGCCTGTAATCCCAGCACTTTGGGAGGCTGAGGTGGGAGGATCGCTTGAGCCCAAGAGTTTGAGGCCAGCCTGGGCAACATAGGGAGACTCCTGGGGGTCTCTACAAAAAAATTTAAAAATTAGCCTGGCATGGTGGTGTGCACCTGTAGTCCCAGCTACTCGGGATGCTGAGGTGGAGGGATCATTTGAGCTCAGGAGGTTGAGGCTGCAGTGAGCCACGATCGTGCCACTACACTCCAGCCTGGGTGACAGAACAAGATCCTATTCAAAAAAGAAAAGAAAAGAATTTTAAAAAGGAAAAGAAAAGAAAGCAGCAAGCTTTGCTTACCCTTTGAACCCAGGCTCTGGCTTTCAAGCTCTTTGAGAAATCAAATTACACCTCTAACATCCTGGTACACTCAGTAAGTCACAATAATCCTACGGTAAAGTGAGTGCACACAGAATCCTACTTTAAGCAAAGGGCTGTTCTTTCTGGGTCCCATCTACTATATTGGCAGTGGTCGTGGTCTATTTTGCATGAAATCTCTTACACATGATTTTGCAAAGAAGGTTATAACAATATTTTTCTAACGATGCTTGTTTGCAGTGAAGTGATTGTAGAGCAAGATAAAAACTTTATTGCAAACAAGCATCACGGATAATTACTTAGATACATTACTGCATCCTTAATACAACCCTTTAGATATGGGTAGATGATATTCTGAGACAGCAGGGTGAGGTCTCTAGTGGGTCTATAAGCCAGTTAGTATGATAAGGGTAACCGCCATCATCCCAGCTCCAAGCCTGTAAGTAAGGGATGTATGGGACAAGAATCTGTTTGCCTGGGGAGGCTGAGGATGCTCCATTGTAGTCAGAATGGTATTGTCTAACCGTGGGGTTGATGAAGCACATCTCGTCCAGTGAATTGTTCTCTGTGCAAATCCAGGCTAGCCAATCAGTAGAACTGCCAGGCCTTGGGTGTGTAAAGTTGGGACGGGAGAGGGGGGAATCAGAGGGAGGAGAGTCTGTAAGACTGGTCTCAAAGATGGCTGGGATGGCTCCGCTATCTTGGCCTTAACATCTGCCATTCTCCATTTGGTGGCCTCTGCAGATAGCTGCCAGCCACTCTGCATGTGTCTATCTTCGGTACTTCCTTCTATATCTAGATATGTGAACTTGTAGGATCTGCCCAAGGAAGGGACTCAGGTCTGAATTTCTTCCCGTCTGAGCACAACATGAATGTGTGCCAATGTGGTGGTGGGACAAAGACTTTAAACCATTGACTTATGGGAGTCAACACAATGGGCAATCTACCCTATAGAAAACAATGGAAAAACATTTTGAAATATATACATATTTCAAAGACTACTATATATAGAAGTCTTATCCCTCAGTGCCTCTGGGGGATAGGTTGAAGTCCTATCCCCCAGTACCTCTCAGAATGTGGCTTTATTTGGAGAAAGGGCCTTTAGTGAGGTAATTAAGATAAAACGAGGTCATGGGGGGGGCTTTAATCTGATATAACTTGTGTCCTAATAGGAAGAGCAGATTAGGACACAGACACACAGAGGGGTGACCAAGTGAAGACTCAGAAATCTGCTGAGTCACGAAGAAAGACCTCAGAAGGAACCAATTCTGCTGACACCTTGATTTCGGACTTCCAGTCTCCAGAACTATAAGAAAATACATTTCTGTTGTTGACGCCACCCGTCTACGGCGGCCCTAGTGGAATAATATTAATTACAGCGGCTGTCTTAGTAGGGTCTGTAGCTCCTTTCATGTTAGGAGATGGCTCCCTCTGCTGGGCCTTTGTGTTAAAAGCGAAATGATGCCCTGAAAACAATGACTCATGTTTCGACCGCACAGAACAGTGCTTAGATTCTTCTTTTACAGAATCTATATAGAATAAAGAATGTAGAATCTTGGTAGAGTTCTTTGTAGAATCATTCACCTATAATCAGGGTTGATATTGACAATATTTAGCAACTGTTGTGGCTCTCTACTGTGTGGACCATTAACCCTGTGGATGCTGGACTGTGAGGCTGGGCTGGGGATGGTCCTGGGGTGGGACTGAGTGGACAGGGTAGTGTGGGGAAGACTGAGGTGGGGGCATTCAGGGAAGTGACTGTGTACCAACCAGTGCAGAAGGATCAACCAGGATGGAAGATACAGCCACACGGCTGAATATCCGTGTGTCATCATAAAAAAATATTTTCCTAGTATCTTTTTATAAAACATCTTCAACTTAGTCTATTGCTCCTAGAAAGAGACCAGAAGAAAATATTCTCTTATAAGCAAAAAATGTCTTCCTGGTATGGTTCACGGCTCTCGGAGACATATTCCTTGTCAGTTGGATTCGTGCTATTATCCTCACTCTCCTCCTGGCAGTCAAGTTGTGTTGCTGAAACTATAAACACCGCAAGTCTGGAGACAAGATTTGGTGAATTGCAGTTAGAATGTTGAATTTTCCATCACTTTCTGCCTTGTGTTATTGCTATGAAACCAAACCTATCTATCACGCAGCAAGCCCTAACCATAGCAGCCTCTATGTTTCTATCCTAGTTTTTGGTTCTCTATTGTCCTACTCTCTTGCAGACTAGAAATTGTAAGAGAAGGCATGGTTAATTGAGGGTGGGATAGAAAGAAGGAAAAGAGGAGGCTAGCAGGGTAGAAACACAGATGATATTGACACATTGAGAATAGATTGCTAATCTACCATTGTCATTACTGGGACTTGAGAAGGACCTTACTGGGATCCAGCCAGGATTAGCTCAGCCACTGCTGCTGTGGTTAAGGCTTGCTACATGATACTCTTTCGGGAACACATGCCATGGGGACAGTTCTGCACTTCTGCTCCCATTTATGGTGGTGTGACAAGGCCGGCTCTATTCCCTTTTTCTTTGTTAGTCTTAGATTTTGAGACACCATGAAACTGACAGTACCAGTTCTGATTATGTGCAACAACTGGATTCCAACGGCCAAGCATTTCTTTTTCAACTTCTGATTAGCTGCAACTTAGTGATCATTCAACTTTGAATAAAACAATTTCACCTGAATATAAAAACATGTTTAAAATTAAGAAATTGCTTGCTTACACAATATATTGTTCTTTCTTTTTCTGGCATCTTCCATGCGGTTTAGACATCATATTGTAACTTCTCCTTCCCCAAAGGGTGAATCCAACTCTAGTGTCTTGTTCCGTGTCGGTCTTTTGTTCCTTCCACCCATAATCTAAAGGTCCCAAGGCACTTCCCCTATCACCCCTCAGCCAAGCTTTGCCCTTGGGCTCTGCCCTAGAGTAACTCAGCTGACATCTCAAATATATCTGATCATGCTAGCTTGTATAATTCCTGTTTTCTGCATGCAGACTATGCGTTTTTTCTAACACACCAGCAAATATTTAGTAGCTTTAAATTTATGTGCCAGTATTTTGCAAAGTGCAGTAGGGGGTACAAAGAATTGAAAACCTGATCTCACCAACCGGAGTTGTCTACACATATGTAGGTATGGGAAAGAGTTAAATATACAGGGTACCACCGGTATCTGGAGTACCTCCAGCACTGGGTGATACTTCCCACTTCTCTCCTCCGTAATGCACAGGAAGTATTATGTTTCCAAATATGATGCATTCCTATGGGCTAACAGTTGCTCCGCCCCTTTCCCAACCAATAAAGCCTATGGAATTTAGGGACTGTTGGGATGTGATCAAAGGCACAACCTTAAATATCCACTGTTTCTAAGAAGGATCCTTATTTAGGGACTGTTGGGATGTGATCAAAGGCACAACCTTAAATATCCACTGTTTCTAAGAAGGATCGTTATTTAGACACTTAGGAACAAATTAACTTATCCCCCTTATCCTGCCTGGCATCCATCAGTGGGTTAGGGAGGTATGGCTGAGGATGGCTGGCAAAGACAGGGCCATTTTCTGCATACAGATCACACTGCAGAGAAATAAACTGAGTTCCGCAGTGGCCTTTGCCTCCGCACTGCTGGATTGCAGTTGGTAGAGCCACGCTGTGCTGAGTGATAAGCTCTTGAAAAGGAGCAGTTGCGTCATGTCCTCAGAGGAGGACTGTGTGGACTGTTTGTGTCTGCATATTCAAGCTTCTTGCCAGATCTGCTGTTTCTGGGCCTCTCTCATTCTCAATTTTCTTGTGTTGAAAAATGAAGATATGAATTCCTCTCTCACAAGGGTTGTTGTGGAAATTCAGTAAAAGTACTTTTGTGAGAGCCTTTAGCATGGTGCTGGCATTAAGTGGTTGGTTGCTTAATAAATATTTGCTGGGTGAAAAAATCTGATATTTACTTAAGAGTTCACTATGTAATTTTTCTTAATAAAAGTATATCCAAGTAGAGATCTTGCTAAAATAAGAACAGGTGGAAACTGTCTTAAGTGGAGTTGCCTGGAGAAGAGGTGTGTCCCTTACCATTGTTTTGTAGACTTTAGTTCATCCAGCATATCCCTTGCTTCCTTTCCTTCTTTATAGGGTTCCACAAGGAGCTTTGCTGTGGGCGAACTGTTAGCTGGAGCTGTGATAATTAGGCCAAGGTCATGCATCTGTCCCCTGTGGGCCAGTTAGCTCAGCTTGGCTCCATGTTCATACACATTGATCTTAACCCAGCGGCAGACTCACAAGTGTGTAACCGCATCCCAGAGGACTGCGGGGGAAGGGTTTCTGTGGATCAGGGCAAATCGCTCCTGCCGGAGAAGCACCTTCACGGTCAGCTGTCTTGTGGTTATTATGACCTGAAGGTGGCGCTGTTTCTCAAGGAAAACAAGCGTAGGGTCGCTGACAGTCTATTTTAAAGTGAGTGTGAAATGACAGAATGTCAGTTGGAGAGAATCTGCGAGGTAATCTTTGGATCAATTTCCTCACTTTCCAGCCAAGGAAACAGATCCAGAGGGATACAACTCTTGTCAGAAGTCACACTACAGATTCATGACAGAGGCATGGCTAGACACGGGACTCCCAGATCATGAACGTTTACAGTTTTCACTGCACTAAGGGTTTCCTGATCCTAAATGGTATCAAGCAATTAATAATCTTTAAAAGAAAACGGAATGAATTATCGATACCTAACCTGGTGATATTGTCAATGAACTAAGTTATTGAATCCCAAATGTCTGTTATTTCTAATCACACATCAGATTCAAGTTGTTTTGGCTTTTATTACAAGAAGCATCTTTACATAGATCTGCAATTTCATGGATAATTTATTTTCCTTTTCCATATATCTGAAAGAACAAACATAATTGGTATGAATGGCATTTAATTCCATACTAACCTCTTTTGAACTGTAGGCAGGCATTACTTGTTTAAGTGATTACAACTGAGACAAAATGTGGGTTTTTAACAGCTGCTCAGATTGCGGGCTGATGATGACAGTAACTCTGTGGCAGCTGTTTGTAACCCCTTTTCTGGTTCATAGAAAGTGAAACATATTGGACAGTGGGCATGGCAAGTACATCTCCGCAGGTGTGTACAGAATCAGAATTCAACTTTTAGAAGTTTTCTGCTCTGAAAGCAAATTATTTTTTTAAAGTAAGCTTTTACTTATTTTAGGAGGTATGGTGAGTACTTGGGACTGTGAGACAGAGTTTCCTACTTTTCTCATGGTGAGAGTTGTCAAGATGTGAGGTTTGGAGTCTGTGTTGTAGAATTCAAGGTCATCAAAAAAGGCAGGTCTTGTGGCTCTGCTCGAGGCATGAGTCAAAGCTTTTCTTGTTATCCTGATCAAATACAGTTGTAGGCATTGTCTCAGGGAGATTAGCACCCTTTCTCCAATTCGTCTCGGAGAGGTGGTTTTTATTATTCTTGTATTTGGTTTTTATCCCCTTTCTTTCAGAGCTAAGGGAGACTCATCAGAATGAATGGGTTCTGAAATAGGAATCTATTCAAGATTTAGGAATATAGAATTTTTATTTTTTAAAACACATTACATTTCGTTACACTGTCCAGTGATATAATAGAACCACAGACATTTCTGGTTGTGTCCTGCTCTTTATTTTTACCTGGATCCAAACTCTCTTCAATGATTCTCTCTCTCTCGATCTCTCTCTCTCTTTCTCTGCTCACTGCAACCTCTGCCTCCTGGGTTCAAGCAATTCTCGTGCCTTGGCCTCCTGAGTAGCTGGGATTACAGGTGTACACTACTACGCCTGGCAAACTTTTGTATTTTTTGGTAGATACTGGATTTCACCATGTTGCCCAGAGTGGTCTCAAACTCCTGGCCTCAAGCTATCAGCCTGCCTCAGCCTCCCAAAGTGCTGGGATTATAGGCGTGAGCCACCGTGCCCTGCCTCTCTTCAAGGACTCTCTTTGCTACATCGGCATCACCTGGGAATGTGGTAGGGATACAGAATCTTGGGCCCCACCTTGGACCTACTCGATCATCGTCTGATTTGTTGGGGTTCCCTTCCCCAGGTGAGTTTTGCACTGACTAAAACACACAGATCTATCAGGTGAGTGGAAATGGCCATACTCATTTACCTGAGTTCCGTCTTTATTTTACTTTCAGTGTTTCATCTTTCTCCATGGAGTCACTCTCATTCATGCAGTTCCAAATATTTCTTAAGGCCCAATCTGTGGCAGACATTATACAAAGGGCTGAGAATAAAGATGAAAAAAATCGTTTACTCAAAGTATGTAGTTATGTCATCTAGTGATAAGTTATGGAGGAAAAGGCAGGCTAAGGGGGCCGGGAGTGTGGGGAAAGGGTGCAGTGGTATACAGAGTGATCAGCAAAGGCTTCTCTCAGGAAGGGGCTCTGAGCAGAGCAGTGGAGGACCGAAGGAGAAGCCACGTGGAGGGCTCAGGGAAATACCTCCTCTGCCCTCCAAAGCCACTAGTGAATCGCTGTGTGCGAGGGATGCCACATTTAGCAAAAATACAAGATACCTAGTTGCATTTGCATTTCAGATCAACCTTAAATATGTGTTGGGTATAACATACGAACTTTTTTTTTTTTTTTTTTTTTGAGACAGAGTCCCACTCTGTTGCCCAGGCTGGAGTGCCATGGTACGATCTCGGCTCACTGCAACCTCCGCCTCCCGGATTCAAGCGATTCTCCTGCCTCAGCCTCCCGAGTAGCTGGGATTACAGACACCTGCCACCATGCCCGGCTAATTTTTGTATTTTTAGTAGA
The DNA here is from genome assembly GCF_000951045.1 of Mandrillus leucophaeus. Classification (NCBI taxonomy): domain Eukaryota; kingdom Metazoa; phylum Chordata; class Mammalia; order Primates; family Cercopithecidae; genus Mandrillus; species Mandrillus leucophaeus. The sequence goes on from NW_012103776.1 coordinate 1,715,990, forward strand.
GACAGGGTTTTGCCATGTTGGCCAGGCTGGTCTTGAACTCCTGACCTCAGGTGATCCGGCTGCCTCGGCCTCCCAAAATGCTGGGATTACAGGCGTGAGCCACTGCGCCCAGCCTAACTTTTAATATTATAAAACACACATATAAAATTTAGTACATATACTAGTACGTAGTACATATACTAAATTATATTGTAATGTTTTTAGTACATCCCATACAATATTTACAACATATTTATTTATACTAAAAAAATTCATTGTTTATCAGAAATTAAAATTTAACTGGGCATCCCGTATCTGTGTGACCCTCTGTGTGACCGATGACTTCTGGACCAGACCATGGCTTGGGGAATGGCCTTCTCAGCAGGACCACCACTTCCCTTCTCAGTCAACCCTCACCCTGTTCCCTAGGCTCTGGGCAGGGGCACCTTGAAGACAGTGGCCATCTGTGGCCTCGTGTTATCTCCACAGGTGACACCTGGATTCTGTAGTCAGATAAGCATGTGCACCTGTCTTCTATAGCCAGCTAAGCATTTCCTAAACTAAACACGCCTAAAAAGTCTTCTCTAATGAACAAAACATATCTTAGAATACCTCCAGGAATATGCTCTATTGTGAATGGATCATGGTGGGGAAAAAAAGTGAATTGTTCCTTTCTCCATCGAATGTTTGGGAGAAATTCATGATTTATTTTACAGCCAAACACACATGCAATCCAGTTTGCAGTTTTCCAAAGGCTGTTTCTGATGTGGGATGTGTGGCTCCTCCCACCTCTTCCTGGTAGAATCCGTGGCGTAACATCTGTGCGTCTATGCTAAGAGTCAAGCCATTAACCTCCAGAATTTATTTATTTATTTATTT
>NW_012103776.1:1721522-1722340 GCF_000951045.1 Mandrillus leucophaeus
ACTGTTAAAGTGTAAAGGAAACCAACCAACCAACCCGGCCTTAGTTATGTTTCATGGTAACAAGATGACAGTCTAATGGAAGGTTACAACTGACCTTAGGGATAGAGTGTCCCCTTTAATGACTTGGGACCTCCCCTCATGGCAGCAGAGACAACCGGCTGGTTACAATGAGTCTGTAGGTCCTGAACTGAAAGTCTGACAGGTTTCTAGGGTGGGCCTGGAGTGAACCAAGTGATAGGATAAATTTTGCAGAAGTATTTTGTACAAGTAAAATCAACACTGTGGACTCAGCTTTGAAACTGCTTAAAATTTTTTGCATGCTATTTTTAAAAAAATTATTTGTATTGCCCCCTGCTTTATTGAGGCATAACTGACAAGTAAGATTGAATATATTTAAGGTGTAGGATGTAATGACTTGAAATACATAAACATTGCAAGATGCTTACCACAATCAGGTTAATGAACGTATTCATCACCTCCCATAATTAGCTTTTTGTGTATGTGTGTGTATGGTGAGAATACTTAAGATCTACTCTCTTGGCAAATTTCAAGTGTACTATACATTGTAATTAACTATAATCACCATACTATACATTAAGTCTCCAGACAAAACAGTTTTAAACACATTATTCTAAGGTATCCCTGGAGCTAATAATTTTTCCCAAGGAGTTGGAATATACTTTGTCTTTGTTTCTTATACTCTATTTTCAGTAAGAAAGTGTGAGGCCTATTTGAAAATGCATTAAGTTGCTGTTTAAATTAATTTGCGGCTCTATTAGAGGTATAAAAGAAGACTTTCAACTTGTTTTCTGCTGTTC
>NW_012103776.1:1727505-1728167 GCF_000951045.1 Mandrillus leucophaeus
GTTTTTAGTAGAGATGGGGTTTCACCATGTTGGCCAGGCTGGTCTTGAACTCCTGACCTCAGGTGATCCACCTGCCTTGGCCTCCCAAAGTGCTGGCATTACAGGCGTGAGCCACCACGCCTGGCCTAGCCTCCCAAATTTAAACAAGGGGAGAGTCTCCTCTCCATTTATTATCTTTATAAACCATAACTACTGGCAGGGATGTAGCTACTGAAATAACAACAACGCTATGTCACCTTTTAGTAATTGCCTCTTGTAATGCCCAAGCTTGAAGGGAAGGTCCTGGAACTCAAAGCTTTTGTGTTTTCCAATCAGGGGAATGATGACTATAAACAAACTACCAGACTTAGCCAAGGTAACCCAATGGACTGGTTCGCCACCTGCTCTTATAATTCCAAACAGCTTCCATCACAAGTTAAAAATTAGTGACACCCAACACAGCAAACTTTAGTTATGTTTCTTCTTCTTTTTTTCTTTTTGAGGCAGAATCTCGCTCTGTTGCCCAGGCTGGAGTGCAATGGCATGATCTTGGCTCACTGCAATCTCCTCCACCTCCTGGGTTCATGCAATTCTCGTGCCTCAGCCTACTGAGTAACTGAGATTATAGGCACCTGTCACCACACCCAGCTAATTTTTGTAATTTTAGTAGAGACAGAGTTTCA
>NW_012103776.1:1732557-1740944 GCF_000951045.1 Mandrillus leucophaeus
GTTTTTAAAACTATTTTTGAAATTTGGAATAATAAAATAAATTAAAGTGTGTGTGTGTGTTGCATTTGTATTTTTCACATTTTATAGGCTTTTCTACCTGTTAGTTATGCTTTGGATTTGTAAAACTTGTGCCCTGTGTTAGAAACCTCAGATGATAATAATAAAGTAAAATGCTCATAAAAATGAAGAATAAGAAAACTTACTGTTAAAGTGTAAAGGAAACCAACCAACCAACCAACCAACCAACAACCAACCAACCAACCACCAACCAACCAACCACCAACCAACCACCAACCAACCAACCAACCATCAACCAACCAACCACCAACCAACAACCAACCAACTAATGAACCAACCACCAACCAACCACCAACCAACCACCAACCAACCAATAACCAACCAACCACCAACCAACCACCAACCAACCAACCAACCAACCACTAACCAACCACCAACCAAACAACCAACAACCAACCAACCAACAACCAACCAACCAACCAGCCAACCAATAAGTAAATTAAAATAAAAAAGAACAACAGTTGCATTTTGACTACTCACTGGGATTTATCAGAATGAACTTCAAATAATGTAACATAAAAGTAAATTCTTTAAACATAAAATTTAAGTATTAATATTGATAGTGATATTAATTTTCTGTTTGTATAATTTTCACATTAAAATAACTTGGAAGAGAAATTATATATAATTTCCACATGAAGTATAGAAGTTGTGTTATGTATTTATAGCAGTTTTTTAAAAAATATAACTGTTTTCCTGTTACCAAGGTCAGTCCTTCACATTGTAGGACATTTAGGATGTAGAGATTAGTGAAAAGAAGAAAATAAAAATCACAAGTAACCAGAAAGGCAGAGAGAATCTCTGTGAATTGTTGTATACACCTTTCCAGTCCTTTTATCTGTGTATATTTATTTATTTTTTAAATGTTATTGCCCTGATTCTTTCAAAACTGGCATTGAATTTGTGTGTACTATGAGGAAGGGATGAAATCGGAATGGAGAGCAAGATGAGATTCTGCAATGACTCTGATAATAACATATGAAAAAAGAACTGCTGGTCTCGTGGAAAGCAAGTGACGTTGTTCTCTGCTGCTTTTATGTATGCCAGACTAATAACCCATGGCTCCCCGAAATTTTCAGCATCAGAGTCATATATGTTTCGTGTGACTTAAAGGCACATTTCCACATGATTAGTTTTCTTTTTTAGCTGTGATTAGTTTCAGAAACATCTGAATTTCCATATTTGACATATTTGAACTTTGTAAGTTAATCACGTGGATTTAGTAGTTAAGACTGTAGCACATTTTCCTCTCTGATTCTAGCAGACGGAAGTACTTGTCGGGAAATATCTAGCTTCAAACCTTCTGTGTCAGAGGCATGTACGATGAAGCAGAAACTGAGACGTCAACTGCAATAATTTTACTCCCAAGCCAGAGGCCACTGTGAGAACCAACTGGGTTAAAATCCAGATAAAACTAATTGTGCAGCAAAAAAAGCTTAAAAAGAAACAAACCTCATTTGTGCAATCCCTGAAAATAAACAGTTAGAAAATAGTGAGAAGATGAGACTCCAGATAACAAATGTACTTATGCTTCATTATCAGAAAGATTTGCAGTGAGGCACAGACGGGAGCAGGATTAAAATAGTAAGAACGAAAATAGCTGTGCGTTTCAGCAAGGTGTGTTACCATATTGTACTCAACACGAGGATATTAATTTCACAGTTTTCGTAGATAAGTTTAAACATAGGAACCTGTCACAAATAAGCAGTAATCTCAGTGAGGATACATCAGCTGGGATTTCACAGTCTGCAATTTTTAAATTCAGCTGGGTCTCCAAGGGCCAATCAATATTGGTGGCAATTATTCTTAGTATACAGTCCAAATGAAATGGGCGTGTTTTTTTCTTGTTTTATCAAGGTGGGAGATTGTGATATAGAAGTAAGCAAATTCCCTTGTGGTTGGCAATTGGGCTGCCTAACAGCTGCAGCAAGTCTGCTATAGGTCTCTTTTTCCTGTTTCCCGGGAATAGTCCAATAATGACCCCATTATTTTAACCCTTAAACGTGAGCAATGTTTGATAGCAGCTGGGAAAAACCTAGCATGTGTTAAACAAAGACGGTATGAAAAAAACAATAAACAAACCAGGAGAGCCTCCCAAAGCAGCTGCCCAGGAGCAGCACTTTCTACACAGGTTTTATTTGCATTCTTCGGTTTCTAAGCCACAACCTCTTGAGGGCCAATGCTTGGGACACAGGTACATTCTCATGAGGCAGAGTCAGTTTATATTCTAGAGGGAGAGGCGGTGAAAACCATTTTTTTTGTTGTTGTTGTTAAAAAAAAAATTTCTGAAAGCCAGATAGGAAATTATGCAAATCCTTCAATTTTCTTCTTTGAAAAGCCTGGTTTTCTTTTTCTAAATTTTTGTCTACTTGGGGGACGGTTGGGGATTGGGAGGCACATTGAAGGTTGTGAATGAGGAACAGAAAATCAGAAGAGAATCGAAACTCAAAACGATAGTTCAAGTTCCTTTTCCTGGTGAGGCCCAAGTTTAAGTTAGATTGTGCTAACCTTGGGGGATTTGGCTAGGAACGCTAGCAAACCCGTCATCCATGGAGAGAAGTGACTGAAGAATGCACTCTGTTACAACGCATTAGGATTGATGTGTATTCCAGTTTCTTAATCTTTGGTGTGGGGCTTCTTTTGTCTTCAGACTGATGCTAAATTGGGCTTTTCATCCAATTTTACTTTTACCTAATTAATCACTTAAAATGCCAGTGTGCCAGAAATCTAAAATTTTCATGTCATTTTATGTTCCCTAATAACAAAACAAATCAAAACTATGTGCTCTGTGTCTACTAGCGTATTTCAAAGCACCAGTTCTCCTAAGTAAATGCTACAAGACATGAAAAAATGTTGGAAAAGAGGCAAAGATGTGAGCAGGAAAGCCCCATTATAAAAATAGCCTATTGGCTGGGTGTGGTGGCTCATGCCTGTAATCCCAGCACTTTGGAAGGCTGAGGTGAATGGATTGCTTGAGCCTAGGAGTTTGAAACCAGCCTGGGCAACATGGTGAAACCCTATCTTTAGAAAGAAATACAAAATTTAGCCGGGCGTGGTGGCGCAAGCCTGTAGTCCCAGCTACTTGGGGGGCTGAGGTGGGAGGATTATCTGAGCCCAGGGAGGAGGCTGCAGTGAGCCATGATCGCGCCACTGCACTCCAGCCTGAGTGACAGAGCGAGACCCTGTCTCAAACAAAACAAAACAAAACAAAACAAAACAAAATAAAAATAAAAATAAAAAAATAAATAAATAAGCAAATGCCTATAGTTTTACACATACAACAACCCATTAGCTACCTTGGAATTATGGACTTTTCCTCATGGAATTCGGTTATTTTTCTCTTATTTTGATGAAAACTAGAATGAATCAAAGGGTAATTGTAGGAGAACTTTGAGGTCATAAAAATCTATTTGCACTTTGAAAGTTTCAGGTACATGTAGATCATTACCTATAAATTGCAGGGAGCTCCAGGAGACAGGTGGGGAAGAATGTATGAACAGAGCTGACTGCTATTGAATTTGAGATGGTATTATGTTGGTGCAAAAATAACTGGCTTCTGCCATTACGTTTTTTTTTTTGTAAATGACAAAAACTGCAATTAGTTTTGCACCAACCTAATATTTAATTATTTCCTGCCTAAAAACGGGGACAAAAATGAAATATTCATTCACTTTTAATTCTCTACTGCCTTTTTGTTAATCACAGTTCTTTCCATTGCTTTGAGAGAGTGGATCAAAGTTGCCTAGAATTAGTGTTTGGAAGTCAATATTCTAAAGCTCAAAAATACATTGTTTTCTTCCCCTCCTCCCTCACTTTGAAAATGGTTTAGAATAAAGGTTCCTGATTGCAATAGTGATTTGTGGTTAATATCATTAGACTTCTGGTTTGGATTAACGCTGCTAATTAGTTTCTGTCCTTGACTTTTTCCAATTAAAGCCCAGAGGCCTTGGTGCTAAACACCTGGGCAGATTACCTAATTAGATGAAAGAAACATACATAGTCGTTCACAGGTAATTATTCTAACTTTCACTGCTTGTTGAATGTTAAACATGTGACGAAAATGGTGTTCTTTCTACCCTGTGAACTGCAGAATATCAGCTCCCTGTCACAGAAGTTGGTACTGGCACTGTCTTCTCAATAGACAGCTTTGAATCCTTTTTTAATGTGAATATATGCAGAAAGTGACAGATTTGGTTTCCCCCCACCCAGACATAGGAGAAAACACACACACTAGTTGCCCCTCTGCTGTCTCCCACATGTTCTTTTGAGAAGGATGTTCCCTTTGATGAGTCAAGTAGAACTTGGACTCTCTTTGGTGCACCATGCTCTTGGGCATTCTTGGAAACACACTTGTTTGTCCCGGTGCCAGACATTTTCAGGGTGGCCTCCTGAAGGTGGGACATCTTCTCTTCTTCAGAATTCAAAATTGAAAGCCCAACCTCTGTACCTGTGTTCTTACAAAAGGACAATCTTTTCAGCCATGACCCTGGCTCCGTGGATCATTCTTGGCTCACCCAGCACGGGAAGAGTCAGGCCCAGGTGGAGCTGAACAGGAGGTGCTAGCACTGAATCCACCTGGGACCTGGAGAATATTTTACCCTTTGGGGGACACACTGGAAGGCTGTGACAATGGTCTCAGCCAGTCTGTGTAACTTCAATTGCTGTAGACCAGCCCAAGGGCACCTCTGACCCTTCCCTAAGCGTGCTTTGTCCTTCCCCACTTTGGTCTTCGCTCTTACTAATTCTCTCTCAGTCCCATCTTCTGTTACATCTTCCTCTCTTGAAGTCCTCTCTCCTTTGAGGCCCAACCCCTGTGGCATCCCTTCTCCAAAGCCTTTCCTAGAATTCCCGATTGGTTTTATTTATTTCCCTTTCCTTGAAGCCCGTTAGCTTTGTGCACCTCTCTCACAAGCCTTACGGTGTCTATTTTGTATTAGTGTTATCTGAGGTCCTATCTTAGCTCTCTGGTGATATTATCGGCCACTTCATTCATTTGCTCAGCAAGCATTCACTGAGTGTATGATACGTGCTTGACACATCTAGCCTGACATATCAGCGCCTACTCTTCTAGGTGCTGAAGATTCAGTGACAGCACAACACACTTCCTTCCTGCATCGAGCTTACAACGCAACAGGAAGGAAAGCAGACCACAAACAAGAGAGCACATCAATACATATGATAAGGTCGTGTAGTGATGACAGCTGCTAGAAGGAAAGCATGTAATAGATAGCAAGTGATGGGGGCCTGAGGTAGAGAATAATGCATACTCGTTAGCCCAGCACTGTTCTCATCATCCGTATCTATTAATTTGTTTAATTCTCACAACCACTCCATGCATACGGTACCCCTACTGATCCCACTTCAGAGAGAAGTAGTTGAGTCCCAGAGTGGTTAGGACGCTTGCCCAAGCTCACACAGCTGGTCAGTAGCAGACCTGTGCCCTTCTCTGAGCCCCTGCCTGCAGCCAGCACGTGCACTCTGAGATCACCTGGTCACCCTTTGTTCCTCTCATCATGGCCACAGCAGTGGCAACGCAGCAGAAGTTCTAGCACTGACAATGGGGTCCGGCAACCATGGGATGAACTGTGAGGGCCTCAGAGCAGCCCTGGGACCCTGGCTGCCGAGCTCCTGTTGCACAATTTGGGTGGTGCTCATGGCTGCAGAGTTGCTGTTCTGGTTATCTATTACTGTGTAAGCAACCACCCCAAAACTTAGTGGCTTAGACCAGGGGCAACATTCATTTTGCTTTTGAAACTGCAATTTGCACAGGGTTTGGCAGGGACAATCATTTCTGCTCCACTCAGCATTGGGTGAGTGGCTTAAAGGTGACTGAGACCTGCTTGCTCATGTGACTGGCAGTTGATGCTGGTTCTTGGCTGCGACCTTAGCTGGGGCCATGGCCAGACACCTTGATATGGTTTTCCCATGGGGCTGCCTGGCTTCCTCACAACATGGAGGCAAGGTACCAAGACAGAACATTGAGAGAGGGAAGGAGGGAGGGGGAGAGAGAGAGAGAGAGAGAGAGAGACAGAGAGAGAGAGAGACAGAGAGACAAGAGACAGAGAGACACATGCAGAGAGAGGGAGACAGAGAGACAGAAAGATACACAGACACAGAGAGGAGAGAGAAAAAGAGAGAAAGAGAGTCAGGCAGAAGCTATATCACCTGGAAATGATAGAGCATCTCCACTGCCACGTGCTATTCGTTAAGAGTCACTAAGGCCAGCCCATATTCAAGGAGATGTGGCGATTAGACTCCTCCTTCAATGAGGGGACTGTCTAAGAAGTTTTCCCTGTTTTAGAACCAGTACAGTGGTACACTCAGTTCCTCTCCTTTCCCAGAGCTTCTGTGAACTGACTAATACTTAAAAAATAAATTCCTCTTAGGTTTCAGATATCTGGAGTCTGAAGTGGTTTCTATTACTTTTTTTTTTTTTTTTTTTTTGAGACTAGTCTCACTCTGTCACCCAGGCTGGAGTGCAGTGGCATGATCTCGGCTCACTGCAACCTCCGCCTCCTGGGTTCAAGTGATTCTCATGCCTCAGCCACCCGAATAGCTGAGACTACAGGTGTGTGCTACCACATCTGGCTAATTCTTTTCTATTTTTATTTTTAGTAGAGATGGGGTTTCGCCATGTTGGCCAAGCTGCTCTCGAACTCCTGGCCTCAAGAGATCCACCCACCTTGGCCTTCCAAAGTGCTGGGATTACTCTATTGTTTTATATGAAGAAGTAAGGGTGCGGTCAGGCTGCCCACTCACGTCTGTCTGATTCCAAAATCTGTTTTCCAAATCCTACCTTACCCATCTCCTGGAGGGCGCAAGAATAGAGCTCTCATGGCTGATGCATTCATTCATCCAACCAACAAAAACTCAAATGAGTAGCGAGCATTTCCCATTTGTCAGGGCCAGAGGATGCAACAGCAGACACATTTCTCTGTGTGACGTTGACAGCCTGATGAGAGGTACCACAGGCAGCAAGGCCAGTACCATGCAGGGTGATGAGAACTGAAATAAGAAAATGTCGGGAGCACAGGAAGTGCACCTAACCCATGGGAGTCAGGAGATTGGGAAGATGTCCCAGGGAAGTGACATCAACTCTGGGGCTTGAAGAGTGAGTTTGAATGAATTAGGCCAGTGGTGGTGGTGGTGGAAGAATGTTCCAGCCGAGAGAGCAGGATGTGCAAAGTCCCTGAGCCTGCTCCATTACAGGACTGAGTGAGCTGTGTCTGACTGGGGCACTGTGGGTGGAGGAGGAGGGAGACAGAGATATGAGGCTGAAGAGGTGTGTTGGGGGCAGGTCATGCAGGGCCTTTGGTAGCCTTGTCACTAAATTCAGGACAACCACAATATTGGACATTGGACCTACTTGAGGGGAGAGGTGGAATAATTTGGTAAAGGCAGAAGCTCACATTTAAACTCTGAGCATCCAAATAATTACATTGGAATATCATCCAGAAACTGCCTTTACTGATACCCATCTGTTCATTCCACAGATATTTATCGAGTGCCAACTACATTCCAGGGAAGTCCTAGCAGAATCTGATGAAAAGGACAGATAGTACGGTAGTGTTTATTTTTCTGTGACCTATAAGGAGAATGTTGCTGGCTTCACAGTCATGCTGTGGTCAGGAGAAGATGCCAAATTAATGCCAGCAGTGCAGTGAAAAGTGCTAGCTGACCTGAGACACAGACGTGGTGCCCTCCAGCCAGTCAGGCAACTTAACCTTGGCTATGAATGGGCAGAACCAACTGGCTGCCTTCCTGTCATGGAAGCACAAAAGCAACAGGCATTTCTTTTTACCAGAGGGGAGCAACAAACGCGTGTCCCATTGGCCTTTTGGATTGATAGCTTGGCAGGAGCAGACGGAGATGAAATCTCTGCTTGATTGAAGCCATGTGAGAAATGGAGAGTGGCTAACGATGCATGTGGACCTACAGCCAGACGACCTCTAATGGTGGGTTTCCAGACTCTATCCATTCAGTGTTAGGGACATCTATAGGTCACTGCACACAGGGGAGAGTAGGGGACTAGGGGAGAACTGGGCCACTCAACCCTGGTTTGCACAGTTGTGTGCATTGATTCTGCATCAACAGTTTCAGAAATAAGTTAAAATTTAAAACTCATGCTCTAAAGTTTCATTGATCTAGATCGACATGGCAAGTGACTCTGTTCCAACGCTTGAGGACAAGGCAAGTGGGCGGGAGAGTGAGAGGCTGAGAAACTTGGGCATCTCCACCACGCAGGAGATGATGTCCTTGTGTCTCACCTTGTGACCCACCTGAGACTCCACTGTGATCACTTCCAGTGA
>NW_012103776.1:1741979-1744626 GCF_000951045.1 Mandrillus leucophaeus
GGTCTTTTGAAGTTGCCCTGCCTCAAGGAAGGAGCCATATTAATCATCATTGGTTAATTGCTTGCAGGAGGGGGATGCTGTTGGGCAAGGTGGCTATTTCCAGAGGAGGGCAATTCCCAGGGACCGTCCTCAGCAAGAGCTGTCGGCACCCACACTCCCAGCAGCGGAGGGAAGGCTGTCCCCGTCCTGCCAGGGGAGGTGGGCAGCACCACCGCACCCACTCGACTGCCACTGCCATTGCCTCCCTGAGCCTGAAGCCAAGTGTCACTTGTCATTTGTAGTTGCCCTTGCAAGGTTATCTTCTTTTTTCTCTTTTCTTCAAAAATTTTTTTAAATTCAAAACTTTCGCTTATTATCATTTTTTTTAAATTTCTGAGATTTTGACGCACCCATTACCCAAGCAGTGTATACTGTACCCAATGTGTAGTCTTTTCTCCCTCACCCCCCTCCTGTCATTTCCCTGAGTCCCCAGAGTCCACTGTATCATTCTTATGCCTTTGCGTCCTCATAGCTTAGCTCCTGCTTATGAGTGAGCACATGCAATGTTTAGTTTTCCGTTCCTGAGTTACTTCACTTAGAATAATAGTCTCCAATTCCATCCAGGTTGCTGTGAATGCCAAGAGGTTGTTCCTCTTTATGGTTGAGTAGTATTCCACGGTGTGTGTGTGTGCATACACCATGGAATATATATGTATGGTATATATATACATTTATACATATATATGTGTGTGTGTATATATATCACATTTTCTTTATCCACTCATTGATTGATGGGCATTTGGGCTGGTTCCATATTTTCACAATTGCAAATTATGTCTTCTGGTAGAAATAATTTCTCTTTTACTTATGGGTCTAGCAAAAGCGAGAGTAAAACACCCAGGGAAGGTTGCCTGTCTCAACAAAAACGAGAAAGACACAGTTCCTTTGGGATGTGAAGAATATTCATTCCTATGTGATTACTTTGCAGACATTCTGCCCTCTTCACTCATTCATATGTACGTACCAGCCCCCATGGCTCCTGGTCCTGCTCAATCCTTCCCCAGGGTCACACACTGGAATTCTTACAGAGGCTGTCTTTGCTGGGGCTGTATAACAGAGTACCACAGACCAGGTAGCTTATAAACAACAGAAACATATTTCTCACAGTTCCAGATGGTGGAAACCTGAGATCAGGGTGCCAGCATGGTTGGGGGCTGGCGAGGCCCTCTTCTGAGTTGCACACTTGTCTTCTCATGGTGGAAAGAGGGTGAGAGACTCTCTGGAGTTCCCTTTTCAAGGGCACTAATCCCATTCCTGAGGGCTCCCCCCATCATCACCTAATCACCTTCCAAAGGCCCCACCTTCTAGTAGCATCACACTGGGGGCTAGGATTTCAACATATGCATTTTGTAGGGGACACAGACATTCAGTCCAGAGCAGGGGCCATCTAGCTCATGGTCTTCTTTGGGGAGGAGCCTTTTCAACAGGGACCAGGGACCTTCTGACTACACTGTTCCTCTCCATGGTCACTCCTAAGATAGACAGGCCTGGCTGGAGGGCATTTTGAATGTCCTCTAGAGCTAGAGTCCTGTGGTGGACTCTGTTTCCTGTTAGCTCCAACAGAGCAATTATGTGTTATGTATTTCTGCATAACATACCACCCCAAAACTTAGTATTAATGGTGTAAAACAACAATGTTATTTTTTTCTCTGGGTTCTGTTGTCCAGGGGGTCAGATAGGGCTCAGTGAGGCTGTTCTGCTTCCAAGTGATGTCAACTAGAATCCTGTATGTGGCTGTACTCAGCTGGGAGCTCAACTGGGTCTGACAGGCCCAAAACGGCCACTTGTCCCCTAGGTCCTCTCCCTATACGGCCTCTCATCTAATAGTCTGGGGGTTTACAGAATGGCAGTCAAGGAACAAGTGCAGATATTAAGCCATCCTGGCATCCATACTATGAAACCCACTTGATCATGGTATATTATCTTTTTGATATGCTGTTGGATTCGGTTAGCTAGCATTTTCTCGAGGATTTTTGCAACTATGTTCATCAGGGATATTGGTCTGTAGTTTTCCTTTTTTGTTATGTCCTTTCCTGGTTTTGGTATTAGGATGATACCGGCTTCTTAGAATGATTTAGGGAGGATTACCTCTTTCTCTATCTTTTGGTATAGTGTCAAAAGGATTATTACCAATTCTTCTTTGAATGTCGGATAGAATTCAGCTGTGAATCCGTCTGGTCCTGTTTTCTTTTTATTGGTAATTTAAAAATTACCACTTCAATCTGGCTGTTTGTTATTGGTCTGTTCAGAGTTTCAATTTCTTCCTGCTTTATTCAAGAAGTACTGTATATTTCCATGAATTTATCCACCCCCTCTAAGTTTTCTAGTTTATAAGTGTAAAGGTGTTCATAGTAGCCTTGAATGATCCTTTGTATTTCTGTGGTATTGATTATAATAGCTCCCATTTCGTTTCTAATTGAGCTTATTTGGATTGTCTCTCTTCTTTCTTGGTTAAAGTTGCTAATGGTCTATCAATTTTATTTATCTTTTCAAAGAACCAGTTTTTTGTTTCATTTATCTTTTGTATTGTTTTGTGTTGTTTCAATTTCATTTAATTCTGCTTTGATCTTGGTTATTTCTTTTCTTCTGCTGGGTTTGGGTTTGGTTT
>NW_012103776.1:1744676-1747335 GCF_000951045.1 Mandrillus leucophaeus
CCTGAGATCAGGGTGCCAGCATGGTTGGGGGCTGGCGAGGCCCTCTTCTGAGTTGCACACTTGTCTTCTCATGGTGGAAAGAGGGTGAGAGACTCTCTGGAGTTCCCTTTTCAAGGGCACTAATCCCATTCCTGAGGGCTCCCCCCATCATCACCTAATCACCTTCCAAAGGCCCCACCTCCTAGTAGCATCACACTGGGGGCTAGGATTTCAACATATGCATTTTGTAGGGGACACAGACATTCAGTCCAGAGCAGGGGCCATCTACCTCATGGTCTTCTTTGGGGAGGAGCCTTTTCAACAGGGACCAGGGACCTTCTGACTACACTGTTCCTCTCCATGTTCACTCCTAAGATGCACAGGCCTGGCTGGAGGGCATTTTGAATGTCCTCTAGAGCTAGAGTCCTGTGGTGGACTCTGTTTCCTGTTAGCTCCAACAGAGCAATTATGTGTTATGTATTTCTGCATAACATACCACCCCAAAACTTAGTATTAATGGTGTAAAACAACAATGTTATTTTTTTCTCTGGGTTCTGTTGTCCAGGGGGTCAGATAGGGCTCAGTGAGGCTGTTCTGCTTCCAAGTGATGTCAACTAGAATCCTGTATGTGGCTGTACTCAGCTGGGAGCTCAACTGGGTCTGACAGGCCCAAAACGGCCACTTGTCCCCTAGGTCCTCTCCCTATACGGCCTCTCATCTAATAGTCTGGGGGTTTACAGAATGGCAGTCAAGGAACAAGTGCAGATATTAAGCCATCCTGGCATCCATACTATGAAACCCACTTGATCATGGTATATTATCTTTTTGATATGCTGTTGGATTCGGTTAGCTAGCATTTTCTCGAGGATTTTTGCAACTATGTTCATCAGGGATATTGGTCTGTAGTTTTCCTTTTTTGTTATGTCCTTTCCTGGTTTTGGTATTAGGATGATACCGGCTTCTTAGAATGATTTAGGGAGGATTACCTCTTTCTCTATCTTTTGGTATAGTGTCAAAAGGATTATTACCAATTCTTCTTTGAATGTCGGATAGAATTCAGCTGTGAATCCGTCTGGTCCTGTTTTCTTTTTATTGGTAATTTAAAAATTACCACTTCAATCTGGCTGTTTGTTATTGGTCTGTTCAGAGTTTCAATTTCTTCCTGCTTTATTCAAGAAGTACTGTATATTTCCATGAATTTATCCACCCCCTCTAAGTTTTCTAGTTTATAAGTGTAAAGGTGTTCATAGTAGCCTTGAATGATCCTTTGTATTTCTGTGGTATTGATTATAATAGCTCCCATTTCGTTTCTAATTGAGCTTATTTGGATTGTCTCTCTTCTTTCTTGGTTAAAGTTGCTAATGGTCTATCAATTTTATTTATCTTTTCAAAGAACCAGTTTTTTGTTTCATTTATCTTTTGTATTGTTTTGTGTTGTTTCAATTTCATTTAATTCTGCTTTGATCTTGGTTATTTCTTTTCTTCTGCTGGGTTTGGGTTTGGTTTGTTCTTGTTTCTCTAGCTCCTTGAGGCGTGACCTTAGATTGTCTATTTGTGCTCTTTCAGACTTTGTGATGTAGGCATTTAATGCTATGAACTTTCCTCTTAGCACTGCCTTTGCTGTATCCCAGAAGTTTGGATAGGTTGTGTCACTTCTTGTCCAGTTCAAATAATTTTTAAATTTCCAGCTTAATTTCATTGTTGACCCAAAGATCATTCAGGAGCAGGTTATTTAATTTCTATGTACTTGCATGGTTTTGAGGGTTACTTTTGGAGTTCATTTTCAATTTTATTCCACTGTGATCTGAGAGAGTACTTGCTATAGTTTCAATTTTCTTAAAATTGTTGAGACTTGTTTTGTGGCATATCATATGGGTTATCTTGGAGAATGTTCCATGTAGTGATGAATAGAATGTACATGCTGCAGTTGTTGGGTAGAATGTTCTGTAAATATCTGTTAAGTCCATTTGTTCTAGGGTATAGTTTAAGTCCATTGTTTCTTTGCTAACTTTCTGTCTTGATGGCCTGTCTAGTGTTGTCAGTGGAGTACTCAAGTCCCCCACTATTATTGTGTTGCCATCTATCTCATTTCTTAGCTCTAGTAGTAATTGTTTTATAAATTTGGGAGCTCCAGTGTTAGATGCATATATATTTAGGATTGTAATATTTTCCTGTTGGGCTACTCCTTTTATCATTATATACAATGGCCCTCTTTGTCTTTTAAAACTGTTGTTGCTTTAAAATTTATTTTGTCTGATACAAGAATAGCTACTCTTGCTCGCTTTTGGTGTCCATTTGCATGGCATATCCTTTCCCACCCCTTTACCTTAAATTTATGTGATTCCTTCTGTGTCTGGTGAGTTTCTTGAAGACAGCAGATACTTGGTTGGTGAATTCTTATCCATTCTGCCATTCTGTATCTTTTAATTGGAGCATTTAGGCCATTTTCATTCAACGTTAGTATTCAGATGTGAGGTACTATTCTATTCATCATGCTATTTGTTGCCTGAATACCTTTTCTTTTTCTTCTCATTGTGTTGTTGTTTTATAGGTATTGTGAGATTTATCCTTTAAGGAGATTCTATTTTGGTGTATTTCAAGGATTTATTTCAAGATTTAGAGCTCCTTTTAGCAGTTCTTATATTGCTGGCTTGGTAGTGGCAAATTCTCTCAGCATTTG